>NC_067455.1:9985428-10304274 GCF_025434085.1 Hippocampus zosterae
TCATGTTATTTTTAACATTAATGTTTTTTGACTGATTTACAGATGTGGTATGCTTTGGATCACGAGACATGAATGATACTGAAGTAATATCAAGTTTGTCTCTGTGGCCCATGTCTAAAATTGGGAATGAGTGCTGAGTTGATATGGGTCATGTGGATTACTGGTACAGAAAGCTGATCTCTTGACAGTTCATGTTTTCACTGCATTGCCCCGAGAGCAAATGGGTTGGCGTTGGTCACCATGACAACAGCCCAAAGTTTTTTTTGTCTAGTTTTAGACATTCAGTAGAATGTCAACCCTCAAACCGGATCAGTCTTTAGGAGGAAAAGAATATTCCCTACAAGAGTTGAAATCCATCTTCATGCAGGAGCCATACTTCACTCAGCTTAGATTGTCTTGATATCAAATGTCAAGCCTGAGAAACAAAAGGTCCTAATTCATTAAAAAAATGGGAGGGGTAGCTAATAAAATATGGACAAATTCAAGTCTTCAATGAACATAACACGAATTGGTGGGCGGGGGGGGGGTAGAGATTTGGGAACAGGGACACCTTCAGGATTATTTTCTCTCCCACGGCCCCTTCTCAAGATTTCTCATTTTCCCTAGATGTTTTGTTTTCCCTTGCCCTTCCCCAGGGTTAAGGTCAGGGGAGTTTGTAAATATTTGTCAACTGCGGGCATGTGAAGTCCGTTGAGACTGTTTGTGATTAAGGGCTGTATAAAATAATGTGACTTGACGTGGCTAAAATGAGGCTTGACCGATAGGGAGGCTTAGAAAAAAATCGATACATATATCATATATTTTAGAATATAAAATAAAATGGTTAAAAAATGGATTATCTGGGGCTACACAGATTTCTGACAGGTCTATAGCCCCCTAGCCCAGGTGTAGCGATATCCCGGTTTGAGAAGAAATAGGAGTTCTCTGCTCGAAGAAAACACAGCAAGATGCAAACAAGTGTGACAATCGCAGTACCTCGTTTGTCCTTTAGGTGACGACAAAACCAGAAGAAATGCAAGATGCCAGATTCCACTGAAAACACACTTGCACTGTTCTGTTTACGGGAGGAAAAGAGTGTACCATGTTAAACATTGTTTACCCTGATTTGTTATATATCTAGTATACTGTGAAAATTAGACGTTATAAGTTCTAGTTAGTAAGAACAAAAAACAATTCCACAAGATGGCAAAAACAATGACCTGTGAATTAACCTGTTGCTATTGACAGGCCAACTGAGTTGTCGATTTGTGAGCAAATATAGCTAATTTCATTTCATTTCAGGATATAGTCTGGAATTTTTGTGACTTTTTTTTTGGTGGTGTACCATTACATTTTTCTAATGTAAAATATGTGCCTCGGCTCATTAAATGTTGGGAAACACTGTCTTGCATAATCTAGGCAAGTCATGAGCCACATTTTAGCAACGGTTTCCTAAGAACTTGAAACAGAGCCTTCAAGAGCTAAATACAGAAAAATCGGACAATTTTTAAAGCAGTTACTTGAAGATCATTATATGGTATACGCTCACAAATTGGACCATGACACAGAGCAGAAAGTGGAGGAAACCATATTTGCTTGCGAAATTGCAATTCTAGTTTAGTTTTATACCGTTGACATGCATCTTTACCGACCGCTGCCTCTAAAATTTTAATATACCAAAGTCCGCTGAAAAATGAGAGACGAGCTCCTGGGCTGTGGTTTAGACACCGTATTTGCTTGCAAAATAGCATTTCTATTTTTGTTGTATATACTGTAGTTTATATGTGTCTTTAAATACATGCGCTGCTTCTAGCATTTTAGTATATACCACCGGCTGCTGAAAAATGGGAGCTGGGCCCAAAGCGCTGTAATTTGGACACCTCTGCGTTTGAGGGACAGTATATGGTATACAGTAACTGTGAACTGATATAAATTTAGAATTTAATACAATACAATACAATACATGCTGATTTATATAGCGCTTTCACAACAGCGGCAGCTGTAACAAAGCGCTTTACAAAACAGTTAACATAAAGTAAAATAATAAACACAACACATAACATAAAACACGGACAGTCGTGCAGTCCTAACCACTTTTCCGTCACACGCTTTGTTGTTTGAAGCGGTTTGAGATGAAAGAGGAGAGAATCAAAGTGTCCTTTAACCAGTGGATCAGAGACGTCATGCTCAAAATGCGCACACGTCGGCTACAAGCTAAGTTTCAAAGTCAACAAGAAGCTGTAGCATCCATTGACGAAAAAAGAGATTGGTTCACTTCTCCTGTCCCATGGAAATCCATTTCAATTCCAAGCGGCAACTCACGGTTCCAAATACCCTTATCATAGTACTGATACATAACACATTGACGAGTTTAGACATCAGAAGCCAGTGAGCATTGTTTAAAACTCATTCACTCCCAAAGACGTTTTTATGTGTCTTTTTAGACTTGGTTTAGAATTGGCTGGTACTGAACGAGTTTAGGGCGGCCCGGTAGTCCAGTGGTTAGCACGTCGGCTTCACAGTGCAGAGGTACCGGGTTCGATTCCAGCTCCGGCCTCCCTGTGTGGAGTTTGCATGTTCTCCCCGGGCCTGCGTGGGTTTTCTCCGGGTGCTCCGGTTTCCTCCCACATTCCAAAAATATGCATGGCAGGCTGATTGAACACTCTAAATTGTCCCTAGGTGTGAGTGTGAGGGTGGATGTTGTTCGTCTCTGTGTGCCCTGTGATTGGCTGGCAACCGATTCAGGGTGTCCCCCGCCTACTGCCCGGAGACGGCTGGGATGGGCTCCAGCACCCCCCGCGACCCTAGTGAGGATCAAGCGGTACGGAAGATGAATGAATGAATGAACGAGTTTAACCATTGTTCAATTTATTTGATTTGGTCGTGAAAAAAAGGCTTGCAATATCGCAATCACTAAAGGCAGACATAGCCTTCAAATTTGATACAAACGTAACCATTAAACACGAATAGAATGAGTAGGCCACATCAAAAGATGTATCAGACACCTGTGTAAAATATAATCTAAAAGATAAAAATGAAAACACTGAAGAAACGTATTTCACTTTAGAACATTATTATTATTGTTGTTGTTAAACAAAAGAAGCAGAAAGTGTGTCCAAACTTTCGCCCGCACTGTTTTATTGATTTCTCGGTGTTTATGTGCGCGCTCCCGGCAGCCTGACTACCAGCTCGGGAGGGTGCGCGCAGAGCGAAGGGGCGGGGCGGAGTTGCGTGGAATCAGGGCAGCTGTTGGTGAAGAGTGACCTGGATATTTACCTTCCTCAACCTGGATCCTCGTACGCCACGACCCGTCCCGAGGTGTCCCCGGCGGTCACTTACATGTGCGCGATTCGTCTCTAAAGCGGGACGACGGAGGTAGAGGCGACTTTTTTCTCTTTTTTTGTGCCCGCTCCCTCTCTCTTAAGAAAGGTTTGATGTCGCCGGAGTTGCTCCGGGCTTGAGGGAAAAGTTTAGTAGCAACGCGTTTTTTCGTGTTTAGGGTGTGTAGCTACACACATTGCACGCTCAAGTCGAGGCTGTCAACAGGTTCCGCGTTCGGCACAAAGTACGGAGAGGTCACTGCCGTTTATGTGGACAACACCATACCATTGTTTATTGCTTTTCAGATAATGATTTGTTTGGTTTGTATTCGTTTTAACTCCCTTTGTGTATTTTTGTGTACCCGTCCCTATAGTATTTGGCCGCTGTGCTGAATCTCAAGCACTTAATTCGGTGTATCCCAACCTCTACTGAGTCAGGGCATATTTTTCTGTACGTACTGTATTTGACATTTGGGAAAACTGTCAAGGCACAGAATCAAGCAAAAATGTCACCAAAAATGAACGCACAGGTTGATTGTCTCCTTTGCCATCCCGTGGAAGAGCTTTTATTTTTTGTTGCCTGTCATTATGTCACCGGCAAAGATAGCTGAACAAAGATACATTTTGGGGGTAAATATGCTGAAATTCAGATTTAGAACGCCATTTTAAACTCACACAGGCTGTAATTTTGGGGGATAAAATCATTTTGGTCAGCTGGTACTAAACAGGTCCTAAATCTGATTATAATACGGATTTATTTACTTCTTGTATTTATTAAATACATTGGAAGAGGACTGAAAAATATCATTGGATATTTAATCACAATCACAAAATTGGGGGCGTAGTCACAATGTGACTATTTTTCAGAATCATTCAGCCGTCGCAGTAATTAAATAAAATTGGGTAATTTCTGGTAGCACACCTGATGATCTATGTCACAGGAATGAGCCATGACACACTGGTTATTTATTGACAGTTATCTAATAAATGTGTTCAAGTCAATCTATCACATGTACTGTATATGCTAACCACTAAGAGAAGCCCGCATATCCTTATTATAAAGCGCTCACTTGTAAGTAAGCCTGTGAGAGGCTTACTACGGAAAAACAAGCCATCAAGTAGAGCTCAGCTCGGTTTTAATACATTCCAAGTGTGTCCCTGTGTTCAAACATTAACTCAGAACACTGCGGGCCCTTGTTTTTTTTTCTTTTTTCACAATCCATTAATCGTTTACCTGGAAGCCAAGACAGGACTGGACACACTCGCATGCACGCAGGAACATTCCTCCAGCCTACTAAGAGGTGTGAGTGGTTGCTTTAGTCCTGTACATGTGTATGTTCAGCCTACAACTGCAAAATGGGCGTGTTGGAGAGCTGGAAAAAATGTTGAACATTCTTATCATTCAGCTGCCTTTGCAAGAGGAAGCAAGAGCCAAAGGCAGGCCCGGGCCGAACATAAGACGGATCACCCGGAGTGGGGAAATGTTTACATTTCTTCCTTGGGGACCTTGCAACATTTTTTTCTGAAATGGTAAAATAGAAACAAATAATTTAAAGTTTTTTGTAACCGTTTATTTGGTTTTAGAAATGCACGGCAGCCGGATTAAATTCTCTCGTCAGTTTTATGTGGCCCACGAGCCGTAGGTTCACCACCATCCTGCACTGTGTACACTCACAGCACTCCTTTGCATTCATGCTACATTCGTCACTGCTCCATCCAGTGCTCGGCATTCAGTGTCATTGTCAGGGCGGTGCTGTCAGACAACAGTGTGAAAATGTCGATCATGTTTGTTGTCGTGTTTCTCAGGTCCCCGTCTCTGAGACCAGCCAAGGGCCAGGGTGGTTACCTGCAGTGACAGACATGCCAAAACCGGACCTGCTCTGCTTAGTTCAGCTGCTGGACGGCACCATTGAGACCTTCCGAGTCAATGTACGAAACACACCGAGAAACAGTTTCCTGCCCGTGAATATGAGGAGATCATATGTTGCTGCTATCTGTCGCCGTGCTCCGCTAGTGATCGTTATGTGGGAGCATGACGCATCCTTTTTTTTCCTTCCTCCCATTGATCCACATTTCATGCCCAACACTGAACCTTGGTGTCAAGGACACGTTCACCTCCTGCGGTTGTCACCCTTGAGAGGCTTATGCATGATCAGCACACCGTGTCAAACGAAGCACACGGGCGATATAGATGCAAAGGTGCAAGGCAATCAGTGTTGCGCTCTGAAACCGCAGCTGTCTAGCATCTTTGTCTGAAGATTTAATATGCAATATGAACCCCCACCTTGATCACATAATACAGTGAAGATAAAACGGCAATTTTTTTCCCCACACATTTCTTGCAAATAATACTCGAATGCAGCAGCTTTATAATCTGCTACTAATGACTTCTTGTTGGGGACTGCAACCTTTTTCTTCCTCAGCCATGCCATGCAAAAGCTGTTTAGAGAATTGTACACACCTCTGCATAAACTGCACACTGATTAGACTGTGCAAAAGTACCACTGAGGGAATAATATCTGTTGAACAGAATATGTTAAGGCCTTTTTTGGAGGGCGGGGGGGCAATAGGAATAACTAATAGCCTCATCCGGAGGCGGCTTTTATACCAAAGTCCTATTTAGCCGTTCAAATCAGATGGCTGTAATGGATGCGATGAGTGTATATACAATAGTTTGTGTTCAGGATGTCTGTACCTGCGTAAGTACTGCACAACCTCAAATTGAGGCCTCCGTTTTGACCGACAACAAAATCAAAACACAGAAGCACATTGCGAACATCCAAGCTCCACACTTGCAAGGCCTGAGCCAAGAAACAAACCTAGAACCTCAGAAGTATGTGGTAGGTGTCCTGCCTCAGCACAAATATTTTAGATAGTCAAATGATTATTGGAATGTGGCAGGAAACCACAGAACCCGGAAAAAACCCATATAAGCACATGAAGGACGAAGCCGAGGTTCAAGTTCTTTGAACTTTTAATACAGAGAGAGAGAGAGATGTGCCGCGCCTCATGTCATGTCCGTGTTTCAGAAGCAGGATGAAGGTGTGGTTTTGTTGGACCAAGTGTGCGACCACCTGGGCCTGCAGGAGAGGCAGCTCTTCAGTCTGCAGATCAGAGAGTCTAGCACAGCCGTTACCTCAATCATGGCCAATACACATTCGCCCGTGAGTGCACACACTCTTCTCAACCTCATGCACTTTTTTTATTATTATTATTTAAAGCCAGCCACTGTAACACATTGCACTTACTCGTTGTTGTTTTTTTGCCTCTATTATTGATTATTTGAGCATACAAAAGCACATGTGGTCAAGAGACATTTGAATACAAAAAACAATTTAAAGGATATCCACATGCATATAAAATAATGTTGTTGCTGTTTAAACACAGAGTGTGCTTGCTTTGTGTTTTTTCCGTCTTTGTAAGTGATTATGTTTCACAAATTTCTTTCTGTTAGAGATGGTTGGAGCCTGAGAAACCCTTTAAGAAGCAAATCAAAGGTATCCACCGGGCAATTTATTGCCGTTTTTCTCCCATTGCAAAGTACATTTTGACATTTCCAAAGAGGCAGTGTGATGACGGCACTGACATAATGACATTTCCCTGCAGGTCTTGCATCTCCCTTTTACCTAAACTTCAGAGTGCGCTTCTTCATTACCGATCCCAACTCTCTACAACATGAACAGACAAGGTGCTCTCTTCTTTTTGCCTTAGTTTAATTCGTTTTGTATTTGGTAAGCACAACATTTTGTCCAGTCGATGAACTCAATCACAAAATCATGCCATTATTGAAGATAATAATGCTCAGTTTTGTATTTATTTCACACATTCCTTAACAGTCGTTTCTATTTTGTTCTGCTGTTTTCAAATATTTTAGATTCTTATACAGTGCAATGAAAAACTATTTTCCCTTTCTAAAATGTTTTTTTTTGCATAGTTTCCCCACTTTAATGTTTAAAATCATCAAACAAATGTACGTAAGCATTATACAATAATAGCCTACTTTGTCAGTAAATATAAAATGCTCGTTTTATATATTAAGAGAAAAAAAATTCAAAGCTATATTAAATCGTGAATGTAGCTGTGGCTTATCACATTTTTCAGTTCATTTTCACTGACCACACCTAAGCCTGATTACCCCCGGACCTGTTCAATCAATAAATCACCGAAATAGAACAAGTCTAACAAAATCAAGTCAGACAAAATATCTCAAAAAGATGCGACAATATTCCATATCTTTCCACCCACCAAAACAAAACGAAACAAAAAAAATCAAGAACAGATGAGAAATAAACTAACTGACATACATCAGTCTGGAAAGGGTTACAAGAGTCACTCTGAAAGCTTCCAGCGGTTCCAGCTAATCATGGTGAGGGCCATTATCCATAAATTAACCCATTTAATCCCACTGGTGACATTTGTGAAGGGCAACATTGATTTACATTTTTTTATTACTGATTACTTAAAAGGGCTACCAATGACACCTGATTTTGACTTTTAATTATCTGGGAAAATATTGGGTTAAGAAAGCATGGAATGGAACAGTAGTGACTCTTCCAAGGGGTGGGCAGCCTACAGAAATTACCCTGAGAGCATAGCGAAGACTCATCCGGGATGTCACAAAGGAATCCAGGACAACGTCGAAAGAACTGCTGGCCTTCCCTTAATGAAGGTCAGTGCTCATGACTCAATGAGGAAGAGGCTGAGCAAAAATATCATCCATCGCAAAGGTCTAAGCCTAAAGCCACTACGGACCAAAAAGAACAGAAAGGCCCATCTTGCTTTTGGAAAACACATCTGAATGATTCCTCAGACCTTTGGGAGAATATTCTATGGATTGACAAAAAGAAACTTGTTGGAAGGAATGTGCCTCGTTACATCTGACATAAATGCAACACGGCATTATAGAAAAAGAACGTCATACTCATGGTCAAATGCACTGGGAGTGTGATGCTCTGGGGCTTGCTTGGTTAATTCAGGACCTGGACGAATTGCATGAACTCTATTCTTTACCTGAAAATCCTGAGGGAGAATATTTGATCATCAGTTTGTGGCCTCAAGTTGAAGCGCATTTGGATTCTGCATCAAGACAATGATCGAAAACATCTCACCAAGTCCATTTATGAATGGCGTAATCTTTAAAATTCCGTTCATGCACGAATAGAAAAATACTTGATTTCGGTTGTTGCTGCCGAGGGTGGCTCAACCAATTATTAGATTTAGGGGGCAAGGACTTTTGAACACTGGGCCTTGTAGGCTTGGATTTTCTTCCTCCCTAAATAATAAAAACCTTCATTTCAAAACAGCATTTTGTGTTTGCTTTTGTCTTTTACTAAAAATGAATTTGTCTGATGATAGTAAACATTGTCCAACTGAAATATCAAACGCCTCAGTATGATGCAGTGCAGTTTGACATCTCAGTAATAAGCTTGTTGTTAAATCTCTAACAAACCGGACATCATTATCTTTATAAAAGCAATATTTTTGCTTAAGGTAATGTATCCGTTCAGCGGCTTCATTGTAAATAATCTCACAGCATGACGTTATTTCCCTTACTGACGTTTCACACCCCCAAAAAGTTCTTTCTAATTCTAAAATCTCTTTAATTTTGTTCTCCGCAGGAACCTTTACTTCCTCCAGATCAGGAGTGACATTAAAGAAGGCAGGTTGGTGCGCAAAACAAGCCCGAACACAACCATTACAACCAGCCCATTTGTGTACACTTTTTTTTCTAGCTTGCTACATTGTGTCGCGCTTGATTGCAGGTTGCAGTGCCCGCTGAGTTCAGCTGTCGTGTTGGCCTCTTACGCCGTGCAGTGTAAGTCCCCCGCAGCAACCTGTGATTAATGACTTCAAAACAGCTGTGGGAATAATCACACTGTTGAATGTGCTCTCGAGTTCTCGACAAATGCGACAAAAGTATTGGGCCACGAGGAAGTGAAAGGATGATATGCGTTCTTGCGGCGATAATACTCCAATAAACTTTCTACAAATTCTCCCCCCCCCCCCCCCCCCCTCACAATAGTGTGTGCCTCTGGGAATTCTTGTCCATTTAGTAATACAGCTTTTATGGACACCGGAACACATCAATGAGCATTCCTCGAAACCTTCCACAAAGTCCGAAGTATTTAAATGTCCACAATGTCTTTTGTAAGATGATGACTTTAAGGCGACATATGATTTTGAAATATTTATAATTTGATATTAAAGTACATATAAATGTATTTTTACTTTAATATCAAATATGTGACACCCATTGAAAGCTAATAATGTTAGCCAATGACAATCTGTGCATCTACCAAAATTTGATGCAGCTCTGCTTACCATTTGGCTTTGTCATAATAGTATCATACAAAGAGGGCGGTTGTGGGTGTGTTTGCATGATAGGATTTCAGGCTGTCATATTAAAGTGGCTCTTAACTCATTCAGTACCAGCCAATTCTAGACCCCCTTTTTTTTTTACCCTAAGTCTTGGAAAAATTGGGGAAAAAAAGTATCTGGGGTTGAACGTGTAGAATGTGAAAGGACATAGAAATATGTCTTTGGGAGTGATGAATCCTCTACCAGTCTAGCTGATCATGACATGGGCGGATAAGCTCGATGTGATGCTGGTTATTATTTCTAATGCTACCACTGGTCAAGTGACCACTTGATCTCGAATGACAAGGAGCCCAATTGTTACGTGGCAAATTTGCAAAAGTGCAGAACGACCTGATAAACACGTTTACTTTTTGTTTATAACCCCATAAAGAGTACGTTTTCCGCAAATTGTCTTGTGTAAGATGAATTGAAAACTAAGGGGTCAATCCCACCCTGTGATTTAATTGATCAAAAGGTTTGTCTCAAGAAATTTGCCATTATGGCATACGAGCATCACATCATCTCATGGACTACTTCTGTTTGAACAATAGCTGAGCTGGGGGATCACAGTCCATCCCAGCAAAGCGGTTACTTGTCCAAGTACCACTTCATCCCTGAGCAGGATGAGAACTTTGTTTCCAAAGTGGAGGACCTGCATCCAAAGCACAAGTAATGTGATTCATAGCATCCATTCATACTCTTGCTGCGCTTTTCGGTCGGTTGATTGACTCGATTGCACGTGTCTGTGTGTGTTGGTCTAGGGGTCTGAAGAAAAGCGAGGCCGAGTTGTGTTTCCTCAACACAGCACGGACGTTGGAGCTTTATGGAGTGGAGCTGCACGCTGCCTTGGTATCATGGCCTCCTGCATCCAAACGGCCATTTCATGCTCCATTTTCATTTCATGGCTGACATTTCTCTGACACTCTCGCTTCTTTCTCGATTTCAGGATACCAACAATACCTCTCTAATGGTGGGCCTGGCATCAAGTGGTGTTGCAATATTCTGTAATATGATTTGCTCGAGTTTCTTCCCTTGGTGAGTGATGGCCGCGCTCATCAGGGTTTTTTTTTTCCTTTTACCCTCAAGTTCACCACAAATGACGTTGTCCCAAATCAAATTGTTCCCATGCAGGGGGAACATTATCAAGATTTCATTTAAGAGGAAGCGATTCTTTATGCATCTCAAACGTAAACATGTAAGTATTTTGTTGTTGGTAATAGTTAGCTATCCACAGGTCCGAGGCCGCCATTGTGTGTCTTTAAAGGGTTCCAACTCAAGTCAACAAATTTCTTTGCAATAATAGGTTCGATGTGACCCATGACGTTCGCTGCGTGTGACCGAGGGCACTTTGACATCACTTTCAGACAACTGCAGTGGGCGGTGTTGCATGAAATGCGAGCCTCCTGAGAATGCTAAAAAACAAAAACAAAGAGTAGATTCATTGACTTAATTCTTCGTCCACCAATGCAATATTAGTCAGAATATTCTTTCAATTATTGCGACCGCATAAAACGTATTGCATGTGTGACCACGATTATAGCCCCATATTGCTAGACTGTCAGAGTGACTCAATACAGTTGAAGTCATTTCTTGAATTGGCAGCTTTATCCAGATTCTCACACAAATTAAGAAAAAAAAGATGGTTTGTTTCTAGCCTCAGCTTATTGTGTGCATATTTACCAAGTCAAAATGACCGCAGTAAATAGGGTTGTTAAACCAACAGAGTTTCCTGGATGTCTGTTGCTTTTTAGTGGGACATCCGTTCCAAGTTGCTCCATGAATTTCTTGTGGGGATATCTTACCGGTGTGTGTAATACTTTTAGTTAGACTGCAGATATTCCATTTATTCCTTTATTTTTGGATGAAATCCACATTTGGATCTCTAAATACGAACGCTTTGCCACTTATATGGCTTATTGCAGGAATTCATTTTGCTTGACCGCCTGAACAGTATTATAGCCAATAACATTTTTTTTTCCAGACTGAACACGAGTACCAGCACTTATATTCATTTTGAGGACTCATCACTAATACCGAGTATCGACAATGCTTATTAATGCCATTATGACTGAGTTGGGGTAAAAAAAAAAAAAATTGGGATTTTAATCACAAGTTTCATTCAAATACACCCACTTACAAACACTTTTTAATGACTTTGGTGTTGTCATCTGTGTTTACCTGAAAAGCATCTCCACATGACTGGCATGGCTTGTACCCCAACTTTCCATAAAGTATATATCGGGCTAATAAAGTGCTGTCAATGTCATAGTATAGTATTTATTCGAGAACAAGTAAGAGTACAGATGTCTTGGCACTGATACTGTTCCTGGTATCGGTGCATCCGTAATGTTTGATTCTGTGCGACATGCAAGAGTATCGATCTTTTTGACCTTGAAGCAATTGCGATTCCGCAGGGGGAGACCCAGGACTGCGAAGTGTCACTAGTACTGCTCTGCGCAAAGAGCTGTAAGAACCTGTGGCGCTCCTGTGTGGATCATCACTCTTTCTTCAGCAGCAACCGCACCGCCAGGAGCCCCAAACACAACAACAGCACAGTTCAATCCTACAGGAAGATGATCACACACCACCTGGGCCTTGCAAACAGTAAAAACGAAAGGTGTATTTTCTTTTAGTCCATCATACAAGATTTATTTAAATATTATGTTTTTTTAAACTCCACTTTCATCACTTGTAGTGGTCCAGTTTGTCAACGTGTGGTGGGCGGGATGGTGTGGAACCCAGTCCTGCGGCGGTCCATTTCATCAGAATATTTAGAGACGAAGAGTCTACCGTCTAGATCGCCCCCCAGCACACCCAAATGGTACAAGTGCAACATCTCACCAGACTGAATTCTGGAATCATCATTACCTTCTTTCTGATTTATGTCTCTGAGACAGGCGGAGTACTCGCGTTCGCCACGGCATCCGCAAAGTCCGTCCGTCATCCATGGAGCTGAACAGTGAGTTGAAAGACATGTCCGAGGGAGAAGACGTCTTCTACACTTACAGGACGTCCGTCAGCAGCAGCAAGGACAGCGAAGGGGACTCTTCGCTACATCAGTGTGTATTTCATCCTTTTCCGTATTATTCTTCGAGGCAGGTTTTTCACTTAACGGGAACTGACAAAAGTTTGCATATTCGCAGATTATAAACTTCGATTTTGAATGCATTGCTTTAGAGTCAATGTCATCCCAATCTATTTTGCACTTTGTGCAAAAATTGGTGATGGACTGCAATGTCATAATTTGCGCGATCTATCAATGACGTTATTGATCCTCAAAATAAGGCATTACAGAAAACACAACCGCATTCACACTGGGGTTGTTCGGTGCTACTCTAGTGGATGTGTGAGCCCGAAAGCTGGTTTATTTTTAGCCTTGTCACATGTCGTGGGAGTGGAATTGGTAATTGAGTATCGTTTTTTTTTGTTTTTGTTTCCAAAACTCGCTGATCGACCCCATAAATGGTGATCGCGTCAAACCTAGTTGAGAGAGCTTGAGTTCATTCTCTTCAGAACAAATAGCTCCTATCTGATTCAAGAGTGTGCTCGTTAAATGGAGCAATGATAGAAGTCAGAGAAAATAAAAATTAACTGCTCCACCCGGGCCCCGCTTGAGCAGATTGACTGCCTATCTCAAAGATGTGGAGGTAGCGGATGATTGTTTTAACATCAACTCAGTCAGGTAAGCAAGTGTTTATCAGACAGAGGTGACAGATTTGCCATTGGGGTCCATTGGTTTTATATACTTTTTTCCCATTACCACATCCACCATAGGGAGTTTAGCAAAACAAACATATTTTTATATGCTCATAACCTATTGTGATTTCAATTCAATTATGACGCAATTATGCTGTCGCTCTGCACTCTCATAATGTGATAAAGTAACATTTAAAATACGTATGCTGTATTTCCGGGAATGTCACTTACATGCTTTAAAGGCCTAAATTCATCTTGTCTGCTTGGAAAGTATGTGCATATACATATACAGAATACTGTAATCCTGGCCTCTGCTCTAGACGCCATGCCTCAATGTGTCGCCACATGCGTCATCCTCTTGAACAAATACACACCTCCACTATTTTACCCTCAAGGAAAAAAAATAAAAAACAATACAGGTGGGGCATTTTAGGTGGCTGAAACTGCCTTAACTATAGCAAGGTTTCCACTTGCTTACAGTAAAATATGATGTGCTTTTTTGACACTGTATACGGGCCATTACAGGCCTCTGTAACCATTATTTAAGGTAATAAGATGATTAATTTCCTCACTCTTATTACAATCCATAACCAAAGGTTGGATGATATCTCGTTGCAAGCTGATGACAGTATAACAGAAGAGGATGGCGTCAGCAGCTCCCTCTACAACAAGGTATTTTATGCACTGTAATTTGGCCACGCCCTTAACTACGTATGCTGTACTTCATTTTGTGTGTTGTAATTATGAGTGTCTGCGTTTATGCAACAGGCCCTCAGCGACGGCGACCTGCTGCTAATTCGCATCGCTCCTGATCATGAGGGCAAGTTTGGCTTTAATGTTAAAGTAAGTGTAAAACGGTTGTATTCCCTCTTGTGGCTGTTGTTGTGTGTTTTGTCACTCCACTCTTATTATTTAATTTCATTTTAGGGTGGGGTGGATCAAAAGATGCCTCTTGCCATATCCCATGTTAAACCTGACTCTCCGGTAAGAGCCAAATGACGCAAGCACGCACTTATCACTCTGGCCAGGAGGGAGTGAATCTGGCAAAATCTGACTTAAAAACATTTGAGCCACATTTTCCTATTCCTTTATTCTTAGTGCATGGTTTAAGTCAAGCTTCAAATCTTCAATTGAAACTCTGTCATTGACTGGTGTACCTTGCAAAGTAGGCTGTTATAGGTTCCAGCTCACCTGCCGCAGTGAAGAGAAACGCAATTTCAAATCATTTTTGCACATAAACAGCACAGAATCTGCATTCGCTTAAAGCATATCACATCATGTTGTCTGCAAGGTGGTAACCTTCACAACATTGTGAGGTTGAAATGTTCTGGAGAATTGGAAACCTTTCATGGAATCAGCTGGCATATTTATTCATGCAACTAAAGTGAAAGTTTTTAGGTTAGTCATTTCAGCATTTACGACTTACTGCAAGGTAATTGTGACCAGACCATCAGAAGGTTCTGTGCATGCGTGAGTCATTTCTGCAATCCTGCAGTGGCTTTATCAAGGCCACAATTTCAAATTTTACATCAAGGAAGTTTTGAGTAGGGAATAGGAGAACATATAAAAGTATTATTCACCGTGAGGGAAATGAACAAAAAAAAAAATCGCGGGACAAGCAGCTGTAGTCATGTCGACGGAGTGCGTTGTGCCTAAGTTAAGAGAAGGCAAAAAAGGATAGTAGGAACCCGTTCCTGTATGGTGGGGTTAAGGGACAGTATGTACTATCTATTCCCCAAAAAGAACTTGAGGGAACAAATTTGCTTGACACCGCATTTGCGAATCGGCTACTAGCTTTGCAGTTAGTAAATATAGCACAAGTGGAAATGCTATGTATAGTTTTCCCCTTTTTTGTTCGAGTCACTTTTTAAAATACTGTTCACCACATTGGGATTCTGTGCGCCACGTCCAGTCTTGCATCATAAGTAGGAGGGCACTTTCTTCCTATTGGTCAATTCAGAAGAAACAATCGAAGGATCACGTAGGACATGTCACACTATGTGGCAAGATGAACAAAAATTCTGACACGCCAGACCTTCGTCGTCATGGTTGTGAAGGGTTCCAGCTAAAAATCTGTCAGCTAAAAATCAGGGTCCATTTGTGTAGTTTGACATCGGCATATGACAGTCTACAGAATGTGGATTGATATGTGGGCGGAGTTGGAAATATTTGCTGTTAAGTGACATTGACTCGTCTCCAGGCCGGTCGATGTGAGCCCAAACTGCTGGAGGGAGACCAGGTGGTACTCATCAATGGTCGAGACATTTCTGAACACACACACGACCAGGTGGTCATGTTCATACGGGCCAGCAGAGAGTCGCACTCCGGAGAGCTTGCCCTGCTCATCAAACGCAAAGGTCTGCTCGTAGACATGCAAATGGCAGGAAATGTGCTGAGGCGAAGTCTCACGGGTGACGCCCCCCCCCCCCCCACCTTGTATTCCAGGTCCTGGCCGTGCAGCGGCCCTGCTGCTGCCGCCTCCCGCCCTCACCCTCACCAGTCAATCCCAAGGAGATGGGCAGCCAGAGCTGGTCACGACATTAGACGAATCTATGCGACAGGTGGAGAGAGGAATTCAGTCAGGAACTCTGTGCTTCCACTTTGAGGTATTTGAGTTCAAAAGACGCAGATTTGATGCAGGTCGATGTCGACATCCAAGTTGCAGATGACGTCAGTGATATTTTTACAGTACAGTGTTCAGAAATATTTTTCGGATTCCTGTTTGAGCCTTGCAAAGCAAAGCCCATTTGGAAACAGAAGACAGTTAAAATCAATTAAGGTTGTAGAGTCATTTTGTTTGGCGTACTTTGTTGTTGTTCTGTCTGCTCCTCGAGCCAAAAACACGTCATTAGCGATTGGTCCGCGTCATCCTCTAAATGTCATTGTGGAGTAGTATAGTCGATTAGTCTGTAAAATTCCTAATTTGTATACTGCACTAAAATTGATTTGTCATTCTAAGCAGGAAGTCTTGTGTCCCTTCCCAATGTGGAGTACACCGTATTGGTCCAAATATAAGACGGCCCTGATTATAAGACGACACCCTCTTTTTCAAGACTCAAGTTTGAAAAAAGACTTTTTGAACACCAAATAAATGTTTATACAGAAAATAATTACAGTATATCTGAAACAAATGATTATAATATATTTGAGAAAAAAAGCATTTATTTTTCCTCATTCAAATCTTAATATCTGAACATTTAAATATATAAACTAAAGTGCAATCGCATTCGTAAATTAATGGCTTCTGGTTTTTGAAATGAGAAGAATGACATCATAACTTCTCCTCAGCTGCCGGTTAACCTGGCCGATCTTCAACCCACTTTTCTCCAGATTGTCACTATGTTTCTCCATTTTCTGTTATCTCTTCTATTATTTTCTTCTCTTTTCTTTCTTACCGTTATTTTTTTTCCCTCTCCCTACCCAGTGTTTACTTTTTTGAACTCTGACTGTAAATTTCCCAATTGCGGGACAAATAAAGGATATCTTAATCTTAATTTTTATTTTTATTCTTCGTGACAGGGGTTCACTTTGGCCTGGGGAGTCAAGTTCAGCATTCGCTGCAATGATATCTGGCGCCATCTAGCGTCGTGAATGGGTATAATGTCTAGACCCCGAATATAAGACGACCCCCACTTTTTCCAGTCTTATTTAAATGCAAAAAAAGACCGTCTTATATTCGGGCCAATACGGTAATAATGAGTCTTTTAATCGGGACCGATGCTGGCCCTAATCCTCACTGGACCGCCATACTCTAGTATTTGTAGTTGTTGTTTGTGTATGAATTTTCATTAGTTTGCATTCTTATCATTCCCAGAATTTATATCGGAGGAAGCCCGGCTTGACGCTCAGCTGCGCTCGGCTTCCCAAGAACATGGAGAAGAATCGCTATAGGGACATTTTACCCTGTGAGTGCTTACTTCCAATCCCTTGATGCTTCCTCCCAACCAGCATCACGTTACTACTCACTGATGTAGCACCATGCGCGATTTTACCTGGTGAGGTGTGTGAATATGCTCACTTGCCCATTTCCTCGCTCTCCTTGCAGATGACGTGACCAGAGTCACCCTCGAGGGCCAGGAGGACTACATCAATGCCAGCCATATCACGGTGCCCATTCAGCAATGCATTTACATCTCTCGAATGGATGAATGTAAATGCGTGTGGTTGGTTTCTGTTTGTCCGTTTCTTAGATGGCACCTCCGGTGTCTGGGGAGTGTTTACGTTACGTTGCAGCTCAGGGTCCACTGCCGCAGACCTGCTCTCACTTTTGGCAGAGTGTTTGGGAGCAGCAGTCACACACCATTGTCATGCTTACGACTCTGACAGAGCGAGGAAGGGTATGCAAGCGACTCCACTTCCTCTGCATCTTCATGATGGGAAAAAAACAATATTTTCTTGGGAATGACAATGAGTAAACAGCCACGGAAATGCTGGACATTCAAACATGTAGTTGGGGTTTTATGAAATGCACGATGACTGCATGGATACTTAAGAGGTGCAGGTTATGATTTTGTGAATGTGCCAAAATAAGAGAATTGTGTCACCTTCACTCAGACACAGCAGTAAGTCATAATTAAACTTTGTTATGATGATGATGATGATGATGAAGAAACACACATAATGTACATAAATAGCAGTTGGAAAAAAAGTGTGGACCTCAAAGTTAGCTAAGGCCGGTTAAATGACAACACTAAAGCTGAGCAAAATAAGAAAAAACAACTCGAAAGAAGCAAACCTACAATAATTGTAAGAGCCTCAAGCCTGGACCATTTCTCTCTTAAAAGCAGGTTGAATGGTTGTCTTCTTAATTGTGTGATAATGCAGAGTTATAAAAGACACAAATTACTTATTGTATTGACCTGATGCATATGTTGTTTGTACAACAGTCATTTGCTTTCTGTTGAGTTGATTTACAAAAGTGTAAAGAGAGGCATCATTGTCAAGGTCTTGGATAAAAGAAGTGTGCTTCCTTGTGTCGTGGCCGTTGCTTGGTAACCTGAAGCTCTCGTTAATTGTTCGTTTTTCTGATGTTTGTTAAGTGCCTTGACATTTTCCTTTTGTTGAGATGTGCGTGTACACACATTACAATCACTTCACATCCTGCTCCCGATGAATTGCCAATTCCTCTCAAGTGTCCAAACGTACAGTAGACCAGTTTGGTTTCAAGAGCAAATAAATGATATCTTGACTGATGACTCAAACTGATCCAAGTCACTGCTTGCTGTGATGATTTTGCAGACCAAGTGTCACCAGTACTGGCCGCATCCACCGGAAGTGAAGGATTACGGACACATGCGAGTGAAGTGCCACTCAGAGGAGTGTAACCTGGCCTATGTGACACGGCAATTCACCCTCACACACACTCAGGTACCCTAGTAGAAGATTGTTTTTCTTATTGCACAATTACTTTTTCCTTTTTTTTTGTTGTTAAACTCCTCTACCCTTTGTCACAAAGTGTCGTGTTTTTCCGCTTTTACCGCCACTTTTCTGCTCTCTTTCTCTTTCTAAACATGATGATGCAAAATACTGGGCCATGCCATTTGATAGTCTTAGGCTAAACCCGGCATTCTTGCCGTCTCTGCTTCCTCATTTTGTGGGAACATTGGGGAACCAAGCATGGTCCATAAAAGCATGCTTTGAAGAACACCATCAGCACCTTTAAGATGAACTACATCAGAGATGGTGAGCAAGCATGACCAGGGCCTTGAAGTGTACATTATCAAATAAGCGTTCTAACCTGAAGTATGTTGCTCTTGGCATTTTTGACATTTGCCCATCGCATCAGCTCCTTCCCTCACTGCTGTTTTGTCATCCCCTTCACGTCTTAACACCCTCAAGCCAGTAGCGCTCGCTGCGGTTTTCTCCATCTCAAATCAGCTATGCTTTTCAAAGTGTTACCATGGTTTCGTGTTCAACGGTGGATGCATTTCTTACTCAGAGAAAACTTGTTCGGAAGTTTGGGTACTACACGTGTTGTTAATATATAGCCAACAGCCAATCAGGGAAAAAAGGAGGTGCTGCTGTACTAGGTTCCATAATATAAATGTGAAACAGGCTTAATAGAAGTCATAATACAACAGCATGATAATGATATTTACGTAATCCATCAGGGACATGTACAGGCTGTGACTCATGTTAAATGAAACACCTAAAGGCCACGGTGCATTTTGCTTTCATGCTTGAAAACAGGAGAGGGAGGGGTATTCCCTTGAATGTCAGGCTCCGATAAATCCTATGCAATGGCCCTTTAACACTGACTTTCTTTGTTGCATGAGAGAATTATGACAGCCGACACAGCGATGGTTTGCTGCTACATGTGCCGCGGTTGTGCCATATGTCCCATCTCCACGGGAAGTTACCAGTAGCCAAAACATGCTAATATCCGTGTAGGCGGACTGATGTGTATCCAGGTAGTAAATAGGGTGCAACGTTCAAGCGGAGGCGTGTGCATGGACAGTTAGGTTGACATGGCGCACACTCTTCCTAGTCATAAAATCGGACTGGATTTTCCACATGAACCTCCCAAGAGAACCATACAAGGCTCAAGGATGCATAAAGTATGAACGTGCTCACATGCATGCACAAATACTACCGTGTTGTCCCATCTGTTACTCTGGCGGTGCTAGTTAATCCCTGCATGAAGTCACAGGCCGCATGCCTGTTTAAAAAAAAACAACAACAAAAACACTCAACTCAGCTCTTCTGTGTTCCTCTCTCCAATCCCCTGCACCTGTTTGTTTGCTTTTATCCCATCGTTGTGTCGTCACCCCGCATTTTGTGATCTCACCTCAGGATCACGTGCGCCGAACACACCCTGTACTTTTTGTCTTCTCACATGGCAAACTAAGTCATTGTGGTAAGGCCTCCAGTTTAGTTGGTACATTAATGTCACTCAACTCAACTGTATTTATAGAGCAATTTCAAACAGCCATCGCTGCATACAAAGTGCTGTACAGGGAGCAACTAACATATCCAACAATAAAGCAATAAATCAGTCACAAAGATGGTAGAAAGCGCCAAACAGTAAAACTGAGATCAAATCTGAGTCATGCTGAGTCAAATGCCAAAGAATACAAGTAAGTTTTGAGGAGAGTTTTAAAAGATGGGCAGCGAGGGGGCACATTTTAGTCCAGTGTTGTAACAGAGGTTTTGCACTGCTTGCAGTCTCTCTAATGATCTTCATATGTGTGTGTACTCAGCGGGGTGAAGAGCGTGCGGTCACACACCTGCAATACGTGGCGTGGCCTGACCACGGTGTACCTGATGACCCTTCCGACTTCCTGCTGTTCATCACCTCGGCCAGGGAGAGGAGACGAGCCGAAGAGCCACTCGTGGTGCACTGCAGGTAACACCCTCCAGCCCCTAATTGAACACACACCGCCTTCTACTGTGCACCCAGCGCTGTTCGCTCCAGCAGAATACTTCTCTTTTAGCGCCGGGATTGGACGGACGGGTGTTCTGATCACCATGGAGACGGCTCTGACGCTGTTAGATCGAGGGCTACCGGTGTTCCCGCTGGACATTGTCAAAACACTGAGAGATCAGCGAGCCATGATGATTCAGACCACGGTACACTGGACCAAACATAATCCTTTCCAGGAAAATGTGTCCAAATGTCTCAGGAAATAAGGGATAATATGATTTCATGGTCAAAACCGGCGCCTTCATAAATCCTTTGTGCTGTACATATGTGCTACTAAAAAAATTAATAAAAATCTCAGGTGCGGTATATATATTTATGTGATTACATTTATTATTTTCTTTAACATAATTGATTTTAAATGACTAATAACTATAACGCCTGGATCAACACAATTGTTCCATTCTGCAAATTTACGCAACTTCAATGTTTTTAACAAGATGTTTTTCCCCCAGGACTTGCATTAGAAAATTTTTTCAAAAAAGTTTAGACTACAATGGAGCTAAATTAGATGCATTCAAATGAATGTTGCCTGTTTTTTTTGTCTTTTGGGGTTTTTTTTTTGTTGCCGTCTCTCACTATTTATTCTGTCTGTTGCAGTGTCAGTTCCAGTTCGTGTGCGAAGCCATTCTGCGAGTCTACAAGGAGAAGCAAGGGGGATCTAAGACCCCGCAGCCCAAATGAGAACCAGCACCAGAGAAAATTTAGCCTCATAACTTCCACTCGAGCGACTCCCAACGAGGGGCTGACAAGCACCACAAGAGATTAACCTCTGTTGTGCCTGCGGGGTCGCTACATAGTCTGGATAAGAATTATGTAGCATCCAAGCGCAGCTGGATGTCAGCTATGTAGCCAAGATCAAATAGGACACTTTGAAGCTCACACTCGTCTGCCTTACGTTCTGCCTATCACGCCAACCGAGCTTTGAGTGGGACACACAAAACGAATGAAAGCTGCTAAGCTCAGGAATAAATTGGTGTCGTCTGCAGGATGACTGATGGAAAAGGCAGAGAAAATGTTATAAATATGTAGTTTATATGCGTGCCTTTTAGTAGAAGAGCAGAAGTCTGTATACTACAGAAGATACTGTGCGGGGTACTGTGGCGTTGCTACCACTTTTAACTTAAATTATTCTCACCATGAAATAAACGCCGATTTATATGCCTATCGTCTACTTTATTAGCATCCTCATTCTAAAATTGTCAACCATACATATGCACCTCAAACTGGAATATCATTGAAAACTTGAGAAAAGCCAGCACTTATCCTCTTCATTCCTACTCTGCTAGCTTGTTGTTAGCAGATTTTGATGGTCCGTCCTGCTGGGGGCTGTACGCACCTCTCACCACATTGTCTCAATTGTGACAGAACAAACAATTTGCCAAGCATAATAAACTCTGACGACGGTCTTCCTGCAGCTCATCAATCAAATTTTGGTCATCTGGACGGTAACCCCGGGAGATTAAAAATTGATTTTAAAAAAACTGACTACCTTTTTGGAATCTGCATGCCAGTGTTATTTCCGCTGTGTAATTAGTCGATAGAATTCTATGGTAAATGTACAATCGGACGATTTCATCATGGTCTTCTACGACCATGAATTACTGGCAATGTGAGAACCTCTTTCTTTCACATCCCAACAGGACGATGCTGCACACTGAAGAGTTTCAGGCCATTCAGTTGACCTTCAGATGAGTGACTCGCAAGCTGGCATCCAACCAGCACAAGTATCAGCATAACAAATCAAGCCCCACCGGTCTGTTCTGACAATGTATTGGCATCTATCAGGAAGATACTTGTGATCTTGTTGTGAAGACAACTGTAACTGCACATTTGTAGCATTAATGTTAATGTTAGGTTCACATATCATTGATAGTAATACGTTTTGGTTTTGCCTGTACTAAAGCAATGAAATTATTTTCATGAACATGACTACTGACATATTTAGGCCTTGCAACGAGGCTATCATTAATTAAATAACTGGAAAACCCATATCCAAAGCCATATATATGATGCACTATACCTTATTATATTGTATTAGAGTGTAGATTGTGTGAGTGTGTGTGTGTGTTTTAAATAATTTTGATGATTACGTCTTGCAAAAAACCCAAAGAAATTATAAGATAAGATAAGATAAGATATCCTTTAGCTGGGATAGGCAAGCTTGCGACTCCAGTGAGAATAAGCAGTACAGAATATGAATCAATAACAATGACAATTAACGTTAATATAGAAATTAGGTTGGAAGTGGCCTTTGTAAAAAGTATTTTCCGACGTGATTAATGAATCTGGATAATACTTTGACATTTAAAAAATTTTTTTTTTTTATTTGAATAATCAGTTAAAATCAGTCGCTGATTAGTTAGTAGGCAGGATAAAATTTATTTTCGGGAATTTTGACACCTTGTCGCCAGCCACCTCCGATCGTTCTCTCAATGTGGACAGATGTCCGCCAGATGGCGCAGTTCTGTATGCGCGCGCACACACACACGGGCGCGCGCACGCGGGTCGCAGAAGTTTGAAGTGTTTCTACGCATGCGCGGATGAGGCTGTTTGTCCAGTTTCACTGGTTTGACTTTTACCAGTCAGCACAGAGACGAGTTTGCGGTTCCCATGCGGAGCTTTTGAAGCTCGTCGATCCGCAGGGGGTGCTCCCATGCCGGCCCAGATGCGCGAGACTTTCCTCCCCCCTCCCCGGAGCGTGTGACTAAGGGGTTCCCACTGCAGAGAGTCACGGCGGGATTTTTTTCCCCTTGGTGTGTCGGTGGGCAAACATCAAGGAAGCAAGCGGCAGGTGCACCCGGGAGAGGACGGGGCAAGTCCGGAGGAAGGGGCGGAGGAGGAGGGCGGCCCCCGCGGAGAGGAAATCAACTGGTTGGCTTCTACCATTAGCATGCGTGTCGAGTCCCCTCGTCCTGCCTGAGCCGCCGAGTCTCCTTCTGCGCCTGCCGACCGAGTGACACCTCAGCACGGGGAGAGGACGCGGACCCGAAGGGACTCCCCGCCCCCTACCGCCGTGGGACTCCGTCCTATCACGGAAAGGAGAATGATGGGTTTTTTGCGCCGGACGTTCAGCCGCCGCTCGAGAAGCCGCCCCCAGGCGAGGGATAGGGACGAGCGGGATGGTACGGCTGGAGGAGGGTACCCCCTGCTCATGGCCCACCAGCAGCAGGTCGTCCACGCGCCCGCTGTGGTCACCGGGGGAGTGGCTGTACACATCCCGGCTGCTGGGAACGCGAGGACCGCCATCACCTGCCGGGTTCTGCTGTTGGACGGCTCGGATGTCAGCGTGGATTTGCCCGTGAGTGGCTCAGTGGCGCGTTGGCTTTAACTCTGGCGTCCTAGTGATAATATATATATTTTTTTCTGGATTTCAACTCGTTAACTTTTATATCACTTTTTGAAGCCATGGCTGGGTGAATGGATAAATAGATCCAGGGTATATTTTAAATAACGTTGCAGTTTATTTGGGCAGCATAGTCTGATAGAGGTTAGCCTGTCTGCCTTACACTTCCGAGGTCTGGGGTTCGAATCTCTGCTCCCGCCCTTCCTGTATGGCGTTAGCGTGTTTTCTCCAGCTTCTTCGCACATTCCAAAAACTTGTTTGGTTCTTTCAGGACTGTAAAGGTGAGTGTGAATGGTTGTCTCTATGCCCCTTATAATTGGCCAGCGACCAACCTCTTTGCTCATTCATTACATCATCCATCCATTTCTTATCTGTTTAGCCATACGAGGGTCGCTGGCGTGCGGATGTTTTCGGGCACTTTGCGGGGTACTCTTTTTTTTTTAAACATTTTTTAACATCATATTGAATTTAAATTTAGTTTGGCACAAAAATGTTCCTCAACCCTGGTTTACATCTTATAGTAGCATACTGACCATCAGTTTATTATTGGACTATTCTTGAGAATAGCACTTGTCAATCTTATTTCTACTGCATGAAAAGTGGCAAAAACGAAAGTAAGATAACACTGTGCCACTATTGTGTTGACATACAGGACTGGCTTCATATTTGACACACTCTTGTAGGTACGAGACCACAACCACACATAGTGCTTGACTGTAACCAAACATTCTTCAAGACTATAATCAAAGATTGTGTCAACAGTGTCATTTTTATTTTCATTAAGGGCCAGAATTGGTCATTTTTGCCTTCAAGGTGGCTGGTGGTTATATTTGTGAAACCACATACATATATAACCCCTGGAGTGTATGCCAAAAATCGACAACAAACTACAAATGGTCTTGGTTTGACTCACGTTTTAGCCTGTGAGCAAAATTGTTTACATTTTCTTTTTAAGAAAACATAGATGTGTTAGATCAACAGTTTCTACGCATTTGTTCTTGCTTTGGCTCCATTTTAATTCTGCCTATGTACCGTGTGACTTTTTCTTCTCCGTGCAACACTGACATTTGTGATGCTGTTTAAATGAGTCAACAAATTTGACGTTCTGCCAGAAGCTGAGCTTCACTGTTCATTCACGGAAGAGCTGGTTGCAAGACTGTAAGACAGTTACAGTTATTGCCTCTATATGTTCTGTTTGGAAGCCCTCATAATCGCCCCATGACATAACATAATTGACCCTCGGTTTGATTTTTATAATTTATGTGGTAGTTTTGAACAGAAGTCAAGGAAAACTGATCACATTGGATTAGGCCGTGTACTAGACTCTAACCACTGATCGTGGTGCTAGACCATAACCAATGGTGGTGGTGCTAGAATATAACACAAGGCTGATCGACTTGGTGCTGTGCGATATAAAAACTTGTGCCGTACAGCCCTAACACTCTTTAGCTTATTTCGTTATTTTGAATGTTGGATTAGCACTGTTGCTACACTGATGTGGCATCTGAGACAGGATGACAACAGTACATTTTGGGGAATGTTGATTTTTGAATTTAATTTATCCACTAGTCTTTATTTAAATTTGTATCTCCTAATTACAGTAACATACTCTATACCACAGCTACACAAGTGGCAGTTTATGAAAACAATACAATTTACTGCTTCACATTTGAGTTGGCATTTTGTTGTGCCCCTCGACAACCCTTTGACTTCCTCAGATGGCCCCTTCAGAAAATGAATTGCCTCTGACCCAAGATTGTGCCACTGTATATTCACAGAGATTATGCTAGGCTATAACTACGCAACTATTGATGTTGACAAAACCAAACTCAGCGTTTTTATAACCGAATAAAGTTAATTCTGTCTCTTATAACTGACGTTTTTGGTTCCTTTATCTCAAATAGTTTTCGTTTTAGGAAAATAAATACAGACGGCGACCATGAATGGAAGGAGGAGTTATTAGTCAAGCCACAAGATGGCTGCCATTTCCTTATTGCCAAGTGCTCAGATGAGGGGAAAAAAAGGCAACGAGAGGCGCGGCCTCATCTGGTTCCCTATTTTGAATGTAGGCAAATTCTGCCAAACACCCAGAATGTCGCCAACTACCTTAACCCTGTGCTTTATATTTTACACCATCTCCTTGTCAACTCACAATTCCCCTTATCCTCCCATCTTGTGGCATCTTAATCTTTTTTTACACGCTCTCTTGCTCATCGCCACTTTCTCTCCTCCTCCATCCATCCCTTCTCCGTCCTTCCTCTATTCCCAGATTCCCTGATCTGATTTGGTGTCACACACGTACAAGTGCGTGTGGGTGAGCGAGTGTGTGGGTATGCGTGCGTAAGTGCCTTTTGGTAAGATGGTCTCATTTTGAAGGTTGTGTGCGCGTCACCTCGCACCGCTTTGCCCGTGTCTGCATGTGTCCAGCTGGGACTCGCAACAACAACATGTAGGTTCCAACGAATAATTCAAAATGACACATGGCTCATCAGAGCGGCGGCTTAGTCACAGATGTGTTGCAACAAGTTTGCTCATGTCCTTGTGTTTCCCTGAAGGCTGAGACACAGGTGTGCCCAGTCTAAAAAAGCTTATTAGACATTCACCATTTGGGAGTACTACACGCAAGCCAAATTTTGTCCTCCTCATGCATCTTCAACAGGATCCAGGTCATGACTTCAAATACCCTTTGCAGAATGAACAAGGGTACTTCTGCTGCTACCCCCCCCCCCCCCCCCTCCCTCCCATCATGTCCCCAATCCTTTAATACCTCTGATTTCCTCACACACCCACCACAAAGTTTGGATTGGTTATCAGGATCCAAAGTACAAGGCTGTCATCATTTTACACACAAACACACCCACTCGATGGAGAAGCTTCACTTCCGGTTCCACGTGAAGATTTTGACAAGAAGTGTGGTTTCTGCTTTTTTTTTTCCTAGGCAAAAAGTCTAAAGGTTTCCCCGTGGGGCTATTCTGCATTTGACCTAAATGCAACACAAACAGTCCACTACAGGCAGTGACCCAACAGAATGACAATATTTTCATTACTTATGTAAGGCATGGGAATAATACTCAATTAGTTCCTAGACTTGTGTTAGGTGGAATTGATTATTGATTGCTTCTTAAATGAGATATTTTTAAAAATCTAATTAGATTGTTTTGCAGGTCTCAAAAAAATAAACTAGTGTCCATAAAATTGAGCATTTGATTGACCACCATGCATTTTTATAAAAAAATCAAACCTCACAATCAGCATGTGTCTTATTAAAGATGAATTGTAATGTCACAATTTAAAAGTTGTTGATTCCCGACCAATTACTGCTCTTAATACTATTTTTTTGTTTAAACAAATCCTGATTACAGCACGACCTATGAGTTGTTAGATTTAGCACATCTAACCTCAGCTATGGTCTTGCTGTGTGGACTTTGCTTAGTCTCCCCTGTGCTTGCATTTTTTTCCCTTGTACTCTGACTACCTCCCAAGTTCCAAGGACATATATTTGTTTCATTGAAGGCTCTAAATTGTCCATCGGGGTGAATGATAATTTCGATCCTTGAATTAATCAAACTGAAATTGAAATTGCAATATAGTAGAATGCAATTTTCAAATCACAAAGGCTGCGGTCTAAAAAAAAAAAAAACAATCAATGAGTTATGATAGCCAGTATGCTTTTTTGTTTTTTAAAATAGATGTCCATCCATCCATCCATCTTCCGAACCGCTTGATCCTCACTAGGGTCGCGGGGGGTGCTGGAGCCTATCCCAGCCGTCTTCGGGCAGTAGGCGGGGGACATCCTGAATCAGTTGTAAAATAGATGTATGTTTATTTACCGGTATTTAGTGTATACATGAGTTCACTGCAGTCGACACATTTACATATTGTTTCATGAAATATGCAAAATTGAGGTGATAAAGCCACAGATTTGTTTGCATCACTGCTGTCATCTGATGTAAGAGTGACTGACTTGTATTTACACCACACTTTTAGAACACTGTTAAGTTGTTGCAGTGAACACTTAAGACTGCAAGTCAACGTGTGAACAAATTGAACCAGCTACATGAACTGTCATTTTATATTCATTCATTGTTTATTTGCCTTCTATTATAGTGCAAGCCAAAGAGAACAAAATATTTCTGTATTAGTCTGATATGGTTTATTGCAATATAGATTCATTTGTTGCTTGTGTTTGTGTTTCTTAAAATGACACGGGAAGGGAACCTTGAAAAAATAATCGTATATTAAATTGGACAAAAAAAACCCTCCGTTTTTTTCCAGGCACTTGTTTATACCGTTGCATAGCGCTGCCAGATGTACCGCTGCAATTGTCAGCCGACCAGTCCAGGGCGTACCCTGGGTAATGGCTAAAGTTAGCTAGGATAGACTCTAGCTAACGCTAAAATGCTAATGAGGATCAGCGGCATCGAGAACGGATGGACTACTGACGAGAAGTCATTCTGCTCTGGAAATGTTGTAACGTGGCTGTTTTGGCTCATGTTACCTGCCAAAAATGAGTGTCTTGAGTCATTTTACCACGAAAAGATCATGTTACTCAACACCCACAAAGCCCCTTTTAGGAAACAATTCACTTTTTTGTTCTTCTGTTGTAGAGCAAAAGCAAAGGCCAGGACCTTTTTGACCAAATCATGTATCACATAGATCTGGTGGAGGCGGATTACTTTGGACTGCAGTACATGGACGCAGACCAAGTCTCAGTGAGTCCTTGACACGCACGTCAACAACCTTGTTTTTGGTCCGCACTAATTCTCGCTCGGTGCTCTTTCAGCACTGGCTGGATGTGTCCAAGCAAATCAAGAAACAAATCCGAGGTGAGTTCATCCCTCCTTTGTGTTGATGAATCTTGAAGTGCACTTGCATGTGTAGGGAGCAGGTACCACTTTATCAAACGTGGACAAGGTTATTAGCATTTGGAGATGTACCCTTGTTTGCGCTCCTATGTGAACATGAAATGTGATACAGTCGCAAGGGAAAGAGGATGTAAACAGCCGGTTTGCAGCCTGCGCATTTGAATGAGCTACAATACGAGAGCTTCTATAATTGACACAAATAGTGGGGAAGTGGGGATTATTTACTAACCTGCAGACGATGGCAGGAGGCAGCAATAATACAAAACAATGTGGCAAGTATATTTTAATTTATGTCAAGCGAAACTGCAATTTTAAAGACAATGGTGCCTGGATATATGAGTTGAATTTGTTCTTTGTCCAACACTGACATTGCAAATCATCTCTCCCCATTGAAATGAATTGAAAAGCGAGCAATCCGTTACAGCTCAACAGTTAAAAAAAAAAAATTCAAAAAGAATAAAATGTAAAATATACTTTTAAAAAAACATACAGTAATTACATAATTAATCACACTGTAAAGAATTAAGCAGGATTTTCCACAGTTGTGCTGTGCCCCCTGATGTGTGGTCCTGGGCCACCTGGGGCACGGTTCTACATTAACGTGACTGTGTAAGACCACCTGAAGTTCACTGACCCTGGCTTGATCGGATCAGGACACATCTCTTAAATAAATACGATGAAATCAACACATTCTTGCTTTTTAAATATTAAATGTTCAATATTTTGAATTTTATTCACCGAGATCGATCAGTCACCGTCACTGAGGTCCTTACTGTGCTGTGCCCATTTTTTGGGCGTCATAAGGAATGTCTTGAACAAGATATAAAGGTCATAAAATGCTAAACGTTAAGTATCCAGTTAGATTGTATGTTGAAAAAACCCCCAGATGCTTAATATCAAATAATCATTGAAACTTTCATTACCAGTGCCGGTTCTGGCAGGACCACCACAACACAGCTCAAGGCCCACCCAAAAAGGCTGAATGTAGGACTCTGACCTGGGGTAACAATATAAAACATACAAATTCAAATTGACATGGAGACGGTCTCGAGTAAGATGCAGTTTTAATGATTCGTTTTCCAAAGTCAGTTAAGACATACTGTAGCCTTTGAGTGTGCAGGTTTTCCTCATACTGTCCAGTGTGTGCGTATTCATATCGTGTTTGGAAAAGAAAATATCATACATGAAGCTGTTGAGCAATTGTCTTCCTTCTCCTAGATGGTCCGCCATTCCGACTCTTCTTCCGAGTGAAGTTTTACTCCTCAGAGCCAAATAACCTGCGTGAGGAATTCACAAGGTAAGAATAAGAAATCTCTATTGGCCTGAGCATGATGATGATGATGATGATGAGAAGGAGGATGTCCAGCAGGGATGCAAGGCTAATTACTTTGCCGCTATGGGCCGATTGGGATTGGAAAAAAAAAATCCAAATAGACTTTTTAGAGCAAAGTGTACTTTAACAGAGCAGGGACAATTGTAATACATTTGAAAATGCATGCTACATAACATTTTTAATCATGTCACTCTCACTGCAGGTATCTGTTTGTACTGCAGCTTCGACAGGATATTTTGTCTGGCAAGTAAGTCTACTTGCACATGGAAATGGGTAATCATGATGAACGGTGTAATGTTTTATGTTATGAAGGCCATGGATACCACTCTAAATGTGCTGCTGTATCGTCACACGCAAACTCTTCTAAATGTAGAATACATTTTATTTATTTTATTGTCATGGAATTAATATAATGCCCCTTTCCTATTCATACACAGTACCGGTACTTGACACACTGTTTTGTACCAGCAAAGGTACTACCATGTATTGCTCGCTCCCAAAGATGCCGAGTCAGGATAGACCATTTCTCGTCACATAGTGCTTGGAGCATATTTGTCATGGTAGCATTGCACTATGCACGGCTACACCCTGATGTTTCCTATTCCGCTTTCCCTACTTTGCTGCAGCGGTGCGTTTCCTCGCTGCCACTCAGTCTCCTCTCGAATACTTATTAGCATAGTGAATGCAGGAGAACGTTGATGTCATTTATTGTTGTTGTTTGGATGTGTGTCTTATACTGGCTGTTGTGTTCAATGCGCTACGGCTTCCGCATTTTCCCACACTAGTACGGTATTTGGAAGTGTAGACTGCTCCAGGCATCGACAGTTTTTTTTTTTTTAATCTGTTGTTTAGTGATATTAATACTAATTATTAATACTAATTTGGTACGTAACCTTCAGGAAATTTTTATTTATTGATGTATTTTGACAACTCATCAAGGTGACATTCGCAATGTGGTTGCATGCAGTTTGTTGGCTGACAGTTGGAAATGGAGCGTTTGTTTGACTTGTGGACAGTCGGTGTCTGAGAGGCACACACACACAGTTTTGCGCGCACACACACATGCACGCACGCGCACACAGAGGCGTGTTGCCCATCTCTATGTTCTAGCTCTATCTGGGCCACAGATCCCCCGAGTGCAGCTTTATTATAACACTCAAGATCAGGATCTGAAGAGGTGATTATTTTGGGAAAGGGGTTGCTTCTCCTTCACACACACATACACACGCACACGCGCACACACAGATAATTGTAATTGACTCGGCGAGTGTGTGTGGGACACTCCCACTGAGAGCAGCTCATCACACCGTTCTTACCCTCCCTTTTTCTCCCCCCCCCGTTTTCAGATTGAAAAGTCCATACGATGTCTCAGTAGAACTGGCCGCCTATTGTTTGCAAAGTAAGTAGACTTAACCTCCAAGATGATTTCATTCCATTTGATTTCGTTCAACCAATATTTAGAACGGAATGGAATCATTTTTGTTACTTGGTAAAAATTTGAGGAAAAAAAGATTTAGACCTGACCAGCGTTTCACAGTGCAGCTTTTTGAAATATGATAGTTACACCGAACACAATGTTTGCATTACATACAGTACCTTAAGTCACAATAAATGACAAAATGATCTTAAGCATGCTTGTGAACCACACAAGACACACTTGCACACGCAGAGATCCAAGACAAGAGCTGTATCACACATTCATGCATTAGTGCTCAGTTTTAGTATTGATCCTTTTTCCAAAATCTTGCAACCGGTGTGATCTCTCTGTGATGCATTCCACATCCACACTGCCCCTAAAAAAAATGTCCAACTCGAAAAGTAAATCCTCTAAAACGGATGCAATTATGCATACAAACACAATTAGAATTTCTATCAATGAATAATTCTTCGGCAGTGACGATACAAACCGGATTAAATTTATTTTAGTAAAGGATCAGGATGGAATCTTATTGAGTCGATTGGTGGTGCAGAAGTGACTGTTCCTCCAAGAGATTGAAGCCAAAAGGACTCCAAATGTCGTTTGTTTGTTTGCTGAAACCGCTTTGGAAGAGGTCGAGAAACACTGATCTATAGTGATAAAGCTCATGTATTTGTGTGGCCAATGAGTGAATATGAGCTTGTGTGCTTATTGTTTAGGTTGTATCGAAATGCTCCGTGTCTCCTTGCTCTCCTCTCGTTTTCATAGTTGTGTTCCTTTTTTGGTATGTCCAGGTGAGCTGGGAGACTGTGATCCCTTGGATCACTCTCCCGCGCTGGTGTCGGAGTTCCGCTTCACACCGAAGCAGAGCGAGGCCATGGAGGCCGACATCTTCACCAGGTGGCTGGATCTCAGGTGAGAATGAAGCCGTTTCAGCGTAAGAGGCGGCGGTGACTTGTTGCCGTTTTCTCCTCCTCCTCCGCGAGTCCCAGTCACTTAGCTGGCCACACTCTCGCTGGTCTGTGTGAAGGATTAAGGGGGATTAATCCGAGGAGGGTCTTGATTGATTCTGGGCAGCATTTAAACCACAGTGGCGGTCTGATCGCTCCCATCTGGGATTAGATTACATATACTGTAATTTCACTGAACCCACTGCGCCACGCAAGTACAAACGGATACCCATCACCAGCGTGTTATCGAAAGTATTTTCGTAATGTCAAAGTCCACGTCTCCTTTTCAGGGGCAAGAGTCCGTCGCAAGCCGAAATCTCCTTTCTCAACAAATGCAAGTGGCTGGAGCTTTACGGTGTAGATATGCACTTTGTTAAGGTGCGCCTCATACATTTAACGATGTCACGCTCGCTGTGTATTCTTGAGTGTTAAATGTGCACATGGTGTCATCAGGGAAGAGACGGTTGTGACTACGCGCTGGGTCTCACTCCTACTGGCATCCTGGTGTTTGAGGGTTCCAACAAAATCGGGCTCTTCTTTTGGTAAGACTTCTTGAATCATCTTCCTATGTGCACTCAAAGTGGTTGTGATTCATAAGTAAAATGTCAAACATTTATGCGGGGTGTCCCCTGCTGCTTTTTCCGCTCTGCTGTTAGAGCAATTTAAATATCAAGACATTTGATGAAGTCGCAAGTACCGCACAGGCCATGTTTTAAGCGGTATTATCGCTTTGGCGTTGGCGTTGAATGAAGTTGTACAAGTTTCAAACTCGTTACACGGCTCAAGCAACAAAAAAAAAAATTTAAAAACATCACATTATGGACTACAGCCAGACGAAAGCGGAGCTCCTCGCACCTGCTGTTGTGCGCCTCAAAAGTAAACAAATATCTCAACTCAGCATGGCTGGAGCATTCATGCACTAACATAGGCTGCAGAGATTGAGATTGCTTTTATTGTTTGTTTGATTTTTTTCATCCAGCGGTGACTACATGAGCGCCTTGGCAGTGGCATTTTACTTGTACAAGGTGACTTATTTACTGTCTGGCTTAAAACGATTACATAACAAGAATAATAAAACCTTTATTTGTCTTACAATGGAGAAATTTCCAATTTACAGCAGTAAAGTTACGAAAGGAAGAATGTAGAAGAACAAATAGTAGAGGAGCTGCTGTCAAGGCAGCCACTCTCACGGCCCTATCTTGAAGTCATAACAACATAATAACAAAAGAATACAATGCAACACATAAGACAGAGTAAAATAGGAAATGTTACAATTTTTGAGGCAAGGGGTCAAATAGTCAAGTTTTTTTTTCCTGATGTACGAAACACAGAATTTATTTCATTAGAATTTTAGACATTTAGAACAACACTGTTACTTACCGGTAACTCTGAAAAAAAAAAAAAGAGAGTAAATAAATTTATTTTTATGCATAGTATTTTTTTTGTATACTTTGTTGAAGAATTGGCGATATTTTTTATACTATGTATTTTGTGGGACACCTTTGCTCAAACAACACATGATTGATTTGCACTTCCTAAAAGTGTAAATATGGCTTAAAAAAGAAATTTGTACAATCTGTCATATTTAGGCCCAAAATCACACGTCTGGACTTCAAAAAGAGTCGACTCACTCTGGTGGTCGTGGAAGATGACGAGCAGGTTTGTGTCTGGAAGCAAACTCATGCACACACGCGTACGTGCACACACATTCCAATGAGGTCAGTCTTGGCCGGACTACAAATCGACATCTTCTTTCCGCTTTAAAGGGCCGCGAGCAGGAGCACACGTTTGTGTTCCAGCTGGCCAGCGCCAAGAGCTGCAAGCATGTGTGGAAGTGCGCCGTGGAGAGCCATGCCTTTTTCCGGTTACGCCAGCCAACCACGGGCAAGCCGGGCCGCAGCGACTTCACGCGACTCGGCTCTCGCTTCAGATTCAGGTAGCGCTCATCACTCGCCTCGTTACCGAAGCGACGTGACGTTGTGAGAATTTAGCAGGATATTGCAGACGAAGTTTGATACTAATTTACCAGAGAGAATCTATTTGACATCACCCAAGCAGATTACGAGAATATAAAAGAAAACCTCTGAAGGTTAAGATATCCTAAAAACTAGATTTATTTGAATTACGTGTTACTTTTGAAATGGAATCCAACTAAAGTTACGGGTTTGAGGTCTGCTGTGAACAAAAATGGAGAAATAGCCGCAAGTGGTTGGGGAGATACTCGTCTGCTTGCTGGCTACTATCAAAGTGCCCTTGAGCAGGGTGCTGTAGCCACCCCTCAGCTCAAGTTAGTGCCGCAGTGTTTGCGTGCCTCTTTCACTCTGAATTTCTTTTTGCATTCCTGCTTGCGCGTCATCTGGTTCTCCTTGTTGTATGAAACACAATTATACAGCAGCGTGTACATTGATTTTTTTTTCCCCCTCAAAGATATTATCATGAGTATAATAGATCATTACACAAAAAAAATTCTCCTGAGAACATAATTATGAAAGTAAGCCAGCAGCAACAAACAAACCAAATGATGCGTGCATTGTGCCTATGGTTACTTCGTATCTATGGTTACGTGGAGGTGTTCCTATGACGACCGAGATATGCCCTTCGTATTGTTTTCCTTCTCACTTTTTATGAAAGCAACTACCGGTACTCTCACTTGATTGGCACTTGCTGTTATTTTTAAGAGCAGCCGCACAGGGCGCACCCGAGTCACAAGATTTCTTCTTACAAGATAGCAACATCTTTGGTGGAAGAGATTCATAAAGTCGATTAAATTAGCCTATTAGGGTAAGTGGCCCTATTCACTTTGGTCGGAATGTTGTGACTGACGATAATTCATCACTTTAAATGACAATGGCGTCTTCATTCAGTCTGGGCGCTAACTACATTTCCAATCTCCTAATCCATGAGCTGTAGCTGCAGTTGCAGCAATAACAAGCAATCAAAAATCCCTAATTCCTGGCTCCTGTCAATCTCAGCGGTAAAACGGAGTACCAGGCGACTCACGGAAGCCGGCTAAGGAGAGCCAGCACGTTTGAGAGACGGCCGAGCAAACGATACCCCTCCCGCACGCAGTCACTGGGCAAAGGTGAGTCTTATCTGTGCACACAATTGCGTACATACAACCCTGTGTACTTTAAGAACTTGCGACATGCCTCCGAGTCATAGTTATCACTTAGCTTCAAAACACTCATCAACCACAACATTATGTACACTTGTACAATTAAATGAGAACCGTTAATGTATCTTAACAAATGTAATAATGCTTCAAGTTTTGATTGACACTGTTGAGGTGCTGTTTATTAATGCGGTTGTGGTTTGCAATGGGGTAAAACTGCACTCCATCATAACAGAGTTATCATTTTGGATTTTTCGTTTTTGTCAGTTTTGACTTTTGTTGTTTAATTTCAGTTAGCTTTAATTCATTTTTAGAGCAAGTTTTTATGTTCATGAAACAGACCTGGATAAAAATGACAATATTTTGTTGTACAGTTGAGGCAATTATTGCAATGAAAATATTTTTTTTTTGTAATGTTCATTGAGAGTTCTGTGCAACTTTGACTTGACATTTCAAAATTCAGCACATTTTGTGACTTTTTCCCTCCTTGTGTTTAGAGTATTTGTCGTGAGCGTTATCAGGGAACACATTTTAGTCCCGTCCTCGCTCTCTGAAAGCATCATTTTTCATCTTGTATTGGATCTCATTATAGTGTGGATGTAAAAAAAAAAAAGGTCTGCTGTTTGTATAACCATAATTCCAAGACAATTGTTTTAAACAAAGAGGAAGCGCTGCGACGGCGTCTTGAACTTATCAGTTAGCAGGTTCGTTTGAACAAACCGCCTCCCACTATCGCGTCCCACGCTAGCTGATAATTTACCTCGATAGCTTCAACAAAGTCCCTCACATTCCCAACGTTTAAGACTTGAATTGCCACTTTCGACACTGTGTTGACGTCAGTGAGAAAACATGGTGACATAGAGCACATACACTTGTTCGTTGCTAACATCGTGTGCGTGCTTGTGTGTGTGTGTGTGTGTGTGTGTGTCTCCGTCGCCCAAATAGTTGCTGCCATTTCTCCAGCCAAGCCGCCACACATCAGGTAACGCCGAAAAACCTACACAAATAATATTATGTGGACATGCACTTAATATAAGTGCTGATTGTGATATCAACAGCTGAACATTTTGAACCTTTTTTTTCTTCTTCATGGCAAAACATGATGTGTTTACCAAGCACTTCCTTTATTGGATTTCTCTCCTCACCGCTTGCCCACCTCACACAACTACGCTTGCGCCACTCACAAATTTGATTGGCTGAGTCGTGTCATGTGGGTCGAGTTACAGTGCCCATGATTAGTCTGTCTGTTGTGCGGATACATCGACTACTTTGAAGACCTTAAAAGATGGCATGAGTCTGCTACGGTTAAAATAAGTCGAGTGTAAATTCCCCCCCCCCCCCCCCACAACCCCACCCATGCAAGTTAAATAAAAACAAGCACAGATCACACAATGATTTCGTAATATGTCTGAGTCTGTATCGAGTCCATCTAATGAGGACCTTCGCTGCAGATGATACAAGGAGGTCTTAACTGCACATGAATTTAAAGTTTGAAAGTTAATCTGTGATTGCTGATTGTTCTCATTCTTTCTCTGACAGCCCTGATCCCAGCCTACATGCAGTGAGTGACCTCAGATGATCTACTTACACACACACACACGCGCGCGTGCGCGCACGTATACCCACACCTTTGTAGTATACACAGGCCTGGCTTTGATGTGAAACATTTCATTTTCGTCATCTCTTCAATCCTCTCCAGTACCAACACAACATCCCAGTGGCGGGTCACGAAGCATGGCGCCCGGCCCACCCCGCATACACGCCCTCAGTTTACCTGCAGCCCTCCGGACACACGTCGCCGCACAGGTAGGACGGGGGCAGGGACCGCCATCAGGCTACTGGGTAATGTCAATAGGCCGGCACTATTTTTTTTTAGTACAGGGGTGGGGAAACTTGCTCGACGGCCACATAAAATTTTAATTGGACAGTTGGGTTAAGTCATTCGTACATGGGGTAAGAATGCGTAAAAGAGCTTCTTTTTTTTTGTCAAGTAGTAATTCAATTTTTTCAGTTTGATGATGGTTTTTAGTTACATTTTTGTACATGACTAATAATAATAATTAACAAATATGAAATGAAATAGAAGCATTAAGAATAATTAATATTGTTATTTGTTTTTGCTGTAAATGATGAACCAGTTATGTATATTTAATATACAGTACATATATTCGTAATTATATTCAATGAGTTTCAGGAAAAAATGACTAAAATGTTCATGTCAAATAATTTTTAAATTGCATTGTTCAGAATGTAATACTTTACACTTTATTGAGGTCAATGCAAAAAAAGATTCAAATGTATGTGTAAAAATCTCATTTTTAAATCGTCATAATTTAGTTATTTAATCACATTTAAAAAATCATGTTAATATATTCAATATATATATACAGTACATAAAATTGTCTACAGTTTTTATTTATTAAAAAAAAAAAAAACAACTTCAGGCCATATTTTTGTTTTAGTATCTTCAGCAGGGCTCACCTGCAGGGCAGTTTTCTATTTTCATATCCCATCGTATCTGTGTTTTCATCTCACTTCATGTCATGCATCTCATCCAGTCTGTACGTGTGTGTGCTTGCCCTTTGTGTCCATGTGTCCGTGTCCATGCGTGTGGGTTCAGGCCTTCTGTCGGGGCCTCTTCCTCGTCTACCAGTCCCGTGTCCGGTCACCCCGTCGTCCCGGAACGAACCAGCAGCTTGCACCACGCGCCCATCATCAGTGTCATGCACATGGACAAGGTCATGACTACACTTTGACCTCTACTTAACCTTGGACTGGCCATTGAAAAAAAAAAAGCAATAATCTCTTCCTCCTCCTATTCCATTATTCATCACATCTCCAGTAGACGCCTCTAGAATGACGAGTCATAATAGTAGCTTAGTTTGCTTGTAAATGGTTCGATTATATCCCATGATATATTTGTTGCTATGGGCTTGAGAAAAAAACCTGCTTTATGGTTTCTTATAACAGTTGTGGGGAACCTATGGCTTGTGGGCCATACGCGGCCCTGGAGATCATTTGGTCACTGGAGAGTAATGTTGCTAGACTATGAAATGGAATCATGTTTTTTTTTGGAACTCCAGACATCATTTGAAATGTGAAACATTAACAAATACATTTACACTTGAACAGACAAAAAAAGCACAGCTTTTGGACAATGACATACCCAAACATGACTTCTAACACATAAAAAATCAGCCAAAATTTGCTTTTCACTTCGACAGAGATTATTTTTGAGTGGGAGTTATTTTTATTTTATTTTTTTACACTGCACATAGAAGATACAATTTTCAAAAGTATGTGTAGAATGGGTCTCCAGAGGACTGAAATGGCCCCCACCGAAAAAAGCTTCTCCACCCCTGTTTTGCATTTGCATTTGTCTCTTTGTTGCAATTAAATGACAAAATCGCTTGAATAGCGTCGTTTTCCAGAGGTTATAAGGGTCCAAACATGCATATACTGTATGCTGCTTTAGAGGTGCTGAGTGTTTGTTGTTGCTTTATGCTATTATATAGTTCACCATGACATTATGAATGACAGTTATTGATGACCAACCAGCTGTTTACATGTGCCGTAACAATAATGTGGTTTTGCTGTGATAGTGGGCGGAGCTGGAATCCCGTTGTGGCTTCATAAATGAAAAAATGAGCTTTTGCAATATTGCTTATAAGAATCAAGAAAATAAAATCAAGAAATGAATGCGTTTTCATGTTGTGTATCATGTGTTGTGTAATGTGAAGGAATTTAACAAGTTGGAAACGTACAATGGGAATAATTGAGAATTTTCAGCAATCAACAGGATTGTGTCGGAAATTTTATGGAAAGAGAAACAGATTGCGCAATCCAGTTGTTATGTGAAAAAATACAATTTTATATATATATATACACACAGTATATCTTTTAGGCGGGATTGATTGCTTTTGATGTGCCGTGTCGTACTCAGCTTCACTCTGAGCAGTCCCGCCTCCGACCATCAGCTCAGTGTGGAAGAAAACGAGACGTCATATTCGGGAAAGGTCAATCGCCGTCACCGCCGCCACACGCACAGCCAGGACACGCTCTGCCACACACACAACAAAATCCGTGAGTACAAAAAGGCCACGATGCAAGTTTGCGAAACTGCTTATTATGCATCCAGAATTTATGTGCCATCAGTCTCCACAATGTACTTGATAGACAAGTCTTCCGCTTCAATGGATATTTCACTCCCATTATACAGTTTAATGCAGTGGGCTCGTTCCTTGTAAATCGAGTCACGGATGACAAGGTACAACAGCAGTTACGAATCTCATTTCCTCTATTGTGAATGTAAAAGGTCCACAGACACCTGTTCAAATGCCAGGATTGTGTGAAATAATATCCAAACATATGATGCCATTAATGTGCCTCAACATACAACTAAGTTGGTGGGGGGGAGTGAAATCTGTTCTCGAAGGTAAGTAAAAGGAAAGTAAAAATTGTAAATCAAGGCTTCCCATAGCCCAGACATCCATCCAGGAAGAAGATGGCCGATTGTTGTCACATGAACAAAATAGCCAATTACTTGCCAGAAATTGCTGCAACGGCGTCAATGTGGCCGTCGTCCTCTTGGCATCTTCTCTAACCAGTTTTCTTCTTTTTCTCAATTTTTGGAGCGACGCCCAGTTAGTAATGTCACTGCTGTGGCATATTTTCATATTTGACGACTTATATGTCTTAATAATAAGATCCCTTGGATTCAATTTAAATTTTCTGCGGACCATGGCGTGTGCTGTAGTGTCAGGAATGTTGTATGATGTCAGGAAAAGACTCTGAGAACAGCTGAACTTTATTTGGGCCTTTTGAATGGTGGTGGGCAATGACTTATGGTCTGTTGAATGAATGGAAGCGGAAGTGGATGTTCAGCTTTATTGTACCATAAACCATCCAATGGAAGAGGATTTTATTTTTCTGCCTCTCAGATCCATGTAGCAATGTAGTAGGATATAATTTAAAAATTGCAAAGGCTGCAATTTGGGAGTAGAAAAGATTTCATTTCAGTCACAGTCATTTTTTTTAAGTATGTATATTTTATGTATTTATATTGTGTCTGGCTAAGTTCACTGCTTCAGAAATGCAGCCCACACTCCACTGCTCCACATTTACATATTGTTTTATGAAACATGAAAGGTGGATGTGATCATAGCCATAGATTAGTTTGCATTCATTGTGTCATCTCATTTACTGACTTTATCTTTACGCCGCACTTGTTTGGTAGCGTTTTATAAAGCTGTCATTGTGAACGCTCAAAAGACTTCCAAATCACAACACAAATTAAAGTCGATAATCTATCTTTCATATTTAGTCACCATTCATTTACCTTTTGTTTCGCATACGCCTAACTTATGAAACCAAAACAATAATGTTCACTAATTCTGATATTCTTGTATATTGTACTCAACACTCGACTACCTAACGTGTTTTTTTTTTAATTATTATTATTTCCGCTAAGAGTGTCGAGCATCACCTTGTCTAGGAAGGGAGTTGGACACATCTGCTTCTTTCCGCAAGGCCGTGGAGTCAGACAGCGAGTGTCCTGCATGGCCCTCGCTCTGCATCAACATAGACAACAAGGTCAGACACATTTCCACACGCTGAATTTCTCCTTCTGCTGATAAGATGAGACGATTCCAGTCTGGCTTCATTCTCTTCTTGTTGTTCCTCTTCGATATGTGACGTCTGCAGGGACAAGAGAAGCAGCTCTCGGAAAAGTCTCTCCACCCCTCAACCGCCTCCTCCCCGGCCTTGCTTCCAGATCACCTCAAGTGTAACATTCTTAAGGCCCAGATGGAGGCGGCTTTCAGGGTGGGTAACATACAGCACGTGATATAGTATTCTCTTCCTAATGCTTTTATTTTTACGTTTGTATCTTTTTATTTCTCTTTATTTTTTTGCCTCCAAATAGGATGGTCCACTCAGTCTAAGGGCGAAAAACTCAGATATGCCGCTCAAGGATAGGCAAGTTCTCTCCTTTTTTTTCTCTTGCTCTTTCTTGCTTGATGCTTGCTCCCAAACTGAAAGTGAAGCTGCATCAAGTGCATACTGACTTTTAAATGAACCGACCTTATCTGTACTGATCAGATACTGGACCTAATGACCATGGCACAAGCATAGATTAAGAATTCAGTGTTTCTTAACCTTGCTAGTGTTGGTAAGAACCACTCTGTTAGGTTAATTGAAGACTCTCATTTCTCCATAGGCATAGATGTCAGTGTCAATGCTTGTTCGTGCATACGTTTCATTTCAAAATCATTTGCGATAGGCTCTGGCTCATCCGCAACTCTAATGAAGATGAGCACTAGAAAATGAATGGATGTTTGGTCAATATACTGTATCCTCAAATGCTGTTGACAGGTACCAGAGCTCCTCTCAAGACTCATCAGCGTCCAGTTTGCCTGCAGACAAAATGTCGCAGAGACCGGATGTCCGTTTTGCGTCCGAGAGTCTCCATCCTAAATCCAGCCTGTGCACCAACCGCAGGAAACGTCTCGTCAGACAGTTCAGCTTGTGAGTTCACATCGCGCACGTCACTCGAGTGCACTTGAGCCTTCACGCAGGGGCACTTGAATCCTGTCTGTGCTTCTTCCGTTGGTTTTTCAAGTGGAATTGTATTAATGGATGATTCGTTTGAAGACTCAAACCGAAAATGGTCCACATGTAGTTTTAGAAATGTTATTCTTCAGGCATCACAAAATCAAACATTATATAAGCTTTCAAAAGGCAGTTTTAATAATAATAATACATTTTATTTATAAGCGCCTTTCAAGACACCCAAGGACACTTTACAATCAGGAACAAAAACAATAAAACCCAGAACGGGTTGAGCAGCGGCAGCCAGACGCGCCAGCGTTCACTCAACCCCGAAACTGATTATCTTTGTGTTGATTCCAAATTTTAGAAAACAATGATGAACATTTTTGTCAATTTTCTGACATGCTACAGCCGAACCAATAGTCGAAACAAATGTCCTTCATCCACTCGCTAAGAGAGTTTTCAGAATTTAAAATAGTACGTAGTTTGACAACACAACAACAGATAAAGCTAATCTTAAAATGCTGCAGTCCAATAAATTAAAATAAATAAATGTATATGGACAAGTTTGATTTGTTCCCTCTCCACACTCGTAAATGATACCAATCATGTCAAATGATCTTTTACCATTTAGATGAATGGGATGCCATTAGTCTGCTCCAGCCCTTTTTTAAATATAATAAAACTAGCACTCTACAATATTCTACTGTAGTTTACAAAAACAAACGAACAGTAATGACATGATTAAACTGAATGTAAAGAATTAAAGCGCTTCATGATTTTTTTAAGGTAAATTGTTAACCTTGCGGCCCCACTTTGGCCAACAAGCGGCAGGAAAATAATCATACATAAAGTGCAGACATGAAGAAGACGGTTGCTACGGAGTCATTTTTCGCATCGGATAAATAATGTTTCTAATTATTGCTGTCATGTCAGTCCATATAGTTGCCAGTCATATTTGGATGTTTTTCTCCTTTTTTGTAAAAGAAGAAAAAAACATTTTTTAGGAAGCACATTGGTTTATTTAATTTATTTGGTAAAAATGATTTGTTATGCTAGCAGGCTAGCGCTATATAAAGTCTTTTACATCCTTTGGGTTTTTTGTTTTGTTTTTGTTTTTATTTTTGCTCCGCAGTAACCATGAGGATGAAGATAACCTTCCAGAAGCTCTTGCAGCCATCTCCTGTGAGAGCACAGCCAAGTCGGGCTCCAGTAGTTCACTGGACAAACAGATCCAGCCCTCCATTTACCCACAGGTAACATATACATGCAATTAAACGCAAGTTACGAGAAATTCATGGAGGGGAAAGTATGAGGAATGTCTATGTGTGTATGCGTCCATGTGCATTCCAGGTGGACAATGTGCCAACACTGGAAGTGGCTAGTTCATGCCGTGTGTCCCCTTTGCCTTCTCCCCACCTCTCTCCTTCGTGCTACTGTAGTCCCCTCCCTCAATTGGTCCCTTATCTCGCGGCCCATCACGACAGGTAACAACACCCTCGTCCTGTCATTCGCTTTAGGGACACTTTGTGTTGGACCCAATATGTCAATATTCTTGTTATCCGAATTAAAGGCCCATGTTCTCTCAGTCTTAAGACAATTCAGTGCGTCGTTGGAACAAGTACGGCACAATGGAACAACCATGTATTGCTAATAATGGTTTACTTACAGGCACCTATTCTCTGGGGAAAAAATGATACAGTACTGCAACTTGTCGTAGTTGTAAAACTATTCTGTCTCGCCGCTGACTGTCTTATACTGCTCTCTGGTGGCCATGTCACACACACCAGAAGGAAAGCCAAAGAACTAATCAAGATGTATAAACGGTTTAATTTTTAAATTTTTCTATGTAATTATGTTAATGCAGTGTTTAAGACGTTATAGAAATGTCATAGAGCAGTGGAAGGCTGTGGTGGAGAAATGTCTCTCGTAAAACAGTCATTCCACCCGTGCTCTCAATTGTCTTTGTGAAGTCAAAGAGCATACTGTACTGGAAGTCAATGGACCTGAAACTGACTTTTAGGGATATTGAATACTTGGTGAGGTGTGATGGAATGAACTTAATGTTTGCAGAAATTCATCGTACAAAGTAGATCTAATTTATCTTGTCTAAAATACCCATTTCATTCAGTAATAAGAAAATAATCTAATTATAAATCCTGTGTGCGTGTGTGTGTGTGTCTAGTGGAGAGGACATGAGGGCGGACAGAGAGAAGCTCCTAAGAGCCCTCTTGATGACCGAGCTCTGAGAGCGCACCACTTGACGCCCTGACATGGAAGAGGAAGACTTGAAAGGCGTCAGCCGCACTCCTCATTTTTGTGTATTTTAGTTAATTTAATTTTATGTTATATTTGCTGAAGAAGGCTCACTTTCTACTCCAACACAATATACAATATATAAACTTTCAGATGGAATCCGAAGTGGCTTAAAGCAACAAATGGGACTGGAACTGCCTGCATGAGAACAGCTGTACACAACAAAGGGTCTTTTATCTCGACTTTTATCGCTAATTTTTCAACAACTTGAATGTACTTCACTTATTCTAAGGGAATAACACCTCAGTTCTTTCTGAGGCAAGAGATGGAAGTTTGATCAAACATACAGTATGTATTTAGTTCAACCTTTGTCTTCTGCGTATGCTCTATGGACAAAAATATTGGGATACCCAGTTATTACATCTCTATCTCCGTTCCAGTTCACCCCAATATCCATCCATCCATTTTCCGATCCGATTTATCCTCACAAGGGTCGCGGGGTGTGCTGGAGTGCGGCTCTCATCCCAATAGGACTTTTTCAAATCAATCCAAGCATGCCTTTTTTATGGACCTCACTGTGGACTGGGGCATGTTCAGAAATGAACAGAAAAGAACTTTCTCAAACTTGTCCCAGATTTTCAGTTGTCCAAAACGTCTTGGGATTTGGGGGTATTGTCCAATACCCTGATTGATTATTTAAATCATGGGAAATTGAAGTACAAGCCTCTTTGTGCAGATTGTGTTGCATGCTCCTTTTAAGCAAAAAAAAAAGTGTGCACTTGATTCTTTAAAATGTACTTCTTCATTTCATGTTTTATTTTTTTTGCGCTCAGAAAATCAAGGTAATTTTTAATGGGAAACTGCCCATACAAGTATCACATTATTTATTTGTTGGTTTGTTTAGTGGGAATTGAAGGAGTAATTTAAGTTATTAAAATATATATTAATAATGTGGAATGTTTTTGTCAAATGTCGAGTGAATATTTAAAACCATCATTATAATAAAAGAGAAAGCTACCTACAAGATATGTAAAAGGTATTGCAAGACAATCCAATGACATTAGTGTATTTACGTATTTGAGAAACGTAATCCCTAAAAATAGTTACTGAAGCTATTAGAATAAACCAAAAAGTAATGTCATTGATCACAATCATGTTTGGGGCGGGGGGGATTTAAAATAAACAATCTCTCATAAGTGATTTTTTATAAGTTCTATTGTTTTTGTTTCAATAAGACGGTTTCTTATCTTTTAGATCAAAAGTAAATCAAAGTTCATAAAAGCTGAAATAAACGTTAATCCTAGTTTCAAATTTTAATGACGGCTTGGCAAGACAATAAAACGTTACTGAGAATAATCAATCAAATACGCTCGTCTGTTCATTGGCATTACTCCAGTAGTCCAAATGTTCTTTTTTTATCAAATTGGTGTCTTAAAGTGTCCACTAGGAGGCGACAAATGTGCTCCGTTGGCAGGCGAGTACGGCTAACTACTCGAGGGTGTCGTCGTTTAGCGGCGTCGACGTCACCCGAATGTGGACCTCAGAACCTTCGCAAAAGCAACTATCCTAGCCTGGATTCCGAGCTGACATTATCAAAATCACAAAAGAAACCTAACACATGTTTTTGGAACATGCAAAGTTAATTTCGCACAGAAACACGGAGCCCAGATTCAAACCAAGAATTTATGAAACAGCCTTTTGCTAACCACGTGGGTCGCGCTTCTTGCTGATGCTACGGGCCAATCAGTTATGCTGGGATTTGAGTGGGATTTACCACCACTATCACATCACGATATCGAGACTGTAAGTACTAGTCTATGCAAAAATGTGATACAAGTAAATAAAAGGCAATATTTATCAAATTGGACAAAAACATTAAAAATATAAAATACACCATGCTCTCCTGTGCTACTGATTATTAAATGTGTTAATTGAAATGTCCAGATCGGTAAAGACTGGGGTTTACAGTTAATTGTTGACGTTATTGTGAGGATGAATTTTAAATTTGATTGGTTAAAGAACCAGCCCCATCGTCAGTATACTGTAGTTTATTTATGTCTGATTCGACGTCGGCGCTGGGCAGAATAGAATGGCATGGCAACAGTAAAGGCTGTAACCTGATTGGATGCGGGGGGAAAAAATGCCATCCGCATACACATACAGTACTGGAAGCAGTGAAGCCAAGAGAAATGCTACCCGATCTGGAAACATGAATACATTCACATGGAACAAATAATGTAATAAAACGTTGGTCTGTGTAATGCCGTCATCATTTTGGCGTGTTTTATATTTTCCCACGGACAAACATTTACCTGTTGTTGCCGTTTGTGTTGCTGTTAAAACATCCTTATGTCTAATTGGCCTTGTGATCATCAAGTCATTATGATAACAACTGCTTGGGCATTGAATTCACGCAACAACGCCTCCTTCTCCTTCCGCTTCTACTATGTTCATTAACATCCCCATCAAAAACATGAGTTATTATACAATTTTAAATGTGTAGCCCCTCACGTCACGTCACATCACTGCGCGACACGTTACACATCAAGGTGAGCCAAACATAAGCCACGTCATCACGATTTTGAAAAAAAGCATGGGAGCATTTGTAGTGTATGTGTGTGTGTGTGTGTGTGTGTACGTGCGCGCGTTTGCAATGACATGGGAATGTGGATCAGCCCCACCCTCCGTGTGTGTGTGTGTGGTTTACCCGCCCTGCGAGGGAATGCTGCCTTTATGGAGAAGAATATAACTGATTTAGCTGCCCTCCCCCCTCCACACCTGTCTGTCAAGTATATCAAGCAGTGAATGACGCCGCAATTGCTGTGTTGTGAGGATTCGGTAAAAAGGAAGGCGTTTTACGACGTACTTTGCATTACATCCATATAGGAGGCTCCTTATAGCCATGCACAAAAACACGTACTAAAAAAATAATCAAATGCTCGCTTGGAATGTATTTATAACATTTGGTTCTCTAACCTTTTAAATTAACCACAAGATTCATAAATGGATGCCTCAGGCTCCTCCTGATAAGGAGGTAGAAACGTATGATTTCTCCCAGCCAATCAAGGAGAGGATGAAATAAAAGTACCTTCCTTCCTGCTCACTATAATGATAACAACCCTATTATTATAATGATGACAAAGCCTGAAAAAATGACAAAAACTCATTTTGAAAATCTGGAACCATGTGAATTCCACTAGCTAAACAAGCAAGAAAAAATATGCCAACAGCTTATCTGGGGTCACGTCACTGGCGTAGTAGCTTTAGCAGTGAAGCCAAGACTTCTCTCCTGAGCCACTTTGCCAAGCTTTTTTTCCCCTGGGGAATCCCGAGGAGTCCCCAAGCCAGCTGGGAGAAATTGTCCCATCAAGGTTTCCCATGTCATCCCCAGGGCCTCCTCCCGGTGTGACGTGCCCGGAACACCTCACCAGGGAGGCATCCTAATCGGATGCCCGAGCCACTTCATAATATCTATAATACCCCCAAAATGATAAGGGATCAAATTTAAAAAAGTTGTTTTATTTTTTCCAATTTAGGGGAAAACACAGAGGTGGAGAGATGCTTTTCATTAACCATGTGGACGACATGATGTCGCGGTGTCACGTGTAGGAATCAGCGTGAGCGTTTGATGGAGTTGAGCAGGTAGGGTGGGGTGCACGCTCATATTAAATTACAACAATGGCACATCTTCCCTGAGGGACTGTGACATGCTTTTTGTCTGCTTTCCTTCTTTCTTCCCCTTTTCCTATTCTTGCCATTCATCCTCTCTGTGGAAAAAAAACACACACCCCTAGAGAGTGTATTTATGTGTGTGTGTGTAATAACCGGGGGACCATGTGAGGGGGTTTCCAGTCTAGCCTTCAGGCCACTGCGTTGTCACCCCCTCTTATAACACACCGTGAATAACGCTAGTCAGAGTGGTGCAAATTTCATAGGTTTATTTTTCAGCAAGACCTTCCAGTCCTACTACATACACAAAACATCAAGTCACAATGTAAATGTATTCAATCTGCATCTAGAGTTTCTGTTTATTCAGCAGCCTTTGGTAGAGAAATGTCTCATAAAATGATTATTTTCAAGCTTCACTCCGTTAAGATGAGATGCTGACAAAAGTCCTCTTGGTGAATGTAACCATGCAAACAACCGGAGCTCTGCTTTAATCCCCCAACAAAAGGCACAACAGCATTGGCAACAAATTGCGTAGGGCACATTCCAAATCAAATGAGCCACTGAGACCAAGAGTGGTCTAACAGCATTTTGGTCACGTTTGAGATAAGTGCAAAAAATGAAGAGCAAAAAGGCATATCTTTTAGATCCATACACATGAATAAGTTACAAATTTGTCGTGTAATATGTGGTCCATTACTGCAGTCAGAACTTTTATTTTATTTTTTAGCTTGAGTGCTACTGCCTAGACGTAAGAATTACAAGTTGTGTATTTAACCAAACATGAACTTTATCTAAGTCTGCGATCCGTGATGCTAATACACAATGCAGAACGACACAGAAGGGCTAAGAAAAGCAGCATCAATGTCGCGGTAATTAGAAACCTTTGACCGACTGATATCTGAACACAAGCGTCAACCCATGCAGTGCATACAAGAATACTCCCAGGCATACATTCTTTATCCTCTGCAAAAAAAATCATTGCAATACAATGCCCATTGAATGATCATGATGCACAAACTGTTTTGTTCTTTCGATTGTGTTTATGTTAGTATCGTTTTTTTTATATAGTCCAATATTGTTGATGACTATTTTTCTATGACAAAAATGTTTCACATTTTTTTGTCAGTTTTTTTGGGGGGTGCACTGAAATTGATTAAATGCATTCCCAATGGGGAAACTCCGTCCCCCGCTCCCCTTGCAAAATGAGCCTAACGGTATTAGCCCACTCTCGTTCTCAGCGGCTCCAAAGTAAGTGATAGTGACTCACAGTGTAACATAAACCAGCATTCAAACATCCTGCCGTGCCGTTATGAGCATCGATTGGCAGTACATCGGTATTGGCCCATGTAAACATCGGAAGTTTTGACTGCTAACTTCTTCATGCATTAAAGTTTCCAATACAATCGGTGTGGATTGGATGTGGATTAAAAACACATCAAGTGGATGACAAAAACAATTTAGTGATTAAAACATGGACGACAAAGACAACAATGAGTGGGAGGTGCGGGGCCACACTGAAAAGAATTAAGTAGTCCAAGAGAAGGGTTTAAAAAACATGTTATGATATTCCATAAATACAGTATATTCTCAATATTGTGATTCGATTATGTCTTTTTTCTTTTTTTGTTGATGCTTAAAATAATTTGATTCTTGTTACATTTTGATATTTTTAGGGAAAAAGCTTTTTTTCTGTTTTATTTTTAAAATGTCAACTTTATTCTTGTAACATGTTTGATGAAAACACATGATTTATTTTTATTTTTAATGACTCAAAAAATATTTTGACTTTTATTCTCAGAACATTACTTGTGTGTAAAAAAATAATTTTTAGAACCCCGACAAATTCCTGACTGTTATGACTTTACTTTTAGGACTTTCAATAGGAATAAAACAAGTAATTTTTCCCTTAAAATATTTTTTTCTCCCAAAAAATCTGATTAAGAGAATAATGTAATCTAGTAGGACTTTTTTGCATTACAACTTTAGTCACCCAAGATTTTTTTTAATCTGACTCTTTCCTTTGCACTATTTAAAAAACAAAAACTTTTTTCTTGCGAAATCAAGACGTTTTTCCCGAAATAATGTTTCTTGCCTCCCAACACATTTTTTTGGTAAAATTAAAAACTTTCTTGAAACTAATTTTTCCCCCTCATATTACCATTTTAATCATATCTTACATGTTAGAATATTAAAACATTTTTTCTAGGACTCTTAACATTGCAAACTTCTCAACATGCAAAACTTTTTGTCACCGTAATTTTCTCATATTACATTAGGATTTAAAAGAAATAAAATGTAGCGTGTAATATGACTTTTTAGTCAAAAATGCTTTTAAAACATTTTTTTGAAGCTTTTTATTGACAAAACTTTGTCCCCCTCATGTTACTTCATTGTCATAACTTCCTTTTTTTGTTAATTTTTTTTCCAGTGTGGCCCAAATGTTGTTTTGTAAAAACACTAAGTATATAAAACACATACACACGCGCGTGCACACATGCTCACACACGCGCACACACACGCACACACACGCAGTTTATCTCTTCACGGAGAAGCTTGAAACATTGAGCTCACTTGCCACAAAGTCATTCCTTGGCTAGCAAATATATAATAGTGATGATTCAACTAATGTAACACATTAAAAAAAAAATTACAAAGCTTTTTTTTCTCTTTCTTTCTAAAGGTACACTTTGTGCAATAAAAGACAAACTGCTTTTCTTGGCTAAAGCCATACATGGTATAAAATATAATAGTAGCTGTTTTTGAAGATATAAATAAGACTACTTTGAAAGAAAAAATAAAAAGCTAACAATACATGTGTGCGAGGCTTAGAGCAGGCTCAAGTCCAGGTAGTGTCCGGTAGGCTTGGTCATCAGGGCGGGGAGAGACACGACAGGAGGCTCGCCACCGCCTGCTTGGCCGAGCAGGCTGCTGCTCAGGACGGAGACCGGCTCCACGGCAGTCTGGACATTTGGAGCAACATGGAGGAGGAGGATCTCAGATTTGTCATGTCATTTTCAACCCTATCCTGTACAGTGTACAAGGTTACAGTATCCCGGGCTAGCTTCTGGCGGAAGGCCGACTACAGTTCGCCAGTCACACACAGAAAGGAAAACCTCGCACATATATCGTATCTCCACCATCACCGAGCGGGAAGCGAGTGTACCTTACACATCAGCTTTTTGATATACTATATGAAGATTGGATTGATTTATTTATAGAAGTGTCGCCATCACTTCAGTGCTTGCAAAGTGCAGTCCACATGTTCACACGCCGTATCATTTGTTTTCATGCAACATGAACACTTGAAGTGTTGGAAGTTACGTGTCTGAGTGCGTTCTTGCGGTAATCTGACTTTAGGATTTACTGACACCGGTTTGTTGATGTTGTTGTTGCAGGACTGCAAGTCGGAGTTTAGTAGATTCACGACTCGAACTGAAGTAGCGGATTATATTTTCTCTCTTTCGTTTGAATCCACGGTTCATTTCTCTTTATTTTAGCATAAAGCGAAACATTGATGGATAATAAGTCCGATATTGTTCATTTTCATACATCGTAGCATATTGCCCGTTTGTTAAAACATAAATAAATATATAGGAAGCGGACCATGAAAAAAACAAATGGTCGCACTCACAATATTGAGAGGTAGGTGGGAAACAAATTTCATTCATTTCCAAAATGGTTCAGCCCGCGATTCTACTGAATATATTTTTATTGACTAGATCTACGTTTACTTTGTCTGCTGCTGCTCTGTCATAGAAATTAGAAACGGCTCCCTCCTGATGAGCCCGATAGCCGCCCCTCCGCCACGAGCCTTCAACTAATTCAAAAAAACACGCCCACTCTGCAGGCTACAACGTCCCGCCCGGGGGGGGTCAAGGCCAAGCCAAAGCGTCATCACAGGTGCGCCGGGGAGAAATGATCAACTCCAGGATAGGATGTCATCCAAAAGGCCACACAGACCCCGAAATAAATCCACCAGCTTGTCGTTATGAAGCACATTTCTGGCTTTTCGATGTTGACATGAGCTCTGCGAGTACAAGTCGAAGCAAGCAGCAGAGTGCGAGAGTCACGGAGCGGGGAGAGGAGACAGGACAAACTCGTTTGCGAGCCTCCGGGCTAACACGGCGTTGTCTGACAACCCACACCCTCGACACAGGGACATTTGGATAAGGATGTTTGGACTCCGTTGAGGCAAATGGTGGACACAAGTTGCTTCGTTTACCTGATAGCCCTGCATCGCGCTAATGAGGTCTTTGCTGTTGTAGGTCAGACCCGGCATTCTCAGGAAACCCCCGGGGGTGGAGAGAGCGGACGGGGATGGGAAGAAACCGACGGTCGTGGGCGAGCCAGGTGGGCTGCAGGGGAGGAAACAAAAAAAAACAACAACAACAAAAAAATTTTTATCTACACGTGTGAAAGTGTGCGTTGATGCACAAACAATCGTGGTGCTGCAATAGCACAAACCGAGTTTCTCTGCGGCAGACGGCTCAACATTTGGACTCAACCCCTGTCGAGCAGGTTCTAATACCAAAGAGTTGAGTTGTTGAACTACTTTAACCACTGAAGGGCACATCTGAACGTCAATATTCAATGTTGCTTTTCGGGGGGGAATATTGGCTAGCCGAGGAAAACAGCCAGAGTTTGTTGATTTAATTCACTGCAGTAAGTAGCTGGAGCCCATCCCAGCGGGCTTCAGGCAGTAGGCGGGGGACACCCTGAACCGGTTGCCAGCCAATCGCAGGGCACACAGAGACGAACGACCATCCGCGCTCACTCTCGCACCTAGCGACAATTTAGAGTGTTCAATCAGCCTCCCACACCCCCACATTTTTGGAATGTGGGAGGTAACCGGAGTACCCGGAGAAAACCCGCGCAGGCCCGGGGAGAACATGCAAACTCCACACAGGAAGGCCAGAGTGGGGGATTGAACCCAAGACCTCCGCACGGTGAGGTCGACGCGCTAACCACTGGTCCACCGGGCTGCGCAGATATAAATTATTCATTCATTCATCTTCCGAGCCGCTTGATTCTCACTAGGGTCGCGGGGGTGCTGGAGCCTATCCCAGCTGTCTTCGGGCAGTAGGCGGGGGACACCCTGAATCGGTTGCCAGCCAATCGCAGGGCACAGAAACGAACAACCATTCGCACTCACACTCACACCTAGGGACAATTTAGAGTGTTCAATCAGCCTGCCACGCATGTTTTTGGAATGTGGGAGGAAACCGGAGCAACCGGAGAAAACCCACGCAGGCCCGGGGAGAACATGCAAACTCCACACAGGGAGGCCGGAGCTGGAATCGAACCCGGTACCTCTGCACTGTGAAGCCGACGTGCTAACCACTGGACTACCGGGCCGCCAGATATAAATTAAATTCATATTCATACTATCAAACATTAACTGGGTGGCAGTACGTGTCCTCCCCGGATAATGACACGATTCTCTGAAGACGGCCGGACAAGGGAGTTTCATTCGACTCTACCGCGTCTACAAATGTGCTCCAAAGTTGCTCGCAACATTTCATCATCAATATTTCATCCGTAGAAAGCTTTGAAAAATGTGACGGGCCGAACTGCAGCCCTTGGATCGGATAACTGTGATGGACTGATCATCATATGAGGATACACAGTAAGCTCATCAAAAAAGATGGCCGCTTACCTGGGATAGTAGGCTGTGTAGTTCATATATAGCTGCCCCGAGGATGGGTAGTAGGCATGTCCTGGCGGGAGGGCGCGAGGACCTAGCAGCATTTGACCGAGTGGAGGATAGAGGGCGGTGGCGGCCTCAGTTGGCAGGACAGGTGCCGTGGGGGTGAAGGAGTACGATGGCGGAGATAAACCTGGAGCAGAGACAAAAGAAACAAAAACAAAACAAAACAAAAAAAGGTGTCAATCCATTTGAAGTGTGCCAACACAAAGACGTGATTGTGCCGTGTGTTCACGGTTTAGGAGAGGCGCTCATGCACGCTTGCAAACGATGACCACATTCACTTCACTGGGTACACACGTGTTAAATGGCGACACAATGTGTACAGTATTATTTGTAATGTTGTCATAACGTAGAGATGTTTTTTTTCTTTTTTTTTCTTGTTTAGACTCTGAATTGGTTCAAAGGTGAAGTGGGTGACCGTGGTTTGCAATTTTCAGCCTCCTTGGAATTAACTTTGGCTCTACGTTCCCAAATCAGGCAAAGCCTCAATGCTGGAACCTTAACCACACTGGCAAAGTGAATCGAAGATATACGTCATGTTTCATTCCAATGACGAATGAATTCTGTAATTTCATATCGATCTGAACCCTTTCCCCTCCCAAAATCGGTATTTGGCTCGGGGCATTATATGTGGTGATATGGAACAGGATCTCACTATCTGGCATTTATTGCCAGTCATAAAAGTTAAGACGTGTCCCGACACGACCCCAATTCCGTCTACAGTCTGCCTTGTGTTCCGTTCGCTCGTGTGAACATCAACGCATCGAGAATCGGTGTTTGGAAAAGTGCGAGTAAAAGGTTTTAAAACAAGCTCGTTTCTGTCAGCTGTCATGTCTGCTGTTAAGCCCCGCCCACCTTTCCTGAATTAATGAGACGAGCACAAGAGGTGTGCCACTCCGCTGCACAACCAAGACGAACTGGTAAGACTGGAGATTAAAGAAACAAGCCCTTAGTCACATTTTACCCCTCCTAATTTTACCCCTCCTAATTTTTTTATGCCACCATGAATCATCACTGATCGATGTAAAAAAAAAAAAAAAAGTAAAAGGGAGTGTCTGGTGTGAACGACAAAGTGAATTCAGGTCACAATGTGTAAGGTCCAAACTGGAAGCGAACATTTGGCATGCAGGCTAGTGAATTAATCGCACTAATTTCTTCAGAGGCACCACATCTGCAAACTGATCGCACACACACACACACACACACACACTTGTGGATCTCCTGGTTAGACCAGTATGTCCAGTCCACACTTCTAGATTGGAGAAAACCCAGCAACCCTGCCCCCCACGGCAGGAGCCCACCTACCCCTGCAGGCCCAAAGCACCCCCAGCTCCCAGCAGCACTTACGTCTGGACTTACATGGCGGGGGGCTGAGCCCTGTCCCACTCCTGTTCCGGTTGTGTGTGTGTGTGTGCGTGTGCGAGAGCGAGCCTCCCATCAGCACCAGGCCCATCTCCTCGGCGCTGCAGGGGAACACCTCCACGTAGCGGCTGTTGGGCCCGTGCTGGCAGGTCATCACATGCTTGTGGAGCTGCTGGGAGGCCGAAAGCGCTCGCTCTGCCGACGTCATCTGGATAAAGCAGTCGCCTGATGGACGACCCTGAAAACATTACTCAACGATTCAGACGACAAACCATCCACTCCCAACACCCCAGCGGCTTCAACAGAGAGTTTTGTGGATTTTCCGGTTTCCAGGATCGGCACCTTGGTGTCTAGTCTACACTTCTGTTTCATGCACCCAAATCATGTCAACTGTTCATAATTTTTTTTTCAATGAGCTCCATTACGCCGTGTTCACCGCTCATGTGTTTAAATCAAATCCTCAGAAGTTTAATCTTTCCGATCAGTATTCAGATCTGCTCTAATCAAGCGCACCCCCTCATCATGCTGAAAAGAAAAAAAATGAATGAACGTGGAAAACAATGCGGTCCACCAAGTATTTTCACTTCGGTGTTACTCTGTGCGGTTTTAACTGTTTGTTTGTTTCTTCCAGTTGTGTTAATCGTTTCTGTTTTAGAAGTACTTGTTAGTGTAAAACGTGCGGCTCATGTGTGAGCTTGCGAAAGTCACATGACCAAACTCAGAAAACAGGTGAGCTGTAATTGGCCGTTAACTGCGATGAAATTTACGGTCAACAGTAAGTAGCGAAATGGCCACCCCGGATTAAAAACGGGCGGATTTTGCTGCTTATTTCATAGTCCACAAAAGTAAAATTAATCAGAATGCCTTGTATGTATTATTGGGGAAGCATAGAACAACATGATTGGAAACAAATGATTTGACTTGACTTCCCCTTTAATATAGAGGGTGCAGAATAAATACTTGTGTGCTCAATAGACCGTTTTGGTTGCAGGCCCATTCGCAATCGGTGAAAATCCATGACATAGAGCAGGGGTGTCAAACTCATTTCACATTGTGGCCGCATACAGCCTCGCCGGACCATTAAAATTATACCATATTCTGCTCTAAATAACCCAAATAATGTATTTCCTTTGTTTTGGTCTAAAGAAGCACACGAACATTAGGAAAATGTTGAAATTGAATAAACAGATCTAGCGGATACTCCATGAATTACACCTTATTAAAAGTATTCATTCTGTGTCTTTTATTCACTTTTAAATCATCCTGCGGGCCTGATCGAACCTCCTTGCGGGCCAATTTTGGCCCGTGGGTCGTATGTTTGACACCTCCGACATAGATCAACTATAACATTTTTTTAAAAATATTGTTTTATCCCACTCCATGCACTTCTCCTATCCCACATGCACGGGCATCACAGTAAGTACATACACAAATGAATCACTTCATAGCGCAGGAACACTAAATGTAACGAACGCGGCTTATATCACGGACGATGCGCTCAACAGACTAAACGTTCCAGTTCATTTGGTCAAACCAATCACGCAGATGGAGGGACTCGGTGGTTGCAGTTGCTGCATGTACCTGCTGATTGAGGACCATATGCACACCGTGCGGTCGAACGTCGTGGGTGAACTCGCCCAAGAAGGCGAGAATGTCCTCTATGCTCGCCGAATAGGGTAAGCCCCGCAGCCTCAGGCAGTCCCTCACGATGATGGGAGGGGGCAGGAGAGACACCGTGGGCAACACTGACAGCAAGGGGGCGGGGCCCACGGGGATCAGCGGGGCAGACGAATAGCGGTTCAACACCTGCAACCCAAAATGGCACATTTATGACACTTGGCATGGATTGTTCCTAAACTCCAAGAGCCTTCGACCGAGGGCAGTGAATTTTGGTGCAGCGGAGACTGTGATTCAAAGAACAAAACTGACTTCTGCTTGTGGGTATATGGATTTGATTCCAAATGCAGAATGTTGACAATATATAGCCTACGGGTTTCGTGGGAATTGTCCGAGTACTTTTTTCCAGAATAACTGACACGCAACAGTCCAACGAATACCTTCAATATACGTTTCACAGGGTCCGTACACGTGCAACGTCAGCCAGTTTTAATCAGATTGTTTGAATATTGCCGTCTAAGCAAGTAACTGGCTTGTCGGCAACAGGATGTTTGCATTTCGAGAGGTGACCAATAAAACTGAACTCAGCGTTTATCATTCGAGGCAGAGAATTGTTTGTTTATGCAGTTTACATTGTTTATATTGTTTATACTGTTCAAATTACATATCAAGTCTTTTATACAGTGGAGCTGCTATCTTGTCTTAGCCGTGCGCGGTTAATGCACAGCATGTTTGCATGCATATTTGCACTGAGGATGGAGAGAAATGTGTTGCATGTCACACATAAAGCACATTTGACAATAAAGATGACCTTGACCTTGAAGTCTAGTCGTTTTTGTCAGGTGGGCAGTAAAGACGCAAGACAGAATGAACAGAAGACAAAGGAGAACTTCCCTTCAGCAACTGCGCAAAGGTAAACACACGGCCCAAGTTCCCGCCCATAATAGGTCCTGTTTAGTTCTTCTTAATCAGGGAGTGGGGGGAGGGAAAAAGTCATGGAGTCATTCTGCAGTGTACACATGCAAACGGATCAATCTGCCCTTCCAGGAAAATGAAAAGACAATCGCATTGAACGCTGTTCTAAATTCCAAGTACCTGCTGGACCTCCGCTGCAGTGCTCTTGAATAACTCAATATATCTTCTTCCAAGGATCTCCTTGTGTTTCCTGAGCGCACACTGGGCATGTTCGTCGCAGGCGAACAGCACAAAGGCGTCACCGGTGGGTCGGCCGTCCGGGTAGCGCACAAATAGGATGCCGTCCCTGCCTCCGCTGACCGGACACGTGTCTTTGAGTCCATCCTCCGGCGAGAAGAAGGCGAGCACCTGCTCGTGCGTGGCCGTGAAAGGAAGACCTCGCATCCTCACTATGATCTGGTCCTCGCGGGACAGGAATACGGCTACTTCGTTGGACGTACCTGACACAAGGACACGAAGCAGGTTTAGATGATGTTGTGATCAAAGATGATGAACCATGATTGTTTTTGGTCAAAGGAAAGAAAAGGCCGCCTGTTATGTCCAGCCTGCTTTTGGCACCATTTCAGAACACGTTGAGATCGCTCAGAATTCTGAAGGCTGCATCTTGTTGAAGCATTTACGGCCCTGTTTCGTCTAAACTTATTTGCCGTCTGAAGAAGGAGAACGTGTCAATTATGGGAAGTCGTGCTACATCCATCATGCCTAGTCGATGAGAGGAGGGGGGGGGGATCCAAATGAGGCAGATTGACATTCAATCATGCCAAACGTTTTTGAACGGGAAATATCTGTCAGACAACAACAAGAAAAATCTATTTGATGATTATAAACCAAGGAGCGGGATGAGCCTTTTCTACAATGACAATTTTTTTTAAATTTGGAAATGTAAATTACGATGACAGCCAACTTGTCATTGTGGATACATAGATGGGTTCTGAGTTCAACACAATGACTTCCATCTTAGGGCAGCCCGGTGGTTGACTGGTAAGCGCGTCAGCCTCAAAGTGCAGAGGTGCAAGGTTCGATTCCGGCTCCGGCCTTCCTGTGTGGAGTTTGCATGTTCTCTCCGGTCCTGCGTGGGTCTTATCCGGGTACTCAGGTTTCCTCCCACATTCCAAAAACTTGCATGGCAGGTTAATGGAACACTCTAAATTTTCCCTAGGTGTGATTGTGAGCACGCATGGTTGTTTGTCTGTGTGCACTGCGATTGGCTGGTTCAGGGTGCCCCACCCCCCAATTGCCCGAAGACAGCTCGATAAGCTCCAGCACACCCCGCAACCCTTATGAGGATAAGTGTAAAATGTATAGATGGATGGACTTCCATCCCATCATGAAATAGGCTGTCAGCCTCACCTCCTGCTATTTTCAGGAAGTCTTCTCCAGTTGCCTTGTAAACCTGCAATGAAAAAGCGGTCCATGAAACAATGACACCATGAGCGGTAGGTGAAGTGATTGGTTAGCTTTCAGTAGTCAAGCGGCGTCTGACAGGCTACCTCGATGTATCTGTTGCCCATATGATGTTTGTGTCTTTGCAGCGCCAGGTCTCGATGTTCTTCGCTGACAAAACGAACGAGGGCCTCGCCGTTCCTCCTCCCCTGAGCGTTCAGGCACAGTGCAGCCCCTCCTCTGTGCGACACCGAGCAATATCCGATCAGGCACGATTTCGCACGTGACTTTGTTTTTTGTTTTTGTTTTGCATTGAAAGCAACACACTCACCTGGCAATATTTAGTCCGCTGAAGAAGCGCGCGATGTCCTGGTCTGACGACTGCCATGGCAACCCTCTGGCTCTGATTACTGTGCTGTCACTGACTTTCTCCGTTTTACTGCTGCAAACAAACATTCAAGGTGAAGTGCTTGTGCTTCATGAGTGACTTGAAGGAGACCTAAAAAGGAGTAGCCGTCTGGAGAAAACATTACTTACCACGTACCCGTCTCAAACTTCTCATTAACTCTTTCCGGGTTAGAGAAGGTGTGACCTGCAATTAACGAGTGCCAAAAATGAAACCAAGTACAGTATAATTCATTGTTGAAGCGTTCAATCGTGGTTATTTAAAGTCGTGTGGCAGTTAACCTCTCATTCATTGTCAATCAAAACAGAGCCTTATTTGTCGAGGCAGAATATTCATTTTTTGCATTGTGGATTTTTTGAGCTCGTGCATGACCGCATATTGGAAAAAAGCGCTTCATTTACCAGCCGAAAGTAACCATTAGACAAATGTAACGTTCAAACTGTTGCGATGGTTATTTTGCAGCAATTACGCTGCCTTGCAAATGAAAAACTAAAACGAGCCATTTGTGTGACGTCGCCGTGCACCCAAGGGCTCGGCTCTTCGTTTAACATACATCAGTGTCATAGAACCTTTCGCCTTTTGTTGAGCTAGATGCAATGACGTGCGGTACTCACAAAATGGCTCAGAAAGCAGGCTAAGTACGATTTGGGCCATCAGCCGGACCGTCTGAACTGCTACTTGTGGAGGCATTATGGCTAAAGGATCCAATGTATCCAGGGAGCTGCACATAGCAGGCGCTTCTATTGGTATGTTTAAAGCTGAACACGACGTCGGTCAAGGAAAGTGAAAATGAGAATGGTTGTGAGAGCGGAAGAAAGTAAAGAAACTGGCAGGGTTAGAAACAAGAGGCTGAGGTTGTAAATTGTTTCCTGTTCCAGTGAGTGTGGAGTAAGCTTGCACCTTGTCGGTTAAACACACACACACACACATTTTAACTGAGTGTTCAACAAGGTGCTGGTCATTTTCATTTCAAACTGTGAATTCCTGACGGAACAACACGAGTTCAAGGGTTTTGTAAAGGATACACTCCGCCATGGCGTATACGTCCAAAGCGCCCAGGTCAGAGGGGAAGTGCGTCTTGAACTCTTTACGAAGGTCAAAGAAGGAGTAAAAACAGTCTGGGATCAGGATGCTCTGGAGTGGTAAGACATGAGTTGACAAACATGAGCACAGGCGGCTTTTTTCTATAATTTGCTCGTGTAAGACATTCGAGTATGTGGTATCCTCTCGGGATTGTATTACAGAACACTAGATTTTAATTCCTCTCAATGACATTCAGGGCATGGCATCGACTAGTCGCTCATAACTTGTGGTTGGAGGGTTAGGGTTCAAATGTCTTCTATTTGTGAATGGGCAGCTTTTCCAAGTGAGGGAGAACCAGTAAATATTTAAATGACCACTATCAGAGTTGAAGGAGAAATGATTCCTCGACGAATTATTCCCACCATGCAGAACCCACACTGAATGGGGCCGGTACACGGACAGGTATCTCAATTGACGCTCCTGCGCTCTTATGTGCATGTTCTGCATCAATTTGGTATATGAGCGGTCCTTTTTGACAATGGCGTTTTCCGGGTACACAGGACGGAACTTTGGACCCCCACGCCCCAAAAAAATGGTACGCGAATTGATTTTCTATTGGCATCACGAAACATAAATACTTTGGGTTTGCATGTTTGCGGTTGTAAGCGAGAGTTTATCAAGGTCAAGGAAGTACAAAATGTCATTGTTCAAAGATCTCTGCATATGGGGGAGGAACGAATGATAGCTCGTTGTTGGTCGTGAGTGGGTCCAAGTGTTAAGGCCTCTAAGTATTGTGGCGACACCGAATCAGAAAAGAAGTCAGGCCACTTTGAGCTATTGGAAGAAGAGGCCATTTTTTTTGTCCCGGAAACGTGTGAAACTTGTGGATCACCACACAGAACACCACCCACAACCATATCACAAAAAAAAAAAAAGACAGCACAACAGAGCAAAAACAAGTAAGCATAACGTACATACATACAGCTACTTTTACTACGGAAAAATACAAAAAATGTCTAAATATTACGATTGAGCACTGCAAATGTGTACAAATATGATGCAAGGCATGCTGGGAAGGAGGGGGGGGGGGTGCGCACCAAAGAGAGGTCACGCACAGGACGCCATCCAGGCTATAAGACCGCCACTGATCAGGTAATGTCGATTATTACACAGCATTCCACCAGCCTACTTTTTTTTTTAATCTACGGTAATTATGTACTGGGGAAAAACAAACAAACTATGACATAATCAGTGACTAGTCCACATCAGGTGGATGACATTTATTGACATTTTTAAAAAATAATAAAATTTTTATCGTGCAACTCAGGCAGTTTCCGGGCTTGTGTTGTGTAGTCTTTTAAGATGTGGGAAAATGTTGGCGGTGACACGTTGTGCTCAAATGTGGTATGCGCATGGGTGTGTTGCAGTATTCAGCTCAACATAAGTACACCTCAGATGAGTAACTTCAACCAGGAACAACGCACTGACATAACAATGTTTTGTGCGTCCGCGCTGCAAAAAAAGGTTCCGGCAGAAAGGAGTGAGCGAGTGAACATCCGCCCTGGCCGTGGGGCGTTCACCTACGCAGCCCGCTCACCTTGCTGGCGGCCTCGGGGTGAATCACTTGACGGATGTGGAGCTGCCCGTCGGTACATAAACACACTGACGTGCCTGCACCTGCGCTGTTCACTTCATTCGTCAGCTGGAGATGGAACTGCGGAGGGTTTCGAAACAGAAATTAAATCTGGCATGTAAAAAAAAAAAAAAACACTCGTTGACATTGTGCGATGGGGTGTTTTAACTATCACCGTATTTAAAGCAGTCTCCAGGTTTTTCGCTGTAAAGACACAATCTGGTCCGGACACATTTTCTTCTTCTTCCACAAGCTCCTCCACCAAATCCTCCTCCTTTTTTTCATCCGTCAAGTCTGACACATCAGCCTTAATCAGCAGCTCGTTCACCTTGCCCAGCTTGACAAAAACATAAGGAATATTTTTCTAAGAGTGGTATATTAATGAGAAAATGATCTTATTTTAGGTTTAACCAAATGACTACCGTCTCATATTTAGGGCCATATCAGCGAGAGGTGACACACAATTGTGAGAACACTTTGTTGAGTCTATTACTATTACTATAGTATTACTATAGAGTAATAGAAGCTATGACTGTAAATAAATAAACAAACTCAAAATTTCACGGCAACAAACTTTGATAAAAAGGTAAATTTGACAATTCAACGAAATAGTTGTGAAAATTGGCTTTCTCACATTTCACAACAAAGAAATTATTATTCCTTGTATTGTCCCCAAATTTAAAGATACAAGTAAAAACAACTCGCAAATTGTTTGAAGCAGACAACTTGTTTGAAACGTTGAAAAGAATATCTCACAGGCACGGTAAACTGTATAATCTCACTAATAAATCTGTATAATCATTAGTTTTTAACGTCATAATAGGGGCATCCCTTTAGGAGGAAAACATGTCAGACCTGATTGTAAGTAGACATGGAATGTGGACAAAATGTTAGCTGTCAAGTGTGTTGTCAATTTAAAACATGAATTGAACACTTAATATCAGATTTAAAATGGGGGGGGGGGCGCAGTACATAGGATTAGATGGTTTTATCAATTACTATAAACACCACTTTTAGAACATAAGAGCAATGCAAGTGTACAGTATTTGCAAGTTGGCATCTCAAGTTCAAGTTCAACCACTAACACGTGGTTGTTGGACGACAATTTAACATGAAATTATTAGAACCCAGTTGAAAAGTTGCCCCAGTTACAATCATGATTGTTTGCGAATGCAAAGGAGGATAAAGTTTAATTGTTTACCTTTTTGTTGTTGACATCCACCTGCTGCCACACCAGCCTCGCTAGCTCCTTCTCGTCAGAGCCCAGCAGCTCCCCGCCGGCCCCAGATGTGGCGGCGCACACCACCACCAGGTAATCTACTTGCGCCGTCATTCGAGGACCGTCGAAAGTAAAAAAAAATTCAGTCCTCCACACGTAGGCCAAAGGGGAATGAACACCTTTGACACCTGAGCGCGAAAGCTGAGCTCCGTGGATCCTCGGGATTTCGTCGGCGAGGTTCAGTTATCTTTTTGTTGTTGTTGTTTTTTTTTTTTACCTGAAGGATCCCGAAGCCACCATCGCGAAGCAATGGCCGAATATCGTTTTTGTAGTGAAGCGACTACCTGTGGTGGTCACGTGATTTACCTACCTGCCGCCTTCTTCCCGCCTCCAGTGACGTGGCAGACGATCACACGGAATGTTTTTTTTTAAACGGGACAGATTGGCAAGTGTTAAAAACTAAAACAAACAAACAAACAAAAGTAAATGTGGATGTAAATATGTATAATAGGTAATTATAACAATACTATATTTTTTATTGTTTCCAATTTAATCGTAATTAAATAGCCACATATTCAATAACAAAAAATGTTTCGATTTCTTAGAATATTTTACTCATATTTGTGTATTATATTTAAAAAATTAGCTTGTTTATTTTTATTTCATTGTTTTTGTTTGTTTATTTTATTATTTAAAATTAATACATTTGTTACTAATTCATGTTACTAATATTTTGAATTTCATGTAAAGCTGTTTGTGTTCAATGTAAAACAACGTATGATGTGCTTTATTTCATTATTATAATTGTATTTTTAAAGTTCAACTTTTAAAACTAAAATAGTAATTCATGATCGGTACAAAAACATAACATACATTTCATCATACAGTAATTAATCTGTAATCAAGCATTTAAAATGCGTTTTTATATTCTTACTATTTTTGCAGTTTGTAGATTTTAATAATAAATACATAATTTATGTTCCTTTTGTCATCAAATATATCATGACCAATTATGGCTTCTGAATGATTTTCTTTCTTAGTGATTTGCTCCATTGTGAGACAAATAAAGGGTTTCTTCTTAACCAAGTAACATTTTTAATTGTATAAATCAATAATAAATACATTCATCAAATGTTTGGAAAAAACGACAAAAGTAAATGCGATAAATATCAGAGGACTTTTGATGATGTAAGAAGGATACTGCTCAGTGGGGCACATCAATAAAATAGAGTGGACAATATGTGGCATGTGTTCCATACATTGACTACTCTATTCTTCAGTACATTTTATGAACAACACTGATTTTGACGAGATAATATAAAGGCTGAGCGTATGATTAATATAAAAATAAAGTTTTACTCTTTGTTACTTTTTGTTTCTTATGAGACGATGCACTTGACGAGGCTCGAGAAACACATTGATCTAAATTGTAACTTCTGTTTGGACTGTCCTGGAACTGTGGTTAATCTATGTTGCCATTGTACATCTGCAAAATCTTTCTGTCGTTATGTTCTGTTTATGAATGCAAAGAGTGATTCTTTATGCTCTTGTCATTTGCATGTGTTAAATAAAGGTGTTTCAAAAATGGACGCATTAACGGTTGTGCTCCGGAAGTAGTAATCACGAAGGCGGATGTTGACTCCGCGGACAGTGGTAACCCAAAGCAATGGCGGGGGATTCTTCAACTGAGCTTCTTTTTCTAGATACGTTTAAACACCAAAGCGCCGAGGTAACAAAACTGCATATTCTGTTTTAGACGAATAGTTTTGTGCATTCAATACGTGTATTCTTCTCTTCTATAATTCTTGCACAGTCAGGCGCAATTTCGTGGGCTAGCAGGCTAATGTTAGCATCGTCTGCACGGGAAACTATCAAATTGAATCAGATTGACTCACGTAATATTTGTTGTTATTTTATATACAGTTTCTCTTTGTATGATATTTGCTCATAGTTCGAGATTATCTCTGTAGAATATTGGCTTTGTTTAGAAGCTATTCGCGCTGGCCTGTTTGTTGTGCATGGTTAGATGTACTTGTTCACATTTACTATCCTGTTTCTTTGTCTGTTCACACGCAGTTTACCAATGTGGATGTGGTACGTTTCCCCTGTGTGGTGCTGATCACAGAAGTCCGTGTCATTCCTCCCGGAATCAAAGCACATACCAACTTACCTGAGAGCAGAGCATGCGGGTGAGACCTATGAATACCCTGTCAACACATCCATGCTAAATCAGCCAAATCTTTTTTTCATTTCTATTCGCAACCTCGTCGCTCCTGGCTTCTCTCTTTATATACGTTATCTCCTCTGTTTACATGTTAACTGCTTCCGCCAGAGATTCTGGCAAGGAGAACAATAGAAGAGCGAGGGACAAATGTATTTTTGGAGAGATGAGATGTTGGCTCTTCAATGTCATCATTTGATACAAACGTCAACTCAAAATGACACTACTGTATTTGTTTGTCACAAATCATTTTCATGGCTGAATTATTACTATCACAACACATATCCACTTTATGCTTTATGAGGGGACGCACCAGTATCGATGCCATAACTGTATGTCTGTACCGTACTTCACACTTATGCACTGATCCTATGACACTGACACCACTTCACAATCCTCACGCGCACACACACTTACACACATACACACACACACACACACACACACACACACACACACACACACGCACACACGGACACATTCATGTGTGTCCGTGTGTGTGTGTGTGTGTGTGTTTATTAGAAGCTAAAGAACATATCTTAAGCAGGGGTGCTAATATTCATGAAGGTCAGTATATGTACATGTGCAACCACTTTATCACACTTGTTTATTTTTACTTCTTGAAAATATATATATTTTTTCAGTCGGGCTGGTTGTTTTTTAGGTCACAGTAATGGAAAGTGTTTTGAAATCATTTATCGGGGTATAATTTGAGCTGGGGTGTGTAGATTTTCTATGTCCACTTACAAACACAAGTTATGTCACTGCTGCAGGAATGGAACTATGTTGTGAACAGAAGACCCCTTTTTTACTTTCCTCTTTGAAATGCTTTTCTAGTTTAGTTTATCTTCTTTAGCGGCGAACAACTGTTCTTATGTCCCCCACTCCTGTGTTGATGTGATACTACTCATGTGATTTAAGGAGACATGAAAGATAATCATCTATTTCATGAACTTTGTGTTTGGCTTTCTAGTGAGACATCCCCTCATGCTTTCCAGCTGGAGCTGTTCTTTAATAATGTACCCAAACCCAACAGCCCAACGTTCAACAGACTCGGCAGGTGAGCCCCTAACCCTTGTTCTCTCTTTATCCTGATGAGGCTCTCCACTTTATAGTCTGTACTTCCTAGGTGGATTCCCATAGTGTTTTAAGATGTGCATGTCTGTCTGACCTGTCGAACCAGTCACAATAGCATCCAAACCCAGTTCTCAGAGGCCAGTGGGGTGTGTGTGCATGTACCCACCCATATTCAAGCTTCTTTGTTCCTGTTTTAGCTAACTGGTCTCACCAGAAACTCAACCCCACCCTTGTTGAAATTGAGAAAGATGCAATACTCATCAGAGGTCTCAGGATGAGCTGTTTTTATTCCCATACTTATAATAGGGGGCGGCTCGGTAGTCCAGTGGTTAGCACGTCGGCTTCACTGTGCAGAGGTACCGGGTTCAATTCCAGCTCCGGCCTCCCTGTGTGGAATTTGCATGTTCTCCCCGGGCCTGCGTGGGTTTTCTGCGGTTGCTCCGGTTTACTCCCACATTCCAAAAAACATGCATGGCAGGCTGATTGGGCACTCTAAATTGTCCCTCGGTGTGAGTGTGGGCGTGGATGGTTGTTCGTCTCTGTGTGCCCTGCGATTGGCTGGCAACTGATTCAGGGTGTCCCCCGCCTACTGCCCGAAGACGGCTGGGATTGGCTCCAGCACCCCCCAAAATGGATGGATGGATGGACTTATAATAGGACTGTAAATGGAGTAGCACCAGAGTTTGACTGAATTTCAATGAGAGTTTTCAAGTGTAGATATGACACTTCTCAGTTATTTATTATCTTTGCCAGGGATGCTGGAGTGGGTATTTCATAAAATTGGCTGTTTTTGTCGCCAACACCCCAGTTTTTATTTATTTTAAAGACATGGCTGGATCTGTGACAGGTGATGTTTTCTTTCTGCTTGAGCTCCCACTTCTACTGAGCTCTGATAGCCCATAAGTGATTTTGAAGAAAAAAAACAACACAAGAGTGCAGTAACACGACTGCCACGTGGGGGCTGAAGTAACATTAAACTTTGAAGTCAAATAGCGGGCCCTCTAATTATCATATTGCGGGCTACAAATGGCCCCTGGGCTGCAACTTTGAGACCAGTTCTTCGCTATTGAAAACAAAACAAAAACATTTTGATATATAAAACTAAGCTACTATTATTCTGTCTGGCAATATATTTAGTATGTCACTTTCAATATACATCTTGTTCATAAGATTCAATCAGCTGAATAGTTTGGTGTGAGCCAATGTAGTCTGCAGCACTGCATAATAGTGTATGGACAATTTTTTGTATTCATCCTGTGTTGCTTTCTGTCTTCAGTCTGGAGTATGACGAGAACAAATCGATTGTCTTCAGACCCAATGGAAAGGTAAGCAGAAACAGAATATCAACACGTTCAAGTTAAAATAGCAGGTTTTTCTCATGTAACAAATAATAATTTGTGTGTGACCTATAATCTGTAATTCAGTTGCACTAAATTAGTGTTTAATTAAAAGATGATTTTTTTTCCTCTCCAGCTTTCTAGCTGACTTCTGAAGGTTCTGGGTCAAAAGTCTCATGTTTTTAGACCCGTTCATAGATCCTTCCACCTTAATGTGAAAAACATCCAGACTTGGATGAATTGTGTCGTCCAAAAAAGCCAAATCCAAGCTGTTAAACATGCCGTCTTTATGTGTGTGAAGATCAACACAGATGGCCTGGTGCTGCGTGGCTGGTACACCAGCCTGACCTTGGCTGTGTACGGCACAGCGGAGCGTTCGCATGAGCAAGGCTCGCCCCCTCCGCCACCTCCACCCCCGCCTCAGCAGCCGTGCGGGGCCAAACGACTTGTTAAACAAGGTGGGCTACATTCAAAAGAAAATCCACTGGATATTGTTTGAGTAGATTCTGCCTTACAGTGCTTCATGTTTAACAATGTACTGTAGAGTGGGAAAAAGATGACCAATACAATGGCAGCCCACCACGACCAGCACCCCGAGGGCCTCGCACTCCACCTGGACCCCCACCCCCTGATGATGACGACGAAGAGCAGGTCCAAGCACCAGGATCAAGCAGTAAGTAACACAACTTACTTTCCCACTTATATTAGTGTTTTCCTCACTTTCTTTTGGTTCATCATTTGCTGATTTTTTTTCAGCAATCGGTTTTCACAGGATACTTACTGTAATGCCCTCACATTTGGGAAAGGAGAGGCAAAGTCACCAATATGCTTTCGAGCCATTTACTGAATGCCGGTAGACCAATGAAACACTAACACAATTAGCACATGTAAACAGGATCTGCTGTCAGCCATAGCTCACGATCGGGCATTAACGTACACTGTACATACACGTTCTTTGCATGCACGTGTCCTAATTAAATGGATAATGAGGCATTGCAGCTGCATGTCTGGGGTTTTTGTTTGTGTTAAAGTAGTCAGCTGTTTGAAGGTTTATAATTCTCGTAAAATTGATGCAGATTTTCGTGAGCCCATTGTGGTAAAAAAAAAACTGAACCACGTTATGATTAGCTTCTATGAATTAATAATTTCATTTCAGGACGATAATTGAATGATCTGTTTAGCTAAGGATGCAGCCGAATTTAGCAGAGGTGACCAGCATCCTGAGGAGATAAACGTTGTCAAATTTTGACTTAGGGTCACTATTTTAAGAGGCAGACAATATGTTAACTGTAAGCTAGCTGGTTCGAGATGACATGATGTGGTTAGCTTTAACATTTAAATGCTGTGCAGTCTTTAATTGTCTTTCTTTTGGATGTCAGATTCAAATAATAAAATTAAACCGGGACTTGTGGCATATTGTACTCTACTCCTGCAGCGTGCTCATGAGTCTTTTGTACTTTCTACATACAAATAATGTGCTTAGTTTATAAGAGTGACGCATAACATCTTGAAGCAAGCCCACTTATGACTTTTTTGCTGAAATGTTTCCTACCTTTTGAACTACATGGAAATACAGGCATGTGTAAGTGTTCAGTTTTGATACTGCCGTATCGCCGGGCTTTTTTAGTTCTGGCATACCGTGCAACCCCATACTGTATTGTACATTTTCACCCGTAACACATCCCCTGTGAGAAACAGCAGTGGGTTTTTTTTTCTTTTTTTTTTCTGGAAATTACATTTCCTTTTGTTTCGCTAAACGTCATCTTGACTGTGATGTCAACAGTGGGCATGGTCAAAGTTGAGCCACGTGAGGGCCGTGAGGACTACCTGGAGGCTGTGTCGCCTGAACGGTCGCTGGCTGCCGATGAAGCATACTCCGACGCTGAACAGGAGGAGGGTGAGGACGAAGAGGAGGGGCAAGAAGAGGAAGAAGACATGCGGACGGAGGGGAGCGTTCCAGAGGACGAGGAAGAAGAGGACGATGAGGGTGAGGACGAGGAGATGGAGGAAGGTAGGGGAGTTGTTTGGTGGGAGAAGTACAGTCTCCAGTCTCAAATGGACACAAAACTCGAGACCCCCCTTAAAGTACAGCATCAACCGAACACAAGCTCATTGGACTTGTGAGGGTTACGTGAACTGGGTCCATTTTGGACTGAGTGAAAAAGATGACTTTGCTGTGGCATGCTGCCTCCATCAACACCCTCAACTAACCAGGCTTGCGGTCAGCAATTCTACGCTTCAAAGTAATGTCGTCATTGTGTCCTGCATGTTCAACAGAACCTGCATGTTTGGAAGTGAAGCTGTCATCAGGTCTGTATGGCTGTGTTCAGAATCACTCGCTAGCCACTAAAAAAAATTCTGCTCAAATATGTAGTGAGTACATGTTATCGCTCTGTTTATCGCGATCGTGCACTCAATGTATCCCATAATGCATCTTGAAAAGAAGTCGAAAAACTCGTTGGTGTGTTCAAAATAATGATCTGACCGAAAAAGAATCTTATTTGTTTAACGGGTGACACCTTGAGGTTGTGTGATAGGTATATTCAACAGAACATTTCGAGGTCGAAAGTGGAATCGAAAGTTTTGACATTTGAAAGCTGAGGAGATGCCTCCTTCAGCCAACACTGAAGTATGCCGCCATGTTCGGTGTTAACGATGAACTTTCTTCTTTTGTCACTATGCATTTATTTGCAAAATTATTTTTCATTTGATGAGTTAAGTTAGTAAACTATGTAGTGCACTACATAAAAATCCCTATCCGGTGATTAGGAAGTCAGGACGGCGTGAATGATTCGGAACACAGCTCATCTTTTCTTGAACATGAAAAGAGGTAGACTTCTTTTCATTTGTCACTATGTTCCTTGCTCTCATCCTCTTTATATATCGCAGAAAATTGAAATACCTTCGTTTACAATGCAATCGATAAATAGTCCAACGTGTATCCTGTTTTTTGTTATTCTTTTTTATTTAGGTGATGACGGCTATGAGCAGATTTCCAGTGATGAGGATGACCTGGATAACGGCACCTTTAAGCTGCCCTCCTTTGACATGGACTACACACCTGAGGACCTTGCATCTGTCCCACCAGTCCAGTTTGACCCCTACGAACGAGAACTCCGACCACTGGTCTACTTCACGCCTCCGTACAAGTCACTGTTCGAAACCCAACTTGAGAAACCCCGCGTGGAGGAGCCCAAGGACTCCAGCAGTCCTGAGGGAGTAGCAGGTGGAGAGGACACTGATGCTTTTGTGCAGCTGAAAGAACTGCTAGGAAGCATTGGAGAAGACAGAGATGTCCGCTGGGTCACTGCCTTGGAAGAAGCCTCAGGACTTCTTGCCAAGGGCTTGGTGTGCCTCATTAAACAGGGCGAGTCTGTGGCCAGGGAAGAGCATGTCAGCCTTTTATCCCAGTGGGCTCTCCAAGCATTAAGTATGGAGATTGCCCTCACACAACCAATTGCTCTGAACCTCAGGCAACTGAAAGCAGGTGCCAAGCTAGCGTCGTATCTAGCGGAGTGTCCACAGGGCCTGAAGGCGCTCCTTCGTGACGGAGCTCTGGACGTCCTGTTGGATCTCCTCCATAGGGACCACGTCTCCTCCACATTGAAACTGAGTCTTCTCAGGGCACTTGACGCTCTCATCAGTTCTGCTGTTGGGGTAGAGGCTTTCCTCGATGCTGGCGAGACAGAGAAGAGTGGCTATCAGGTTTGCATCCGTTTTTTTTCTCTTTCTAATGCAATACAATTTTCAGAAACAAGGGCTTTATGTTTCCCAAGTTCTAAAATCGTATCCTTCACAGCGTTTAGTGCAGCTGTTCCTACGTGATGAAACGGTGAGGGTCATAACTGCCGGCAATGCCATTCTTCAGAAAAGCCACGTTTTTGAGGTACTGCTTGACCTTCGCCGTACAGCAGCAGCATGGAGTGAGCCACAGCAGGTACACACTAATTCGCACACACATGTAGATTGATCATTTTATTTGGTATTGTTTTTTTTTTTGTTTTTGATGACACAAAAATGTCAACTGTTACTTATCAGGAGGATATGGAGGATGTTGACACGCCAATGGAGGAGGAGCCGGCCCTGAGTTCCTCCGCTGTGAGTGAAGCAGAGCTCGATCGGTTGGTGGGTGCTTTGGAGGAGTTGTATCAGCTGCTGGAGACCGCCCCTCACTGCATGGTGCAGCCCCCGGGGAAAGCATTTCCAACTTCTGTTAGAATAACAGGACCACAGGAGAGAGATGATCCATACCCAACACTTTACAGGTACTTATTCCTCCACACTTGGTTCCAAAGTTTATATCAGAATTCAGTTGTGCCGCCACGGTTGACTTTAATCATCTCCAGGTACTTGCATGCTTGCCATTTCTTGGAGAGCACATCAGTGGTGCTTTCTGCAGCAGCGGCGGCTGGACACTTGGGCATCATTCAAGCCGTGAGAGAGCTCCTTCGCTTCCTGTCGCTCACGCAGTCGGGTCTGCTTTTCCTTCTCGCCCAACCCACTCCCACCAACTTACTCCTGCGCCTTCTCGCATCCGTGGCTGAGAACGACGGGGAGGAGACGGCCTTCACGGGAGGCGAGGGAGCTCTCACCGGGCCCGGCTTTGGTGAAGAAGGCTTTGGCGTGTGGCTCATGCAGGCCCTACATGCTCTCCAAGGGGTATCGGAGCTCATGAACCATGTGACCTCAGGCGTAGACGGATCAGTGAACTTGGATGAAGGTGACAATCCGGATGTCCTGGCCATCCTCCATTCACTCTACCTGATGACATTCACTGTGACGGGCCGCAGTGCTGTGGCACACGTTTTGAGTTTGGACAACAACTTGTCCTGTCTGGTCACACTATTGCAGCACTACAGCAAAGAAGGACAAGGGTGAGATCCTCTTCTTGTTCCATATCACCCAACCCTAATTTTTACTCATGTCTGTTTATAAAAATTATTTTAATTTTTTTCCCCCCTTAAAGTGAGGCCAAGACTCGCAAAGCAGTGACATATAACTATGCGTGTATGCTCATCTTATTGGTGGTGCAAAGCTCAAATGAACTGCGTATGATGGAACAGTATGCTGCTCCACTGCTCTCCATAGCCAAGGCGGATGAGACCAATGCCAAGCTCCAAGGTGAATATGACAAATGAGGAATTTGCATTGTTTCATAGTTATTGTTGTTGGAGTGCATCTTCACAATGATTATGCTGATTGATGTTCTTCAGAGCTCAACAAATGGCTGGAGCCTTTGGAAAAACTGCGCTTTGAGATCGGCAGCATCTTACCACTCCTGGACTATGTCAAACAGGTAGAGAATGTCTCTTTCAAATTCAAGATGGCACTGTAATCTATCAAAATAGTGCGATTTTATAACTTGCTAGACCAAACATGCAGCAAGCATTATCCAAGGCACATATTTACCAAAAATTATCTCATCAAATAACAAACCTGAATCACCTGTTATTCTGTAGATCCTGTTGGTATACATGATAGTGCTGACATGTCTGGACTGCTCAAACATATGCCTTGACCATTGCATGTTTAAACCGATGCTGCATAAAAGCGACACTGCTGTATCTCATTTTTACGTGTACCGTCTCATGTCTTCAGAATGTGGAAAACGTGTTGACTCCAGAGGGAACTGGATTGGTCACTGCTCTCAGAGTGATCTGCCACATTGCCTGCCCCCCGCCTTCAGTTGGAGGTAAATAATAATATAGCTTGTGCAACAGGAAATTCTTATCATAGTTTTTCATATCCTGCGCCAAATATTGCGTTAAGGACATGCGTTAAAGGAAAATCCAAAGTGTGGGATCAGTTCACACTGAATAAAGAAGATAAATTGCAATACGTCTTATGCAGAGCAGAACAGGCTCATACAATGGCCTGTTTGTTAGCTAATTCAATACCACATTAGTTAGAATTTATTGTAGTGCTCCCACGAATGATCAAGGATAGACACAGCCAATGCACTTTGATATTGTATTTTGTGTTTGTTTTGTTGTTAACTCATTCCGTACCATCCAATTCTAGACCAAGTCTGAAAAGACGTTTTAAAACGTCTTTGGTAGTGAATGAGTGAAATGCAAAATCAAGAAAATTATTGAAACCCTAATAATTGTTTGGATTAGCTGTCCACGAAATATCCATTTATGTTTCTCTAACCTGGTTTTGGGTACTGAACTACAAGCTGAGAATCCCAGTTCTACTGTAATAAACAGTGCACCTCATCTTTTTTTTCTGTTTGGCTTTCTCTGCATTCGACTCAATAAAAGCACCTGACCACCATGTTCCTCCAGGTCAGCAAAGGGACCTGAAGTGGAGTCTTGCCTGTGTTCAGCTGTTCTCCGGCGAGGGTCTGGATACATGCGTGCGCGTCCTGCAAAAGCTGTGTGGGGTGCTGCTACAGCCGTGGCGCTTGCACGGAAACATGGGCCCCACGCCACAGCGCTGCATGATCCTCCACGTGTGCATGAGCACGCTGCGGTTGTTGCGCACCATGCTGACAGAGCTGCTCCGTGGAGGTGCCTTCCAGTTCAGAGACACTCGCGTGGCCAGCGTGTTGGTCATGCTCCACATGATAGTTTGCTCCATCCCTGCATCGGGACGACTAGATGGGGAGGAAACCAGAGTGCAGGCTCTTATTGTTGATGTGCTCCTCACTTTTACGCAAGGTGTCAATGAAGAGGTGTGTGAGGTTTAGGGGGAGAGTCTTTGCTCCTTGAATATGATAATGAGTCAGCTATAAATTCCTTACAGGTGACGCATACAGAAGAGACGCTGGCCAGTAACACATGGTCACTGATGCTCAAGGAAGTTTTACTATCATTACTGAAGGCTCCCGAAGGGCTCTTCTCTGGTCTAACACTGTTGACTGAGCTCCTGCCGCTGCCGCTTCCAATGCAAAGCACTCAGGTACTTCAGCTCACCGCAATCGACTATGCTCCATCCTTTTTATTTTTACATGCCTATGTTGTTGTTTGCTCAGGTGTTGTCGGTACAAGACGTTGCGGTGGCCTTAAACACGAGGAAGCTGTGGAGTATGCACATCCGGGCACAGTGGAAAGTGTTCTCCGAGGCTTTGCAATGTGTGTGCGCCACCAGCTGCCCTCCGCTCTTGGCCATTCTCAGGAGAGTGTGTCTTCAGCTGGCTGACCTGTCTTCTCCCACCGCCACCCTCATTATGAAAACTTTGCTGGAACTGCTGTTGGAGGAGTTACAGCCGTAAGTGAAGGACACCACTGTGCACCATGGTGACTTTAATGACTGTAAACTGACTGAGAGCAAAACATTTCTTGCAGAGTGGAGGGGAAAGCCCCGTGCTGGGCCCAAGTATTGCGGCTGCTTTCTTTGACTGATGCGCTAGCATCACAGAGAGCTTGTAAATGTGCCACATTACACCTGCTCTCTGGGTCGGTGTCTGGAGATGAACAACTGGCAGATCTCTTCCCCTTGCTGCTGCCTCTGCTGGTGCCCCCCGTCAACCACTCGTTACAGCAACAACAATGCAGCGAACTAATGGGAACAATAATACAGTCACTGTGTGACCAGGTAAGTAAAGTCAACAGAGCATAAAGAGTATCGTAACTCACCCCTCTCAAATTCATGCCCCCCCCCCCCCCCCCCCGCTGTGGAAGCTATTATTTGCTAAACAGCTCAACTCGTGTTGGTTCTTTGCTTTTTGTAATACACTAGATGCCACCAAAGCACTAGATGATAGGAAACTTTTAATTGCGTCAAGGGAATATACGGAAGTGACACTTGGCCGTTTTGAGACAGGGGTTCTCCAAATTTTACAATTACCACCTTGTAAAACACAATGGAACCTTGGTTCACGAATAATCAGTTTTTTACAGTTTGGTTTATGTCCAAATTTATGAAATATAAATTACCTCAGGTGAAATGCTATTTTCGGTTTTACGAACAATTTTGGCATGGCTGGGAAATCTCAACTCTTTTTGTTTCCCGCGCTATATAAACATCAATGGATCCGTGCTTCAAGTATCTTTGTTTTGTTGCTTGAGATGGTTATCACATTCCACAATGCATCGCAAAAACTGCACTGCATTATGGGAGTTGGTTGGATGCACAAGATCCAGTTCGGTCATAATTCCATTTTTTTCCATGTTTGATTCCTTATACTATGTTTAATAATGTATACATCATTTTTTTTCCTAGGATATTTCTCTGGTGATATCTCAAGGAGGTGACGGCTGCGTGTCAGAGGTGGAACAGCTGGCCAATGCACTCCCAGGCCGAGAGATGCTGTCAGCCATTTGCAACTCCTTGATGGAGGTTTTGGCAAATAGAAACAGCAGTGCACCTCTTCTTCTTACCTGTATCAGGACTTTAACATTCCTCACAGAGCACGACTATGGACTTTACCATCTGAAAGTGTAACTACTACCATTGTTTTCTCTCCTTTTCCCCCACAAAGAGTCACCTTTGAGACTTGTTTTCCTACAAGCACTATTGCACTTCTCTAAACCTCTGTCAAATGTGGTACAATTTTTTCAGAGCTCTGAAGAAACACAATACTGGCTTATTCTCACTTCTGAAGAGATTGGTGTTTCCCTTCATCAAGGACTCTGCAGACCTGCTCTCAGCTTTGTTGGACTTCCTCCGACAGATTGTGAACACAGAACCAGTGGTAAGATTTGCTCATATTTTATGTACGCTCCCCACAAAAGTTAGGGATAATCGTCTTTCGAGTAAAATCTGTGGATAAACCTAAAACGTGTGCGATGTGTCCTGAAACTTTTTTGTGAAAAATGTACAGGTATATATTTTTATCTACCTTATTTTGTGAAAAATGTATAGATTTTTTTATCTACCTTATTTTTATTCACGGACAAAACTGTCTTGTTTAGGGGCAATTTATAGTAAGGGTGCGTGTGTTTATGACTCTAGTGTCATGAGGAGGGCCAGGCATCCGTCGAGGAGACATCTTTTGTTCCTCCTCCAAGGTTACTGAGTGGATCTGAGATGAAGGCTCTCCTGCAGTGGGAAAAGTCAGACACTCATCCTCTTCTGACTTTCGAGAAACAAATCAAGGTACAAATAAAGTCCAAGTTCCCTTCATTGGATTCCGACAGAATAAAAGTTGATGTAGATTTGTATTCGATCACATGTAGTTATCGTTTTCCTTGTAGAAACTTTGTAAGGAGGATGATTCACTGGAGACCCTAATGGAGAGCGTGACAGTCCTGAGGCAAATGCTCGAGGCTGCTGGGAATGAGCCTCCTGCAGTTGATACCGAGCCCACTCTGCCAGCGCCTGAGACTCTCGCAACTCAGTTTAATCACAGGTACGGCTGCTGATAATACACAGAAATGAAACGATGCACTTGTGCTCATTCCACTTGAACTTGCCGTGAAACTAAACCTGACCAAACTTTAAACTATCCTCCCTCATTTTATTCAATCTGTAGGACCGTTTTTATTCTTTCCGAAGCACTTGATGAGCAACTTAAGGCTCTTTGGTTCTCTCCTTTCCAAACGGATGATATAGAGACTGAACTTGACATGGTGAGTACTCCAGTTTTCTCTCGAAGAGTGATTCCCAACTACTATGGTGCGCGGCGTGTCGTGTAAGATCATCACTGTGTGCTACGGGAAATGATCCAGTTTTACTTTATTTCCTTCTCAGAATATGTAATTATTACAAATAATATAGTGTTGTTCATCTCTCTATGCTAGTGATGTATAGTACCGGTTATGGGCAGAAGAATTTAATACTGTTCCACCAGATGGCAGAAGGCACACTAAACCTGAGTATTCACCTGATACCATTCATAAGACTAATACTGTAGCTTGTTGATCACATTGAGTCAGTCAATTTGTTAGCAAAAGGAGACAAGATCCTTATTTGTCCCTTAACATGATTGTGTGGATGCTTGTCATAGGTGAAAGTGGATCTGGTGGGTTTGGCTCAGGAATGTTGCCCAGAACTGGACTTGAAGGCAGAGCTGGAGCGCTCCTTCCTGTCTGAGCCCTCCTCGCCAGGTCACGCCAAAGCTCAAAAGGGCTTCCGACTGGGGAGGCACAAGCACGAGACTTTCATTACATCCAGGTAGCACATCATAATCATGTTGAGGCAGAGCAGGTTTGACACGTGTAAAATGTCCTTAACTGAATGATTGGTTGCAGTGGTAAATCAGATTATGTGGAACCTGCGAAGAGAGCACACATCATGGCGGCTCCGCGTGGCCGAGGAGGTCGAGGGGGATTAGGACAGAACTTTTGCCGACCCCATGACATCTTCCGCCAGCGCAAACAGAACACTTCCCGTCCTCCCAGCATGCACGTGGATGACTTTGTGGCAGCTGAGTTTAAAGACATTACCACCCCAATTGGACTTTTGCCTCCCAAGCGACCCCTAAAAAGCTCCCCAAAGCTGCCCACCAGAGGACTCTTCACTGGAAACAGAGGCAGGGCCACCTTCCACAATCAGACTCGCTTTTTCACCCCACCGCAGCCTAAAAGTGTACTACTCTCTGGTAAGCAAGAACCAAATGCAACTTTCACATGCTCTGAAATATTATACCTCAGGATCCGTGTACAATATATACAGCATGATGACCATTTGCAGTGGTGATATGCTGGTACATGCTGCTTCCTTTTATTGATGTGCGGGTTCGATTTCTGGCCAGCGCCCCAATACCCAACCGCTGCTGGTCCCAAATGTGGATTTAAAAAAAAAAGATCCAGGGCATCCAGGGTGAAAACTATCAAAATAAATCATGAGATTACCTCGCTGCGGCAACCCCTGATGGGACGAGCGGAAATTTGCAACAACATAATGATCAGCCAGTTTATTTATTTATGTATTAATTTACTGGGGGGTTGCAGGGAGCACTTTCATTTGATTAGTTTTTAAGCAGTTGCATACAAACGCTTACCATAAGCAACAAAACAACCCCCCCCCCAAACAAAAAAAAAATCGATAAAATAGAATGTAGGGCATCAGTAATCAGTCTATCGAGTTTGTACACATATCGTCCATTGTCTCAATTTCTTATTCAATTGCAGTGCTTGTAGTCTCAGTCTGGGCATTAGTTTTTTTTCCATTTGGAAGATTTCTCCAATTGTAAATGTCCTTTTATGGAATTGTCCCCCCCGGACCCTGATTCCTTGTTTTTTTTTTTTGTTTTTTTTTTTGTTTGTTTGCAGCTGGCAGCAGTATCTTAGCCCAATATTCATCTTTTTTTCAGTACAGTATTGTCTTGAAAATTTCCAAGGTACATGGTATGAGGGCTGCATGCAAGACCAGTCAGTGTTATAACAGGCAAAGTATATCAAATGAGTAAATACAATTAAAACATTTACATTTTTTTTTTGTCAGCAACAGTACCGGTATATTAAAAGAGCTACTTTATATAGATGCTGCAAGGCAACCTCAGTAAAATATTTGTGACTTGTAAGCACATACCTCAGGTCCAAAGTGTACCTGAGGTTGTCCAACAGAGGGCGATAAGAGCCTCTTGGTTCCACAGGTAACTACCCTCGTCGAGACGGAGGCCGAGGTTCATCATGGAGCGCACAAGTGCCCGCCGTCACTCACAGAGGAACGTACAGCGAACCACGCGGAGGCCAAAGCAACTTCACGCGAGGACCTCTGCCCTCACGACAACTTCCTGCAAGTAAGAACTGACACACAAGCACCCACAACTGTGCTAACTGGATGCTCGGTGAATTTCTAAACGTTTCCTCCCATCTTAACTTCCCAGATGCGTATCGCTTGGCTCCACGTGATCGCGCTCCACGTGGCCGAGGTGGCACTGGGCTTTCGTGGCTAAACGCTGGAGGTGGAGGAGGCGCAGGCGGCAACGTCGGAGGTGGAGGTGGTGGAGGAGGGAGGGGCTCCCAGGTGAGCAAGTTTGGCAGCGGGGGAGGGAGTGGAGGCGGTAGGGGCCGACACGTCCGCTCCTTCACCAGGTAAATTCACCTGGGCATTGACTGAAAGCCTGCCAAGGCTCCAAACGGACCAATTAGGTTGTTTTATGCTATCTCCATGGATTGATGTCTGTGGATATCTTTGTGTTGATTTGTTATTGAGTTGTAACCAGAGAATAAAATTCATAGTACTGGTTATTGAGGTTCCGTTTCTAGTTTCACATCATTGATTGCTACAGTGAAGCAACTTGGGAAACTCAAAAATAAATATAAATTGTCATAATCCCTACAAAGTAGGGGTGGCATAGTATGTCCCGTGGGCCACATATGTGGTGCTCTGTTCTTTAATCTCACCGACCGATCATTTACATGATCCAGAGTCTTAAAGAGAGCGTTCCCTTGAGATACGAGATGTCGCAAACTTTTGGGATGCAACCGGTGTATCGTGGCAGCGTACTCAATTCATTTCACAAGAAGCTGCTGTTGGACTTATAATGAACAATTTTCGAAAAAGAGGTCACAAGCTGTTTCATGCCACTTCAAGTTGAAGTTTACTGTGAAATTAAAAGAAACAAACAGAATTATATATTCTCAGTATTGCTTCTAAAATTCTTAAGGATACAACTCCATACTCTATAGTCAAAATTGGCTTTATTTATTTGTAAAAATCTATTCTTTTTGGCTCGCCTTCAATCCGGTCTACTCAGATAACCGTCGCCTCACGGCTCTTCTTTTTGATGCAGTCCAACGTTACACTCTGGTTTCCGGTCTTGCGTGCACCTTCACCCGACTGAGGTGAAGGAGGACAACCAGGTCCGTTTAAAGCCTGAGACGAGTGAAGCGATACACTGGGTAGATTTAAAGAAGCCTCTCTCCGCTGCTGCCTCAGTGGCTGGAAGGTAGCTTGCCATTCGGATGTCTGCCGGTCCTCCTGAAGATGGTCTCGGCCCAACTGGTCGTCAGACTGCTGATTCCTGACGGGATGCAGGTCTCTGAGGAGCTCCAGCAGTTCTCTCTTCTCCAGCTCTATCTCTGCCAGCTCCTGTCGCCTTAGACGTTCTGCTCCAAGTAGGGCACGCACGTCACAGATCACACGGGATAACTGGCCCTGTGCAGGAGAGACAGAAAAATGTCATTACAAATGTCAAATTATTCACAATTTCTCATTTTAATGTCCTAAATTCGAAGGCATAAATTGTATAATTGGGAATTGGGCCACATTGGACTTTTAAAATGAACAAATGGCCTGGGATGTATGTCGATGACGTAAAGTTAAAAAAAAGTGTATAATACTGTATTTCTAAAATAGTTTTTTTATTCATAGAATGATTCATTCTCATTTTTAAATTCTGTTGCTTATAATCTAAATAGCCTATTAGACCAAATAAATGTGTAACAGTATGTTGTAATTGTTTGACTAATCATTTTTTGTGTGATTTACAAGACATGTAAGTCCACTAAGACTTGAAGCTTAAGTTGTTATTTGTGGTCATGTTACCTTCACCTCCTCAACTTCGTTCTTCAGTTGTGACTCCTTCTGCACCATGTGTCTCCTCTGCGAGTCCAAGCGAGACTCCATCTCCCGTCTCACCTCCTTGACCTTGCACACCATCTCAACCCTTTGTGGTGCACGTTTGAATGTAAATTCATTACAGGTCACAGGCGGTGGCCCTGCTCCACTCATGGTTACATACCGCAGCATTTCCACTTCAGAACGCAGCTCTGCCACGCAGTTGTGTTGTGACATCTCGGTGGACAGAAGAGTGTGGCCGCAGCCGTTGGGACATTCTCGGCTGCAGAAGTTACATTCAGACAGGTGAGCCTCCAAACCGCGTCTCTCAACTTGTGTAGGACACCCTGCAATGCACAAGGGGTGTTTCTTTTCATACAAAACAAATGTGGATATTGCAGTGCATTATATTTTTCCACACTGTGCTGGGTAAAATGTAAAATGATTGTCTACATTTCTGTCAGTTGTTGAATCATAGCTTCTTAAAGCCAGAGATTCTGCAACGGGGCAATGCAACCCAGGCAGTTGCCTAGGGTCCCGAGCGGCTCCGAGAGTTGGTTGGGATTGAACTACATCAGTGACAAAACAAACTTTGTGACATGATTTTCCCCATGGCCAATTGAGTAAAATGAGTCAAATGCCCATCCCTAATACAGAAAACCTATTTGGAAGCATATACTGTACAACAATCACAGGAAGCCAAAGGTTGCACACTGCAGCATGTAACAATTCCACACTCTTGCCGTCCCTACCACAATGATGACAAATGTAGTCGTCTCCGGTCAGCAAAAACGTGTTGCCGTCATGTTGCGAGAACAAGAGCATGATTTGTGCACAAAAACCTATTAAAAAATTATGGGAAGTTGACCCCGGCTACCCCCTGAACAAGCAAGCCCGGTAGATCCACTTGGATGGTCACCATGGCAACAATGGAGCCACCTGTTATTCTCACCCATTGATTGCCATTGGTTTCAGATTACCTTTACACTACACATGGATATTGGTTTACGCTGTTTTCCCAAATGTATATTAATAGTGAATGATTTGATATAGTGAAAAGTAAGTCTTTATACCTGAGTTAGAGCATGACAAAAAGGCAAAGTCACACTCCTCCTCATGCGTGTGAAGGTTCTCCAAAGAGCACACCGTCTCACAGCCTTGTCCTGCATTTACACAGCGGATCTGCAGACGGTTCAGATCGTTACGCATGTACCTGTGAATACAAACACACACGAAACCTAAGTCAAAAAATGAAATCTGAATTGTATTTAATTCCACTTTCATTCATTTCCATTTTATTTGTCCATGGAACGTTTTATAGCACTTGTGCTCCAAAGTGTCACTGGTGAGCTGCAGCCTATCCCAGCTGACTTTGTGCAAGAGATGGGGAACCCTCTTACTTCGCCACAATATGAATACAATCAACCGACTTGCAAACGACCTGTAGAGAGGCTTGAGGCTACCGACGTCCAGCGGCTGCCGGTCTTCGGGACATGTGTGATGATGGAGCAGCCAGCTACTGATGCAGGCGCTGCAGAAGGCATGCTCGCAGGGTGCCTGTAGGGGGCGTCGCAACACGTCGCGACAAACACAGCACAGGAGGCCCTCGTTCACGTAGCCCACAAACCTCTCCCGGTCGTAACCCATCCTAAAAAAAAGCCAAAATTACAACAGACCACGCAGAGTAGGAGAAAGCAAACGACTAGTGTCTGCTCAGAGCCCCTCCTCCCAAAATGTTTTCTGAAACATGAAATGTAATCATGGATGCAAACATCAAAATCCTATATTCATGTACAGTATAACACTTGTAATGGTGTAATTTTCTGCTGAAAGACCTATTTAAAGGCTTGGCCAATCACTGACTACATCCCGTTTATATCCGGTGCTTACCTGATGTTTCACCTTTTCTTCTTTCGGTTTATTTGGTGACCTCCACAGGTGACTCTTCTCCCCAAACTATGCTCTTCCCTTTTCTCGTTGCTCCATCAAGATGAGGATCCCCTCTCTCCTATATCCCAACCCTGCCTCTGGGAGTGCATCTCCACGGAGTGGTATCCCTGACAACAAAGGATTGGAGGATACAGGAAAGCAGCTGTCAAACGACAGTCAGACAACATCAGAGCGACAAACGAGATAGAATAACAGTTGATACTCGCATGCTGCTGTATGGCAGCTTTGTCCTGTGTTACCAGTTGAGCTGTTTAACGGTCTTGCATTTAAAATTACCATTGCATTTCCCTGTAGGCTTCTCTGTATCGATGGATGTGGGATTAACTTGGATTTAACTCTCTCCTTCCTTGATTGGATTACAGACGGCACAACAGCAGATGACGTCAAAAATCAACACCCCATAACACATGGTTGTCATCCCATCCAATTATGATGGGTTAATGTTTTTTTAACAGAAATAGCATCAGACGCATTCAAAAGTTTTGATTAATAACACACAATAATGTAGTGTATGCTTTGAATCGCTGCAGTTGCCGAAAAATATCGTGAGCCTACCCAATCTTAATTTGGGTGAGAGGTGGTTTACATACTGTATATATATAGCAGTGCACATATAGACGGTAACCTTTCAAACTCACCCTGATGGACAATTTCTTTCATGTACTTAACATGCTTTTTTTTAAAGAATGTGGGTGGAGTGTGGAGCAGCTGGCCACATAAACACAAGGAGAACATCCCAAATCCACACTGGAAGAGAGATTTGATCCAATAACCTCCCAATTTATAGGAGTTTGCATGTTCTTTCTGTGCTTGAACGGGTTTTCTCTGAGCATTTCAGGTTCTTCCAACATTCCAGTAAACACGCGTTAGGTTCGGATTGAATATAAATTGTCTTTAGGTGTAGAAAATGAATAATTTCCATGTGACACAATGTATTTCGTAATGAGCTCCAACACATAACAGGATAATCATAAAAAAAAACAATAAAATGTGAAAAATACATTTCTATGTCTTTTCAGACTCCACACATTCAATCCTGGATACTTTATATATTTTTCAAGAAGGTTAAAAAGGGGTCAGGCAATGAATTGGTTCAAATACAATTAAATGCTTTTCATGTTTGGCACACCTCAGTGAATCAATTATTCAAACATAGGTCCCTGTCAGTCACGTGGGTGTTAATTAGACCCCGTCCCTTATGTAGCTCTTCGTCTTCTCGATTTTCAACCAGCGTTGGCAAATCCAGGTCCAGCCACAGGTGCTCGTACCTAACCGGCAGGTAAACGGGCCGGTTGAGTAGAAGTACTTGTGGCCAAAGGCAAACTTTTGCAGGGTTTTCACTTTCTAGAACTCTGCTTGTAACTAAATGTAAACACAAATTAGCATGAATATTTTTCAGAGGCACTGGTTAAAACGTTAAAATTATTATTTTTTTGTTTGTTTTTAATAATTACTCTAAATGCCTGGAATTATTTCATTTAGAAGATGTAACAAAACAAACGTACCCCTTTTCTATTTCGCCTCACATACTTCCTGGATTACAACCAATCACATTTCATATCTCACTCAGCGGGAAAAAAACAGGAAAAATATACATCCGACTCGTGGAATAAAAGTGAATACGACATATAGGGCGTTCGCAACAAATACAGCTGAACAAAAACGTTGAATGAAATACGGTAATATAACACAACACATAAAATAAGACATGGACAGCTGTGCACTCATAACCGTAGTCCGGCATACGCCTTGTTGTTTGAAGTAGTTCCAGATGAGAGAGAGAATCGAAGTGCCGTTTCAACCAGTGGATCAGAGACAAACTAAATTAGTAACACTTTACGAATGTTGACTTCTCCAACTTGTCGCAAGGACGGTTTTTCGTTGTCATCGTTATTTTCTGCATTATGTTCAAATCATCATACTGTAGGTCGTTTGTTCCAAACAAAGGACGCCGCTAGATTGTGTTGACAGTTTCAGGTAAGGCTTCCTTTGGTTCACTGAAAAATGTATCCAGTACAACGATTTTTTTCTCCTCAGTAAATAATCTTAATAGTGGATTACAGGTGACTGAGCTATCCACAGTATCGTGTTTATTGGGACACAGAAGTTAAAAGAATAATTCTAGTTGGATTAATTATGAACCAATGTCGTTGTATTTTACTCAATTAGGAATGAACCATGATCGCAGTAACTAATGAATAATTACATATTTTACATTCTGAACTGTTGACTGACTCGACTGTAATGGTTGTAATTAAATACCATTATAATATACTGTGCACATCTGTGATTATACTCTCAAGCCAAACAACATAATCTATGGTAGAAAAATCTAATTTCACACCACCAAACGAAAATATCACAAAAGTACACACAATACTGAAATATTAATGACAATACATTGGTTGTCAATGGAAACAATGTTGTATATATAATGTTCATATATCTTGTTTTATGTTCTTTTTTTAAACAGATAAGGGGTTTATAAAATGAGACGCTCAGCAGCTCCCAGTCAGCTACGGGGTAATGTGGCGAAAAAGCCTCGTTTTGTGCCTCCTGGAGCTGCTACTTCATTTACTGGAGCAGATCCCAAGACCCAGTGCTCCAAATTTGACTTGGACAATGCCTTGAATAAGGTAAACTATTTTTATCAGTTGTTATCAAACTAGGTTCTGCCAGCTGTAACTTGGGGGCCCCGCAAAGTAATTTGCAAAAAATTATATTTTATCATTAAAACAAAATACATACTTAAGCGTATCAGTGCGCCAGTAAAATAAACATACATATTCAATCACTCCTCCCTACCCTAGCTGTGAACCATTGAAAAGCTCTGATATGAGTGTAATATAAAACATAAATTGACATCCCTGCATACGTGAAGCATTTGTCACTGTCACATGCTCTTTTCTCATGTAGAGTTATACAGGTGAAGCAAATGACCTCTGACACACATGGTACAGAATTACTGTGTGTTAATTGGATTTTGTAATATGAGCGGGGCCTTGTAAAAATGTCTACCCTCTAATACCCGTTTTTGACCAAAAAAAAGCTTGCCGCTCATTGGGCACCAGAGCCAGCGCTTCCGAAGAACGTGTGTGGTTTTCCACCGGCAAAGAGCCATCGTCATGATAAACCCGCTCCCTGATGTCTGGCCCAACAAATAATTTGGGCCAGTTTAAACACTAATTTCCAGCACCAGAGCTAAAACTAGAGCTAATTTTGGTGGTGGAAAAAAAAGAACTAGTGCTAACCTGGGCACTGGCCCGGAACTAGCGTGGTGGAAAAGGGCCAAAAGAGAGGGGGGGGGGGAATCCTTGACCTATTGGATGATTCTTTCAGAACCGCTCAAATTGTCTCTCCTGGCACAACTACTTGCCTAATAGGTCCAGAGAAGTCTGGCAGCTCCACCTCCCAACAAAATTGCATATGTCCAGTCAGCACCAACTTTGTCCAAGGCACTGGCCCGAGTACTCAGTGCCACTGAAAATGAGAATGTTGCTGTGACAGACCCGGGTGCTGCTTCACAGAAGTTCACAACACCACAAGACAACAGAGAAACAGGTAAGGAGATCACTGACTGTCTTAAATGATTGATCTTAGTAAGGCAAGATGGCAGAATAAGGAGCTAACATTATTATATATTACAGTTGTGATTTGTTTTTTAAATCTCCCCACCTTCCCTGTTTTACAATATTTGGTAAACATTTCAGTATTAAAGAATGAGGATCTGTGTTCACCATGCAGTAATTTTAGTGCATTTATACCACACAGAGTAAAGCTTTGCCTGTAATTAACTGTGCTACGGTCCGTAAACACATAATTAAGTGAAAATGAACCTCAGAGCTGGATTGTGAACTGAAGAATAAAGCACTGCACGATTCGCTGAACATATCCTTTCATTGAAGTGATTGCAGGGATGTTGTACTGTCTAAAGAGTTGCCGTTCCCGTCATTCATGGAACAACTTGTAGAAAGCTCATTTTGTGAAATGAATAGCAAGCCGCGAAAAGGCAGCTGTTGACTGTAACTATATTTTCAAGGCGTCTCCCTCTGGTGGCTATTCGGAATTATACAAGCAGTCGCCTTAACTTTTCAGCTAAGACCACCAATGGAGACACTATTGTTTATTAAAAAATAAAACAACAACAAAAAACAAATACCTACACTTTAAGATGGTTAGTAGTTGACGCAAACCGCGCGTATCGCTCGTATTTGGTTGGTAATAGAAATAGTAACAACACAGACGCGCGCGGTAGACTGTGCTGGACCTCGGCGGTGCTGAACAGCGACAGCCGCGGAGGTCTGAATTAGGTATTGAGCTCCTGACGAGCACACAAGTGGACTCCCTGGCCGGCGTGTATAGCCAGCCTCTCCGCTTCCCACACGGCGGGTTCGTGGAAACGAATAGCTCGCGGCGACGGTTTTATTAGCATGTAGCAACAATACGAGGCTCGCTGACGCGCGTGCGCAGCGCGCTTCCTTAAACTCCTCCCAGCGTGTAGTTAGTTAAACCCGCGCCGCACACTCTTTCCACCAAAACACAATGTCGACCCCAAATAAACTGATATACACCGAAATCCCCATCCCCCCGTGTATGTGTGTCACCATCTTTTGTTGTGTGTTGAGACGACGTGGCTTCGCTGTGCTCGGTTTGGGGTTTAGAGAAGCCGAGCTGTAAGTAGGTCGGGCTGGGTTTAAGCGGCTTAGCTACGTCAGTCTAAGCTGGGAGGAATTCATCCAAAACCCTGGAAGGTAGGCGGGGGCCTAAGCGAGGCTGGCCTAGTTAAGCCTGATTCTTATTGTGCACGGCAGAAGCCTGCTTTTCTTGTGCAAGGAAACAGAGGTAGGAAACCAAGGAGTGGTGAGGTTTCACGCTTGTGACATATCACAGCCTGCGTTTGATTTGGAATGGGAAGAGGAGAAAAAAGAGATATGGAGCAGTTAAATCAGTGTTAACTTTATGTCTCAGCGGAATAAGAGAATCCTGCAGCAGGACGAAAAGAAAGGTGGGGGGTGACAGCTGAAGGCCTGACTGGGGCTGGAAGATGGCATCCGGTTCGGTGTTCCTTTCCAGCATGGTGGGGAAAGCTCGCTCCTCAAACTTCACGCTCTCGGAGAAGCTGGACCTGTTGAAGCTCGTCCGGCCTCACGTCCGCATCCTGGAGGAACACACCAACAAACACGCAGTCATTGTGGACAAGAACAAGTGCTGGGACACTGTGGCGGAGCAGTACAATGCCCTGGGGGGCGACAGGCCCCACCGCACAGCGCAGGGCCTCAGAACTCTTTACAAGAGACTGAAGGAGTCGGCCAAACAGGAAGTGATGCAACAGAGGCACGCCCAGCCGGAATACAGAGCCAGCATCTCGGAACCAACCAAGAGAGTCATGGAGATGATCCCTCACCTGTTTCAGCATGTGCCCATCCACGAAAAGGACCTGGCTCTGCGCAGGTACGCAGTGACTCAGCACAACCAGCAAGAGATGAGTTCAACATGCAAAACAAAAAATTCAGCAGAAGCTGCGAAATAATTTTGTTAGTTGAATTGGGGTTTTTTAGCCTTATGAGAAGAATGAAAGAAAATCAGAGCGCACACGTCATCCCTCCAGTATATATACAAGTACTCTTTAGAAATCTCATTTTATTTCCAACAGAGCTAGATTTGAAGGATAAATATAATCATATTAGTCCAGAGCTAGAGATTTTTTTTTGCTCAGAGTTGAACTTAAAATGTGTTAGTGTTTTGATTTGGTACTTGAGAACAATGCCAATAATAGTATTGATGTTTCATTGTATTTTATGATTTTAGTTTACTTAAAATGTAACATTTACAAACTTCTGCACACAGCAGACCAGCGATGGGCAAACATACACCCGAGCCTAATAAAATAGGCAGGACATGCATTCCACTATTGTTGGAATGCATAAAGGTGTCCGATGGAACTGTCCGTTTTTTGATGCTTGAATCGACCTCATGTCGTTTGTATTTTTACTGTTGTCATGCTGTTCATCCTCAGATTATTATACAGTAAGCACCCATCTCCCATCGAGCCTCCTGGCAGCAGCGCTTCGCTGGCTGGTCCTCAGGACTACTCAGCAGCTGTCCCCACCATTCCCCATGAGGTGGTCCATCTGGACACCGAAGATGACGTAAAACCCCCTCCAGATCTCCCACTCCCATCCACGCACGAAGAGATGCGCCTGGAGGCGGCCCCGGAGCTGATGGGAGAACAACATGCGGACAGCATCCGGGATTACGATGCATCCTCGTCTCCCGCCCCTTCGTCTGTTAACATCCCCCTCTCTGCCTCACCGCTGTCTTTACACCACGACTTCTACCCCAACAGCATCTACCCTAACAACGTCTACCCTCATCACGAGTCTGAGCGCTTCCGCCCTTTGCACCTGGCCAAAGAGGAGCACGAATTGGTGTTAGCGAATCACAGGAAGGTGGCAATGTACCTTGAGGAGAAGAGGGAGGGGCTAAAGAGGAAGCAGCAGTTGGAGGAGGAACTTTTGAGGGCCAAGATCAAAGTGGAGAAGCTAAAGGTGGCCCGACTTCGACATGGGCTGCCCGTCCCTCTTTAGCAAGAAGGAACATGTTGATCTGAGGCAGGCCCTGGAACGAGAGATAAGAGATCCACTTCAACCACCTCAGTATCAGGGTATTTGACATTGATTTTGTCAAAGGTATTGGAAGGCTAGAAAATACCACTTTTTAGTACAATGTCACAGTGATACAGTCCCTAAAGCGTTTCCATAGACATACTGCAGTCCAAGCAGGAGTCATACTCATAACAGAATATAATTTTTTGTGCTAAAATGGAAAGAGAAAGAGCAGAAATGATACGCCAATAACGCCCTGAGAAAAGAACACAAAATTCTGGATGTTCTCAATCCTACTCTGCTGTGTAAAATTAATTGATGGGTTACACTGTGTCGCGCTGCTATGATGTTACGGAAATTACGAAGTGCTTGCACACCAGTTTCAGGGATCGTATCTCGTTTTGAACCACGTATTAATGTTCTAAAATCAAACTTCCATACCATGTGGCCTATGAGGATAGGTTTAAAATGTGTGATCCCTTTTTACATTTTGTGAAACTGTCTACAAAATCTCACGGTGAGCCTTAAAACAATGTCGAGATGCAACTATTACACGACAACAAATCGATTCCCAAATTAATCGATAATTAGTTGTGATAATTCATTAATTGTTAACAGACCTAAAATTGTTCAAATCCTTAGAATGTCTCCCTCAACAGGAAATATTCTCAGATTTCTTCCTCATCAAAATACAACAGCTACAACCATCTGGTTTTACTTTGGAAAACACCGATCAACATTTTTGCCTATTTTCTGACATGATGCGGATAATCAAATCATGAAAAGAAGTTTCATGCGTTTTCTGAAAAATAAATTTTGAGAAAAAAGTCCTTTTTTTTTTTTTTGAAGAACGGGATGGAAAAAATAAAATGTTATTTTTAAATCAAATTAATCCCCAGATTAATTGATTGTTAATCCTTAGTTGCAGTCCTAAAACAATGCTATACAGGGGAAGCTATGATGTCACTATGATGATGGTCTGGCTACCCACTTTTCCCCCACGTTCAACTGCGGATTTTTCGTTGTGTATTGTCATATTCAGTGTGTTGCTAAAAATGGCATGAAAATGAAATCGATTGCCAGTGAATACAAGTGAATGGAATATTGTACTTCAGGGAAATGACTGTTGGGTGTTGTCAGTTTTTGTTTCTCTATTTTTTTGGTGTCTTTTTCTATTAAAAGAAAGTTACTAGACTGGGGTTTTGTTTTTTGTTTTTTTTTAAATCGCACCTCCACTTGACCTACCTTTTGAATGCCTATTTTTCATAGACATTTCAACTTGGTTTTTCTGTCCAAATGTTGCAAGGGAGCACTCTACTTGAATGCATGTGAGTGGCTCTGAGCGGATGTGAGTGCACAACTGGTGCAACAGGGACATCTGCTGATGGGGCCTGCCTGTGCATCCAGAATACTCTTCATCACTATTTTGCATTTGTTTCCACAGGCCCCCTTCAAGAATGTGCTGTTTCAAATCCAGTCACAAATACAGAATGGAACCAGGACATGGTCCGGTACTTCAGCGTGGTGTGGTGTAAGGCCAGCAAAAAGAAACACAAGCGCTGGGAGGGGGACGCCGTGCTGGTGACGAAGGGTCGCACGGCCACCTTGAAGGATATGGAGGGCAAGGACATCGGACAGGGTGAGGTATTGTGAACCAATGTCAGGTTTATTCATTTAGCTTTAAGTCACATGTCCTCAAAGGGCTTTACAGTTCACAAAAGTCAACCATGCCACTTCCTCTAGAGCACCCCGGTTCGGTCAAGTAAATACAGCACTCTAAGAAAACCAATTTGTGGGGGAAAATGGGAAGAAATCATGAGGAGTCACAGATGGAGGGGTCAGTCTTCCAGGATGACCGGGACGCAATGGATGTCCAGTGGGCAACAGTTATCGCATGATAAGATGCTGTACAATGTTTGCCTACACAGGATGAGAGTTCTTCTCACCTCGCTCATCACCACCCAGAGGAGAAGTGACAGTAAAACAGGCCAAAGTCCAGATGTAAGACGGTGAAACAGGGCAAGAAACTCTGCATAGATCAGTCTTTAGTTGAGATTTAAACATTTCTCTCGAGGTAGCTGCTCTCAAATTTCCACAGTTAGAGCATTGCATCATACTGGAACCCGTATAGAGAATCCTCTACAGCCTGCTGATTTCATTTTAGCTCTCTGAGTCATGAAAAATTTACTCGGTGTGAAATCTGTTGAACATATAGCTACAGTATTCTGTTGTTAGAATGCCTGTTGAAAGGTATTCACTTGCTATGACAAATGTACAAAGATACAGTACTCAACTTTTTTTTTTTTTTGTAAAAAGTTTTTGAACCAAATAAGGGAAATTAGATTTTTTTTCCCCTACATTTCACATGGTAGGCTGGCATGCAAAAAAAATATTGAAAATAATCATGTTATGGCACGGCCTGCCCTTATAGGTAGCGGCTACAAAATGTCAGTACTGGCGTCACTCACTGAGGGAGAGACCCTGATTATCGGAGCGAAAGAAGTGGAGGTGATGGGAGTCATATCCGCAGAAACGTTTGCCACGGGACGTTGTTTCCAAGAAGCACGGGTAGAAGACATCCTCCAAAAGACGACTCCCCCTCTTTCACATCGCCGAGCATCCAAACCTTTTTGCCCCCCTTCTTTGTCGGGGAGAGCGGAGCATCTTGGATCCCAACCAAGGGAGCAACACATTTGCAGGCCTCGCCATGATCCACAAGCCGCCGGTGTGTAGACTCAAATCAGTTTTATATCCACTGTCTTCAAAAACTTTTATTCAATCAGATTCTCTTTATATGTAAATGTTTTCATTTGTATCATTCTTAGGTGCTCTGGTGATGCCCCGGCCCTCTCTCAAGCACCAGTGGTCAAATAACAAGTCAGGGCTACCTGTGGTTGATGTGGTGGTTGACCCGCACCTGACGGCTCAGCTGCGTCCCCATCAGAGAGATGGCCTGCTCTTTCTTTATGAATGTGTCATGGGCATGAGGTATTATCATGCGTCCACATTTGTGAGCTCTCCCGTTGTTTAGCGTCCATTTTCTTTCTATCATCAGAGCCGCAGGGCGCTACGGGGCTATCCTGGCTGATGAGATGGGTCTGGGGAAAACCCTCCAGAGCGTGGCTCTCTGCTGGACTTTGCTCAAGCAGGGTCCGTACGGAGGGAAAGCGGTCGCCAAGCGTGCGCTGGTTGTTACGCCGGGTAGCCTGGTGCAAAACTGGGGCGGCGAGTTCAACAAATGGCTGGGCCGCGAGAGGATCAACGTTTTCACAGTGGATCAAGTGAGGAAAGAGATCTTCAAATATACTTGGTCACCATGTGCGTGCCGAGACTTATTCTGTTTTAGGAACGGCAACGCGTGGTTACGCAGGTTAAATTACACAAATTACCTTCTGCCATCAAGTGGAAGAGCATTTTGTTCACTATATGTTGGTTGTATAGAAAATACATACTTGTAAGTCCATTATAATTTTGTAATCATCAAATACTTAGCATCTCTGTAATGTGCACAATCCTCCATAACCAGGAAGTAGGCTCTCAACTAACATGCAGAATGACTGATTTAAAAAATATGTTGCTGTCGGCGGTCTTTTTTTTTTTTTTTTTGTCAACAGTGTTTGTAAACGTTTCTGGTTCTAAATAGAGAAAATATGTAAAGACAAAATTTTAAAAGCTGTTTTGTACACGGTCTGACTAAATTGTGCAGGCATGTCTAACATTGTGATTGAATTTACTAGGACCATTTTTCTCATAGTTGTCTGTTTCATTTTATACTGTGTTGTCGTATGAAGGACCACAGGATCGAGCAGTTTGTATTGTCTCCTCTGCATGATGTTCTTGTGATCAGCTACGAAATGCTACTGCGCTGCCTCGAACAGGTTTGCCCACCTCCCTGTCCACAACTTTTCCCGTGGAATCATGCGAAATGAGATCTCCTGAATGCCACCTCTGTGTTCTCAGGTGCAAAAAGTGGATTTTGGTCTCATCATCTGCGACGAGGGTCACAGATTAAAGAACAGTAGCATCAAAACGTCCTCTGCCCTCAGCAGCCTGAGCTGTGCTCGTAGGGTCATACTCACAGGTGCTTGAGCTGCACCTCTCTTGACTGCTGCGAGAAATCAACCAGGTCTCTCTCTGAATTTACTAAATATATTTTGAAGGTACCCCTGTGCAGAATGACTTGCAGGAGTTCTACGCCATCATAGAGTTTGTTAATCCGGGCATACTTGGCTCCACCACTGCGTATAGGAAGGTGTTTGAAGAGCCCATTCTTCGTTCCAGGCAGCCTTCCTGCTCAGAGGTAACACACTCACTCATCTTCAGAGGTGTCAAATCCAGGTCCTGAAAGTATAAACCCTGCCACAGTTTGGCTTTCGTCACAGGTCCTTCTAATCAACCGTCAGGCAAACGAGCGCCCAGGCAGCTTGTTGACCACTATTTTCTCGTTTATTGAGACCGGTAACCATGTGACACTTATAAGTCAATGTATGAAACGAAAGCAATATGCCGCTCTGCCAACAGGAGGACAAATCTTTGGGAGAAGAGCGAGCGTGTGAGCTCTCTCGACTTACTGGCATGTTCATCCTGAGGAGGACACAGGAGATCATCAAAAGCTACCTGCCGCCGCGCCTGGACTGGACATTGTTCTGCAGACTGTCCCCACTGCAGCAAGATGTCTACAGGCATCTCCTCAGCCACGGAGTGTTCCGAGCCTGCCTCCAGGGTTCCATGCAAACACACACTCACCTGGCCTGCATCACCGCCCTGAAAAAGCTGTGCAACCACCCTGCTCTGCTTCACACTACTGTCATGGTGAGACATTTGATTCACTGAATCAGTCAAGTCCTGTTCAAATTCAAATGTTGCTTTTTTTTTTTTTTGTAGGACAAAATGAAGTGTGATTCCGAAGAGAGCTCTTTATATGAAGGCTTAACACAATTTTTCCCAGAAAACTACTCTCCAGATAGCTTCAACGCTGATGACTCGGGGAAACTTTTAGTTCTGTTGGATCTCCTGAAGACCATCAAACAGTTCAGCCCATCAGACAAGTACGCCGTTGTCAATTCAAGACACTTCTGTTTGTTGCTGTGTCTGTTGAATTACAGGTATGACAGTTGTGTCTCCCTGCAGGGTGGTTATCATTTCCAACTACACTCAGACGCTGAACATGCTCCAGAATCTTTGTGTGCACATGGGTTACACGTTCTGTCGCCTCGACGGGCAAACGCCCACCAACCAAAGGCAGCGACTGGTCGACGGCTTCAATAGTCCTTACTCTTCCAGTTTCTTGTTTCTGCTCAGCTCCAAAGCTGGCGGCGTCGGGCTAAATCTGGTGGGGGCTTCTCACCTGGTACTCTATGACCTTGACTGGAACCCAGCCACCGATATTCAGGTACAACTACCAAAACAATCAACAAGATGATGTTTGGTTTTGCTGCATTGGAACATTCACTCCTTTGCTTTGTTCAGGCTATGTCACGAGTGTGGCGCGACGGACAGAAGAAGAAAGTGCACACTTACCGTCTCCTGACTGCAGGTATCATCCTGGATGTGGTTGTGTACATGATGTGCGTTTGCACATATTTTAGTCCTGCACCTTGTTTGTCCATCCGACACTCACAAAATGTTGGTTCAGAAATAGATTTCAACGGTTTCTCTATATGAAATCAAATATGTGGATGAGCATTTAATTCTTCTGCCTGTCATTTTACATAGCTGTCATAGATTGATGAACAAAGATGTATTATTTGTATATATCAATAATTAGCGACAGACTGTGATGAAATACATTGTGATAAGCCCATTTTTTAAAAAATTGACCGCTGAATTTTTTTCATAGTTATATTGACCTCTTATTAAAAGTGAAATAATATATTTTAAAATAAAATTATCCAACTTTTTCTCTGGGTCCTCTCACCCAAAGTCAGCTGTGACGGGATCCATCTCAGCTGTGGTTGTAACTCGAATGAGGAAAAGCACTTTAGAAAATATATGGATGGAAAAGACGGCACACTGGCAACCGGACTCATTCGTAGCTTTCTGTGACCCTCTCAAGGCACCATCGAAGAGCGCATTTTCCAGCGGCAAGTGTCCAAACAGGGACTTTCTGGGACCGTGGTGGACCTTGGCAAAGGCTCAGAGCATGCCAACTTCTCCACCAGCGAGCTACGAGATCTCTTCAGCCTTTCCGACACGCAATCTCTAACTCATGATCTGTTGAACTGCAGCTGCGACATGGACGGCTCAGTTCACGGTAGGGCCGGTTTTAATCAGTTAAAAAAGACCATATTTGCACACTCATCTTATTTTAACTTTCTGCTCAGATATGAAAGAGGAAGAAGAGCAGGCTTCTAACAATCGCCCGTGCCAGCTTGGTCGTGACCGCAGCGGTTTGTCCCAGAAGCACCTCAGCATGTCCGAGCTGATGCGGTGGAGACATTTCTCTGGAGACGCCCACACCTTCTGTGACCCTTACCTCGATCACGCCCGAGACCACATCACCTTTGCCTTTCAAACCACCATCTCTCATGTGGAACCATAACCATCACTTCTTGCCTCCAAGACGACGCCCAGTCCTGGTGGAACCTGTTCGCATTATTACTTTAAAACCATTACCCGGATTGTAGTTTTGCGGTGATGTCGAACTCCATTCGTCATACTAAAAGGGTTGTTGTCATACTAAAATCGTTGTTGTTATTAAGCCACTGAAGAGGGTCAAAATGTTTGAAATATGTCAGTAACACGTGCAAACAGCTCAGAATCTTATCTTGTCAGCTTAAAAAAAAATGAGCATAATTTTTAAATGAAGAAACAGGATCGATGGAGTTGTCACCAGGCGAACAGATTTGCGAGAGTTCCGATTTTTTTTTTTTTTTTTGTCCATTGTATCAGAGCCATCTATGGTAAAACTGTATTGACAAAAGCAGTTAATCCTAATGATGAGATATCTTTAGGTGCTGAGAATTTATTCAGAGCATCTCATTTGGAATGATTTAGTTTACACTCTCCTTGCGTTGTAAGTGTTCAGTCATTTAATTGATAGTTTTCACAAAACAACAAGCTTTCCCTTGAGGACACTTTCTCATGCTGTGACCTCTGACATGACTGTCCACGGTGAGTCACAGTGGTGAAGTGATGTGGGACACTCGTCAGCCTTTTTCATCGGTGCTGCCTCGGCACTGAGCCGCTGCATCGGAGTTAGGTTCTCGTGTGTTCCGCGTGTACCGTGTATGGATTGTATTCAACTGCGTTATTACATAAAAGGGATAATTATTATTTACCTGACCGGCGCCGCGCCGCTCTATGAGGCAATTTTCTTGTGTAACATCTAGGTTTCGGGAAGGTTTGGCTTTTTATGTTCCAAGGACTCTATTAACTCACTCTGAATTATTACTCTTCATCACCTAGCGATGGCTATTTTATTCAGCTCATTTCAGTCTGAATACAAAAGGTTTCGATTGTAATATTGCTTAACCTTATGTTATTCTTTCAGCAAACTCACAATGTTGACCTAGTTGTAATATTAGTATTTCATAGGATTTTTTTAAATCAATAAAAGTTGTTCACCACTTATATTCTGACATGCGGTTTTAAAAAAATGGTACTTTAATTCATGTCATGTTAGAAGAGATTACCTGGTAATCAGTCAGGGTGTATCCCACAACTAAATTCAGGTGAGATAGATTCCCACTCACAGGACACTCTAATAAGGACAAGCGCGACAGAAAAGGGATGGTTGGGCTAGTTTAGCTGTTTAGTGTTTTTGTCACTAAATGTGACATTTTTGAATGCAGGTCATATATGTCTTTTCACCAATTGGGGAAAATGATAAGTTTGGGGTTTTTTTTTGTTTGTTTGTTTTTAATATATATTTGCGGAGACTCAGAAATAGTTGTAATGCCAATGAACAAAATGGACAGGAGTCCACAATGTTACTTCACGTTCCATTTAATTTGCTCTTATTTTAGAAGGAAAAATGTACTGTTCCTGTCACCAACATTCCTAGTGGCAGAAAAATGACCACCACACAAATTTGAGTTAATGTTTCACACTCCTTTTAACTCTATATATGTCTTTGAATCAGATTTGCTGATACCTGCCGAAATCCTGTGAACATACGGAACCCCCAGTTGCTGTGTCATCAGGTGAATGAGGTAAGAATGTTTCAGCGCTTTGAGTACCACCTGCACAAGTGAAAGCCCAGTTTGCATGTTCTCCCTGTGCTGGCAAACTAAGTTAATGGATGACTCTAAATGGTCTGGATGAATGTGTGTGTCTACACTGCGATTGACTGGTGATCAATTCACCTTTCTCCTAAAGTCCATTGGTGTAAGCTCCAGCTCACTCGTGACCCTAGTGAGGTAATGGATGGTAGCTTGTTTCGAAGCCCATCTTGTGTCGGCAAGCTAGTGGGCACGTGTTCGACAAACAACTGTAACTCGTCCGATTGATCCAAATGATGTCTCGGGGCCATGTGTCTGATGAGCGCACGAGAGTCATTCTAAAGCTCTTAACCATCCTCTGCCAATCCCCCCACTACCCCCTTTTAAGCCTGCCAGCTCAAAGACCCGCTGGATGCATTTAAATGAATAACTCCACTGCTGAAGGGAGGGGTGCAGTTGTTTTGATGAGAAACTAAATGACAGATTGGGTCTTTATTTTTTTTTTTTTTTGTGATCCCTAAATCTCTGAATGAAGAGATAGTTGGGCCAAGCCTATGGTATTAACCCTCAAGGTTGCAGGTTTTATATTTCATTCATGATCACTTAGCGAATCATTAACATTTAAGCTGCATGAGCTTATAGCCACGTGTATCAGGCTGCACATACCGCTCAGGCCGCCAAATATTTTTTTTTAATCATCTGCCGCTTCAGTGGCCCCGGGCTCAGCTGCGGTGAAGGCTTGTGGGCGTGATTTCATCGAGGAATAAATCGGGCACATGGCCTTCGGAGTGCAGCGGCCTTCATGCTTCTAACATACTGTCTTGTATTCATGCACGCTCCACCCTTCCACACTGCACTTTGCCCTTCACTTTATTTATGACTTCTAGATGTACCGGCAGCCTGTGTGGCTCCTCACACTGCTGCATTGTTCTTTCTAAAGTTTAAATTAAGATGATTTCGCTCTGACCCGAGAGCTGAGAATTTTGGGAGGGCTGCCACAAGTGCTTAAAACAGGTAATGTTTGATGGAGGCCTTTCATTTTGACTGCAAACTTCAGACAACTCACAGCTTTTGTTCCCCCGCAGCTTTACTCAGTGCAGCTTAAACAACATTGCGTCTCAGCCATCCCCAGAACATCCTGTTCATGTTTACCGTTGAGTAATTTTATTTTTCAATGAACTTTTTAAAACAAAATTTGCACACATTGATTTTCTCTCAATGTCGGATAGCTAACAGTTCTCCATATAGGAGGTAAAGTGTTGTATCTTCAAGCTGTTGTTTATTTAAAGTACTTTCATCACAGCCACACTGCCATTGTCATTAGCGTAATATAAATTGAGCTAGCTTAATGCTAACATACTATAGGAAATGCCATCGATGAGCTATTGGAAATTAGCATTGTTATTGTGGCAATTTTACACCATCAAACGATTGTGACTTTAAGCCAAATACGATAAAACACATACAAATACAACCAAACAGCATCACCAACAGCCGTTGTCTTTTCTCTGAGGAACTCACAAGGACTGCTGGAGTTTTTCTTCAATTTATGGTTTACTGAGTATCTTCTTTTCATCAGTCAACTTTATAATGGGGTAAACTTGTCGCTCAATTCCCCGTCTTGCACTGTCGGACTACCGGTAATTAAGTAAATTTGGATAATTTACTGCGGCAGACCTAATGATTTATCACGACACACTTGTTGGCACAGTGACATCAATCACCTCTTGATACCAATGAAGTAGCAAACTTCTACACATATAGCAGGTGAAAACATTACTTAGCTTGTGTAATTAGTAAAATTTGGTGACTGTTTCGCTCTTAGAACAGATTGTTTTATATTTACATGACTGTTTGTCTTTTGGGATAAAACGATCACGCATCATTCCACAACATATTGTGCTAATTAGAGGTTCCACTCTGTACCGTCCCGATGTTGACTGTCCCAGGATGTGGGACAGAACACCGCGGTCACTTTGTATGTGGCTATCTGTCTAAAACTAACCGTCAAGACCTTGCCAATGTGCAATATGAAAGCCTGTGACCCTGGTCGCGCTCCAGCACTTAACAAGGATTTAATGTCACCGCCATCGTCTGTCGGCCAGAGGAGATCAGAGCAGAAGGCCACGATAGATGAAACCACATCGATACAGAAGCTCTGCACAACACAAACAACAAAAGAGAAAGAGGCGTAATCCCACTATTAGTATAATGGCTCTCCAAAGTCAACCAAAATTAAAATTAGATTTTTTTTTTCAACATGAACAGAAAAGAAAAACTGTTAAAGAGAGTTCTACTGTATTTTATGGCTCATTAGGCACACTTTTATTAGGCGTATTATCAATGAATGGGTCTAATTTAAAACGTTTTCATACATAAGATGTACCGGGTTATTAGGCACACAGTATCTTGTGAAGAATTACATGTTAAATAGTTATTCTAATTGCAGTTTATTGATCTGTTTGTTGTTTTTGCGGGGGGGGGGGGGGGGCTGGTGATTCCCTCTCTGGGTGGATGCCCAAAACATCCGGTCGGTCACCCCTTTGCATGCCACTGGGACTAGAACAAAGTGGTAGTCAACCAGTAGATGGTAAAACCAGTCCCCCCCCCCCCCCCCCCCTTCTTGTGTTCAAACGTGACCCGGACATTTAAAGAGATTTCTCCAGGGGATCTCCGTGTGATTTGTGGGCCATTAGCGTACATGAATGTTGAGAGTATCTAAACTCTCCCCTCCCGTCCTGAGAGTTGATCAACACTCCCTCCCTCCAGTAACTGAGTGAGAGAGTGAGAGAGAGAGAGAGAGAGGGGCGAACCTCGTCATATAAACATGCAGGGAACCCCCAGCAGCATGAGCTTTGCAAGATTAATGAGAGCACCGAGAGGACACGACACGCTCCATTTCATTGGCAACATGTTTCTTACCTAATCCTGCTTCCAAACTACAGTGCCGGAAGCTAAGCTGCAGGGAGCACTTTATAAATTTGTTTAAAACCCGTTAACCATTTGGTATTGGGGAATAAACGAAGCCCAAGTCACTGATTTTAATTTCTTCTTTCTTGAACGACGGGATAATGATGTCCAGCGTGCGCCGGCACAGCCTCCGCCTCCAGAGCGAGCTCCACCGCTGGAGCATCTGCGACCCGGACAGCCTCCTCGCCCGCGTCCCCGCTTGCATCTCCCGATCCAAATCGTGCGCAAGCTCCGCCGGAGAGTCCGACGGAGGCGGCAGCCGCGGTAGCTTGTCCTCGTCGTCCGACTCGGTCATCTCCACTGATTCGGTCAACCCGTACCGCGTGGTGCTCCTCGGGGCCGGCGGGGTCGGGAAGACCGCCTTCGCCTGCATCTTCTCCGGGGCGGCGGACAGCATGGACAGCGATGACTGCGAGCTGTGTGGAGGTAAGAACTCAGCAATGGAGTACGTAGACTTCAATTCATTTGAATGGGAACTATTGGGGGAATTGGAGTGTTTTCAACAAATGTAATGTAATCACAAATGGCTAGGTTTTTATTTAATAACACCCTTGGAATTGTGGTTGTATGATTGAGGTGGGTTTGCACATACCTAAATTATACCGAATTTTTTTTAACACCTGTTGTCCTCGAGTTACAACATTTCAAGGTTACAAACAGTTCACGATACTCGCACCCTCAGTTAATGCTCTTTTCGCGGTGCTTATTTTGGTAAAGCAACGTTTTAGTCAAATTTGAAGTATGATACAAAAAATTGCAAAATATAACCACAATAATGCACATTTAAATCAATTCACCTTTTTAAAGTTAAAATATTCAATTTGTCTTTCTTTTTTTTTTCATTATTTCAGATGAACTACGCGAGAAGGAACTTCACGTGGATGGAGAGGCTGCAACAATCACTCTGTTGGACACATGGGATGAAGACGTGAGTCAAAATCATGGCCGGAGTTAACGATATCTCGGGCAGGGGCGAATTGTGTTCTTGGACCTTCTCTCCCTCGTGCCCATAATCCACTCATGATATTGATCATCCATGCATGTGTGTGTTTGGCAGAATGACGGTGAATGGGCTCAGGAGTGCTGCATGCAGTCAGGTGACGCCTTCCTGCTACTGTACTCCATAACCGATCGATCATCCTTTCTGCGGGCGTCCGAGCTGCGCATCACGCTGCGCCGCCTTCGCCCAGCCCAACACACGCCCATCATCCTGGTGGGCAACAAGTGTGACCTGGTGCGACGCAGGCAGGTTTCTACCAACGGTAAGAACCTCAACTTCAAAATCGTAATCCTAAATGAAATCATACAGGATCGGTCAAAAGATCTGACACAGGGTCTCATGCTATTTTAATGAGAAACTGTGTCTAATTCAGTTAATGTAAAAGCTTCTAGTATGATTCTTTGGGGGAACCTGGCTTCCTTTATTTGCTAAAAAACACACCTATTTGCTGTTTTTGTAGTCAGGCAACAGCAGTGTGTAATACAAATATATTGCTTAGTTGTGGCCAAGGAACAATGTTAAAGTAAGGTGAGGTTAACCTCCAAGTTACTACACTCGAGGTACTCAGTATAAGAACCATTGGTTTGAAAGTATCCTCCTGGCTGGCTGAAGCATTAAAAATAATAATAAATAAATAAATAATGCCAGAAAACAAATGCATATTCTGCTTCCAGAAGGCCGCGCCTGCGCCGCCATCTTCGACTGCAAGTTCATCGAGACCTCCGCCGCCATGCAGCACAACGTGTGGGAGGCCTTCCATGGCATTGTGCGACAGCTGCGTCTGCGCAGGGACTCCAAGGGCAGCGGGCGCGCTGCTTGCCGCCCCCGTCGGGAGAGCCTCCCCATCAAGGCCAAGCGTTTTCTCGACAAAATAGTGGCCAGGAACAATCCCAGCGTCGCATTCTGGCTCAAGTCTAAATCCTGCCACGACTTGTCTGTTCTGTAAGGAGAATGATTGACACGGAACGGCTGAGGAGTGGACTGCGTGGGCTTGTTGGGAAAAATGAATGCTACGATGAGTGGCTTCAAGAACAGTTTGGTGGACAAGATGACAACATTTGCTGTTTACAGGCAATCAATGGACAAGGAGAACCACATGTTTGTATTTCACATACGTCTCTTCCGATTTGCTTTCAGTCTTGCCAGTCTGTTAAGTCACAAGTGTTGACGCTTTATCTGTAAGTGTTCAAATGTATTTTTTATAGAACCACAAGCTTCAGCGTACTCGGTGCAGATTAAGCCAAAAGCAACTTCACCTCTTAAACACTCAACACAACTGAATAATTTTTTTTGTTATATGGGTCAATAATATGAGAGCGAGAGAGAGATTTGATTAGTGTGAAATGTTTTGGTGTGTGCGTGCGTGTGTGCGTGCACACGCCTATGAGTGAATGGGAGGATGAGTGAGTGTTTTGGGATAAGAGTGAGAGGTTTCTTGATGGGTAAGAAAGTTTTTGTTTTTGCTTGTGAGTTTTTTTTGTTCATCTTTTATATTTTTTTTCCCCATTTTTTTCTGGTCTTGGTGTGTTAGAGTTTTTTTTGTTGTTGTTATATATGGGAGATAATGAGTGAACGTTTTTTATCAACAGTGTGAAATGTTTCTTGTTGCCCGTGAGAGGTTTTCATTTGTGTGTGTGTGTGTGTGTGTGTGTGTGGTGTTTTTTTTTTTTTTTTTTTTGGCGAGTGTGAGAAATATTTGGACAGTTTTTGTTGTTGTTGTGTTTGTCTTTTATGATTTGTTTCTTGAAGTTTTCTTTTTGGTGTGTGTGTGACAGTTTGTGAGCGTATGTTGTGGTTGCTTTTTACGTCAGAGTTTCATTTGTAATCTGTGTGACATGTGTTGGTTCAGTTTTCTTTTTCTGCATATCTGCATAAAAGCGTTTTGAGTGAGTGAGAAGTATTTTTTGTTGGATTTGAGAGTTTTGTTGTCATATGGTTAGCGAGGGTGAGCGTTTTAGTTTTGGGAAAAGCATTTTATTGGTGTGAGTGGGCAGGTTGTGTTGTGTGTGAAAGGTTTTGTGTTTGTATGAGATGAGATGTTTTAGTTCATTAATGTGAGTGTTTTTGTTATGTGAGAGGTTTTGTTTTATGTGAGAGAAATTATTGTTGCGAGGTGTTTTTCCCCAGTGTGTTTTTTTGGGGTGTGAGGGTTTTTGATGAGAATTACTTTTTGTGTGTGAGAGGTAAATGTTATCTTTGGCTTACACGCATCTCATTTCAGTGCAAATTCCCTACAATGTTGCCACTTGTATGTACAGTAGCTTATTGTGTTGGTTTTTTCAATAAAGATCAGAAGAAAGTCTCCTTTTGTGTTTTCTAGCATGTGACTCACATTTGACACAATGGCAACCACTAAAAATAACACGCGACAGATGAGTCACAGGGTGATAATGCCATGGTGAATATTGAAAAGATCAAATTGCAGTAGTGTGCCTCACTAGAAACAAGTAACGGCCTTCGCTAGCGAGACTCCCACTGCCGCACCATTTTAGGGCCTTGGCCTGTTACCCGCCAGAAGGCCTGACCCCCCACCATATCCATGTGCAGGGTCAAGCAGAGCCCAACGAGTATGCCAAAGTGAGTGCTGTAGTTTTGCCTCACTAGTTAAATGTAGCAGTCTGTATATATGCCATGTTATCCGACTCATGTGCGCAAATAGTATACTAGTATATGGACCTTAAGCTAAATATCAGGGATATCGACTCAACACTCAAACAGCTTGTCGTGAAGATATTTGAGCATGTATCCTTAGGCACTAAGATTCATTCCTAATTCAGCACACTAGTCTTAAATGGAGTGAAAAAACTGTGCACTGGATAACAACTGTGTGTTATTCGTGCTATTAGTGAAATTCTAAAAGTCTACCGGTTGACATCTAGCGGTTCACTGGGAGGTATGAGCGGTGTGCAGATGTCAGCTAGTAATATGTAGTACAGTAATCCCTCGTTTATCGCGGTTAATGGGGACCAAAACCACCCGGGATGAACAAAAATTTGCGAAGTAGCGATCAATTAACATAAACAAGGTAAAAAAAAAAGAAGTTTTTTTTAAGTCAGCAAAAAGTCCGCAAACAGTCCGTGAGAAGCTGCAAAACAACAGCGAGTCACATTGAGCAACATATACAGTACTGTACTCCATGTACAGGTACATGAAAACAAAAAATAATATTTATTTATTTATTTATTTTTATGAATATGTTTGAAAAAAAAAAAGGCGGCCCGGTAGTCCAGTGGTTAGCACGTCGGCTTCACAGTGCAGAGGTACCGGGTTCGATTCCAGCTCCGGCCTCCCTGTGTGGAGTTTGCATGTTCTCCCCGGGCCTGCGTGGGTTTTCTCCGGGTGCTCCGGTTTCCTCCCACGTTCCAAAAACATGCGTGGCAGGCTGATTGAACACTCTAAATTGTCCTTAGGTGTGAGTGTGAGTGCGAATGGTTGTTCGTTTCTGTGTGCCCTGCGATTGGCTGGCAACCGATTCAGGGTGTCCCCCGCCTACTGCCCGAAGACAGCTGGAATAGGCTCCAGCACCCCCCGCGACCCTAGTGAGGATCAAGCGGCTCGGAAGATGAATGAATGAATGAATGAATGTTTGAAAAAATCTGCGATAAACAAATCGCAAAATAGCGAGGGATCACTTTACACCAACGTTGTCGTACCAGTGTGGAGAAACCATATAGTTGAGGAATGGAGTCGTGAATAAAATAGATTATTCGCAAGTCATTGTACGAGTGCGCTGAACTCTGTTATTAGTGAGGGCGAACTAGTATATGCACTTGAAGCTATATATCAAATAAAAACTGAAATAACTTATGTTACGATTAAGGCAAAAATGAGATTAGCTCCTTATACTATTCGAGAAAAGGTAAGTGCTGACAAGTAGAATTTTAGAATGTCACCATTAGTTCTAGTAAAACACAGATGTCAACTAGTGCAGATTTTGCTCACTAACAGGAAGTTGAATTTGCCTATTCGTAAGCGTTTCCAGCCTATTTTTGAGGATGCTCAAGCACCCCTAAAATTAGAGATTGCTTTTTATTTATCTATTTATTTATTCATTTATTTATTTATTCTTAAAAATGTATGTCTGTATTTTAACAGGCAACAAAGGTGTCCGACCAAACAGTACTTGGGTGAAATGTGATATTAAAAAAAAGAAGGAAAAAAAACAAAAACAAACCTCGAACCCCACTTGCCTCAAAAAATGGTTTGTTCCATCCAATTCCTCCCGCCTCCCACTACAGGGCTCCCAGCATGCAGTTTACTCAGACAAATATTCTACCTTCCAATGATATACTGTAAGTAGAAAGTACCGGGCCTAAACCAGGACGGGTGACTATTTTTTAACCCCTAAGCTACCACTCAATACCTTACCAACACACTTTTACCATTGTCATTCCTAATATTTGCTGTATTTAATCCTAGTTCACTGTTTACATTGCTAGGTCGGAGTTAGCCGACGTTTTTCAAGCTAGGACACATTTCAGATAGTCAGAGGCAGCAAGCACCGTTGTCCTCCATTTGAATTGGACGTAAGAAAGAAGTTGCGGCATAAATATTTGTTCATTTTAAAGCCAAGGCTCTACTGACAAGCTAACTGACTGAATGCTCATTCACATTGGACATAACTCCAATCAAGACACTGAGAGGAAATACAAAGACAGGATTTTGTACATTCATCTTCACCAAAGTCAATTCTGTTAATGCCTTTTACATGTTTCCATTGCATTTAAAATAAGTCGCAAAATCCAACTGGGGTACTGGTTTATTCCAGAAAAAAAGCACAGGCCCCCGATAATGTTAAATGGAATATCAATTAATTTATCGTGTTTATTTAAAAAAAATACATGGGAAGAGGACACTGGAAAAAGAATAATCTATTCAATCACAATCGCATTTTTGGGTTGGAGGAAAAGAAAACATCACAATTATGTTAGTTTTCAAAATCGTTCAGCCCAATTCACCTTCAGTAAACCTCAGATTTTAAAATCGCCCCTGATTTCAGAAGTCATCCTCATAGTGAGGACAGAGAGCTGGATATTACGGAATTAATGCTCAAAACGCTTCCCATAAAGAAATGTGTGTCTTCCGCCACCATGCAGGGCCATCCCAAATTGCCAAGCAGAAGGTGTTGGCGCATGCTTTTTTCATTCTTACATAATCCATGCAAATTGGACACGCTGGTGCGAGGTGTCGACATTCGCAGGCCGTGTTTCAACTGCCCCGCTGCTGTCAAAACGGTGACGCATTCACAGGCTGCGCAGTTAAGGATTCACACACAGTGTCGCCTTTTTTCTTCCTCCTCCGCAGGATGTTGCAAAATAGCGACGCTGTTGTTTTGACGCGTAAATATGCTTGGAGATCGACTGAGGATGTCAGTGGGAATTGAGGTCAGATGTTCCAAGGTGCCCTGCCGAGTGACCGCTGTGATCTGCAGGGATCCATCAGCACTATTGACGACCTCTTATCAGCCATTGCCACAAATGGACAATCTGACAGGAAGCGGCGCACTAGTGCAGGTCAAAGTCTGACCATGAGAAACCAGCTGCTCAGTAGTCCCATTTTTTGATGTACTTGTCTTGTTTCCGTACAATTTACAATAAGGTTGACCTTAAAAGGGAAAACACATTTTTGAAAAAATGCACAAAAATAAATCTGGGCTCACAATTTGGAATTGCATAGTGACCAAGTTTGTCAAATGTAGGCCACTATAAAGCAAGTGGGCATATTTGTTTGATCACTGATCATTAGCAATACAATGAAAAAAAGTTGCTAAAAGTAAACATAAGTCTTATACTATTATAGATCATATACTGACTTCTAGAACTAACAAAGGGTCTACTGAAACAAGACGTCTGATTACTACCAGTCAAGATCAAGATATCCTTTATTTGTCCCACACATGGGAAATTTACAGCCTCCAGCAACAAGAATGTGGGTAGAAAGAAGAAAGAAGAAAAAACAAACCACACCGCCGTTCTGCAGTTTGCCTCCCAGTAAGTTGGGCTGCATGGTGTTGAAGGCACTGGAGAAATCAAAGAACATGATTCTCACAGTGCTCCTAGCCTTCTCCAAGTGTGACAGCACTGAGTGGAGGAGGTAGATAATGGCGTCTTCCACGCCGATGCCAGGCTGATAGGCAAACTGCAGCGGGTCCAGTGACGGGCTCACCAGCGGTCGAAGGCGGGCGAGGATGAGTCTCTCCAGCGTCTTCATCAGGTGAGACGTCAGCGCCACCGGTCTGTAGCTGTTCAGCTCCTTAGGGTGGGGGGTCTTGGGCACTGGGACCAGGCACGAAGTTTTCCACAGCTGGCCATCGTATTTATTTCAAAAGTGAGACTTAAATGTAATAAAGTCAATGATGTAACAAATGCACATAATGATATTATTAATTAAAGTTGAAACATCAATTTTCTGTGTTTAAAATGTTGAATTTCATGAAGTAGAGACAGTTGACTTTTGGGAGACACGTGCCGTTTTTAAGTCGATTTTGCGCTCTGACTTGCAAACAGGCATTTGAGATACGAGCACCGTATGATTGTAGTGAACTCAACTCAGCTCGTGTCACAACAAGCAGCAGTTTGGCAGATAGTGAACAGCTCTTGACAAAAAGAGGCTTCAAGCTGTAAATAGCCACTCCCGGCACTGTCAAAGAAAACATAAAACCAAAAGAGCTACACAGTTTGTATTTTAAACAACCACATACCTTGCTTTGGATAATTCTGTTTAGTTTAATGCTAACAAACAATATAATAAATGGGCGAATGAAAGGCATTGCTGTCGCTGTGTTGTAAGCCTTCAAGCAACAAATGATTGAACACAAATGGTGAAGGGGCACATGTAGACAGACAATATAACAACGCTCACAGGCATGTATTATTTATCGTCGGCAAAGAAAGACTAAAAGGACTGTAGTTTACTCAAGAGTGACATGCTTATCAATTTGTCTGTTTTACACTGCCACCAGATGGCCAAGGCAGGCACAGCAGAGGGAGCAGCACAATGTCCATGGAATTGAAGCAACCAAAAAAAGTGGCCAAAATTGTTTGTATTCTATTTCATTATGTCATTACTGCATGTCTTTATACATTATACCGGTAATATTTTAAAATGCTATTTTTCTTACTAAAATACATTTTAAAATGTTTTTAGTTTTTTGGGGGGATGTGCGAGGCTGGAATGCATAAATGACATTACAAGCAACAGATTCGCCTCAATATTTGATTGTTTTTCCACCACAATGACATCATAAACCAGATTCAAACGTGACAAATAAGATCATTCTGACTTGAAAGTACCGCCGTGATATTTCCTGTCTTGAAATCCTTACAGAGTCATTACAGTGTTTCTTCCTTCCTGGTTGTCGAGCCTGGTGCCCATTGGTGGGTGAGTGGTGACAGTGCTGATTAGACAATGATTAGATCCAATAAAAGAGTGCTGGTTAACGTGTGGTTAACGTTTGACGAGGCAGGATGAAAATTCACATCAGTCACACCCGGACTGACTGGCAGGATCTCTCCGGAGAAAGGTGCGTCACCTCGACTCTCCTTTATACACGCTTTCGTTTCAATGTCTTTAAGGTTGCTCTTTTTAAAAGTGATTGTGGTTTGATTTTCTTTGTGCAGGCCTTCTTGGCATGTGCTGTCAATGGTTTCTTGAGCATGACCTTGGCTGTTTGCAAATGTTGAATATAAGAACGAAGGTTATTGATTGTATTATGTGGAAGGACAAGAACTGCATTCTATTTTACAGTTGACAGTTGTTGTAGATTAATCACATCTTCGGTTTATCCTCGCCCGGAAGCCTTTTTCCTTTTTTTTCCATAAAGTCGGCCAAGGAACATACAAAATCGATGACATTAATATCACGCAACAATCCAACGAATGTTTATGACTGTACATTATGAACATTTGCGGGGTACATGGTTTGGGCCGCAGCCTTTGCACCATTTGTTTTAAGTCAAATAAAGTGAAAATACTTGTATGTTGTAGTCCTCCGGAGAGCAGAAGCCAATTTTAAAATAATCAAAATAGTTATGCGTTCCTTAAATAGAGAGTGTCTCAGGTTGGTGACTTTAAAAAAAGGTCATTAGCCACCACTCAATGTCACCTTCACCTTTGTCCGCCGGGGTCACTTCCCCTTTCATTGCACGACTTGAGTCATGTTCCTGTGTCTGTAGTATCATGACTAAATGGTTTTATTATGCAATAGATAAGCTGTCTTTTTAAGAAAAGTGTGGACATTGTGGGCTTTTAGGCAGAACATTGTCATAATTAGCATGTTGTATATTGCCCAGACACTTCATAAGGTACACCTCTCAGCGTACTCTGATATCGCTCTTGCATTGATACTTTCAGATTGTGGACTCTGATATTGCTCTTGTATTGACACTTTCAGATTGCGCTTGTGTACCAAATGAAGTGTCTGTTTCCTGCACATTTGTTGGCTAAGGAACCATATTCGGTGATTTGAACTGCAGACTAAATGGATGCCCTTATAAGGCAGTAGGAATGGAAAGAACCAAAAATATGAATAAGAATAATGATAGTAAAGAAAAAATACAATTTAATATTTAGAAAGGAAAAAAGTAGATTGCGCCAATATATATTCATGATGACAAATTTTTGTGAAAGCAGAAATCAAATGGACAATATCATAGTAATTGTGATATTTTAATGTTACAGTAACTTTTTTTCCTTTTGTGTTACGCCCCACTAGGGAGAAGAAAACATTTCGCGCCTTACCACTCTCCATCACAACTATAAATAGTATAGTTTGTCCATAAAATCATTCAAAGTACATGTCTGCAAACCATAAACAAAAGCATATATAGATCTACTTACTCCAAATAATAGCTTTATTACTTTTAATTTTTAGTCTGTAACAGCAAAGAATTAAAGTGCATCAATTTGCCTGAAATGGGAAAAAAAAATTAAAAAGTGCTCACCACCGCCACCTACTGTACCAGACAGGAATTACACTTCATTCTCGTGCGCCCCCCAGCCCCGCCAAAAAAGTGTCACACAGAGCCACCCAAGGATCGACCCCACCCTTTCCCCAAAGTAGAGCCCCCCCTATTATTTGAGAAGGACTGCCCTGAGAGCACTTTCGACGCTGATTTAAAAAATGCCTTCACTTTTTTTCTAGCACATAAGGTTTTGGAGATACTTTTTCTCTTTTTAAGTGTGACCTATAAAGGCTGGCGTAATATGAAATCGACCGTGCATTGTAATTTATGACGACAACAGAATACAGCACCCTAAGTTCAGTTTTTAAAAGAAACCCTTTTACTATTTACAATTTACAATACAATTTAGGGGGGAAACAGTTGAACTTTGCACAGAAAACATGTTTTACTCGATGTATTAACTGGTCTCCTTTTTGTTGTTTTTCCGCAGACTGTGATGATGACTCCCATGGTGCATCTGTGTCTTCTGGCACTCTTGCTCGGATCTGTGAGTACACTGCATATTCATAAGAAAATGTCAAAACACACATAAAAAAAAAAACTCTTGGAGAGGAACCACACTCCATTTCCTGAGAAGCTATACGTGATGCAAAATGTGACTCATGGCTGAATCATTGAAGCGAAAGGTGTCCTTTGTCCCGTCCCGTCTTTGCTTAGGGAGGGCTGTTGAAGAAAGGCCAGACTTTTTCCATGTAATGCCGGTTCAATCAATAACTGATCTTGTTTGGTTCACTGACGTTTGGGAGTTGGAGTGAAAAGTGTGTTTCTTCCATTTGGACTTTTGTTCTATGGTTCTGATAAAATCGTACAAAGCAGGTGTAGGGAACAGTTTTGCTCACTCGATTTCTGGACTAAATGTTTTATACAGTGTCTCTTAAAATCTAGACATAATGAACATATTATGAACTCCTTTTTTAAAAATGTTCATCCAGATTACATTTTTATTGTTCTATGAAATATTTTGGTTGTATTTCATGTTACACAAAGTATACTCGGTGCAAACTGAACACAAGTGCTCCAAAGGGAAAAAAAAAATCAGCCTACCTGAACAACTAGACTTTATTTGGGTTTAATCAAGGGCACTTTAAATGTCAACAAGTGGATTGACTCCCATTTACCATGAGTTTGAAAGTTACTGGTTGTGAGGGAGTGCCCACCTGTGCAACTATGACTTCAGTTCATTATTCTCACGTGGCTAAATACGGTCACCAAAGTATTAGGAATCCCTTGAGTGAGATGCAATACTGTTTGCTTTCTCAACCTTTGACAGGCTGCTGGCTCGGGCCTGGATGGCAAGAAGATCCCCTTTGAGAACTTGGTGATGAAGGTGCAGGAGGGCACACCTGTGCCCTACGCACTCTGTCAGGTACCGCACTCACACACACACACACACAAGCGCACTAAAATTGTAACTTTTTTTTAAAGTTAATATAATATGTGAGTTGTTTTTGCTCAGTTCCAGGTCAGCCATCCTGGTGTGAACGCTTTCAGGCTGAAAGGAGAAGGCAGCGATGACATCAAGATCTCAGCTGACGGTTGGCTCTACTTGGACAAATCTCTGGACTGGTCCAAAAATGACAACTACCTTGTTGCGGTAACATACCACCCACCATACCTGTGCAATTATGTCGCATGGATTTTAAGTGCTAGAGATTGTTAAAAAAAAAAAAAAGCATGACAAAAATACAGTGCTATTTTTTTCATGCTTTTTTTAAGCGCTGTATTTTTGTGTTTAATTGACATTTTGTCATTGCCCCAGAAAAACAATCTAAATCCAAGAATCCTATTTTCATAAGCGGGCACCCGTAAAAATGTAACACAGGCGTAAAAACTGCCCCATCTTCATTTTCACCCTGGGGCAAATTGAGTTCACCGTGTGTGGGAATTCAACAGACTGCATTGGGCCTTGCTGGGCATTCTGAGGGCAATTTCGGTCACAATTTGGTGATAGAAGATAAACTAGAATTTAGATTAGTTAAAAACAGGTCCAAGTTGTGGTGCAGGTAGTGCAATTCGATTTTGGTGGATTTGATCGAGGTGCAGGCAGACAGATTCTGACCTTCGCTGATGTGTGTGGTGGATGTCACGTCCCTGATTTTATTTCATATGAATGTGCATGTGCTTGTTTCCAGGTGGAGGCCTTAGTGGACGACGAGGTCGTGGAGGGGCCCATTTTCGCAACCATCCACGTGATGGACATCAACAACCACGCTCCATATTTCAACCAGAGTTACTACACCGCTTTGGTCCGAGAGAACACTCCAGCAGGTGCGCATTCTACCTCTGGACCACCACCGTTGATTTTTGAAACCACAATCCAACCAGGGAAGCATTGTTATGTATCATTCCAGGTGTCCCGTTCACTCGCGTGTTTGCGTTGGATCGTGACGACCCCAGCACTCCCAACGCTCAGTTGACGTACAGCCTAGTCAGCCAGATCCCCAATCGACACAACACTCTGCTCTTCCAGGTGGATCCCAACTCGGGAGAGATCTCCACCACCGAGCAAGGTGACGCCCCGTCCCGCCCGCCGGGTGCGAAATGTCACGTGTCGGGTGCGAAATGTCAGTCATCAGTCTATTTCTGCCCGTAATCTGGCAGCACATTGTCAGAGTGAAACCAGATTACGCAGCTCATCTGGTCTGGGCAAGATTAACGCAGATTGGTGGCAGACTGCCGTGATGTGTCGCGTGAGATTGCGTATGACTGACTACTTGGAATCAGGCGGCACGTGAAGGCAAAGAAATCGTCATAACTGCGTTGAAACACTTGATACATTGGAGCAGCCCAACTTTTTTTCCCACCGGAAAAACAACATTCAGGTGTAGTGCTCAAAGCATTGAGATATGTTGACCAGCATTAGAATGCGTTATAACGGCTGATCAAAAATGTATATTTGATATTGTCAGATACTGCATCGTTATGCTCAGTTTGAAACTTAACCCTCGAGAACCCAAGAACCTTTTTCTTCTTTGGAAAATGATGGAAAATTATACATTAAATGACTGCTATATGTTCACTGAACACCAAAATATACTGTTTGTATGTTTTTCCAAATATTTCATGCTTTAATCCTCATTTAGGATTTGGGCCAAATTTGACCCTTTGGGATTTAAGGGTAGCATTTGAGTAGCGGAATTTATAGGGGCCAAATTTGACCCCGTGGGTTCCCCAGGGTTAAAGTTAAATACAACTGAACTGTGCTCAGATAGTGATTTCCTCACGTACCACTTGGTCGCGCACATTTTAATTGTTTGTGTGGTGCGCCAAAACTTTTTTTTTTGTCGAGCCGCTAAAGTCCAACGCAGTTTAGATTTAGAATCACATCACCCCACAGGAAATAATGCAAATACTTTTTTTTTAAGAGCACAGGGGGGCAATTTTTTTTTAGCTCAATGGTAAAAATATTTACCATTTAAAGGTTTAATATAGTCAGATGGGTATTTTGTAGATGAAGAGAAAAATGTGTAAAAATGTAAAATAGTTTATTTTAATGATAGACTATTACAATGAAATATATCATCGTAGATGTAATTACAAACAGTGTTAGCCTCAGTTTTAAGGGAGACTTGCTGCTTATACATGATTTATCTTCCTTCATATGATTTTAACAAGGAGTTAAATACTGTCAATATTAAAAAGTAAAAAAAACAACAACAACAAATGATCAAAAAATGTAACACTGTACTCAAGTTTTACTCTGATGATATACGCATGGAGGAAGCATTGTGAAAAGTGCAGAGGGGAATTCTGTGTGTTGCTTGAAAGTTAGCCTCTTCACACAAAATCAAATGTTTTTTTTCAAAATCTAACTTACATTGCAGCTTGTGTCACAGTGTTATAATATCCGAATTTTTGTGTGACTTTAGAGGTTACTCTTACCGCTTTATCCTGCATGTGTGACAGGGGAGCGCATGCTCAATGCCAGGGAGACAATCCAGTACGCCAGAGGAGAAGAGCGCAGCGCCGAGTCTCTCAAGGCAAAATTTAACAACTACTGTCCCTCGCCAACCGTCCCCAATGAAGAAAACCCCTTCTTCACTTGTGTGGAGAGAGCAGGTGTGTGTGTGTGCAACTTTCATTTCAGTTAGTCACTGATAATCAAGTTACCCCTCATCTTATTCTTTGGTGTCAGAGATGAGACGCAGCAACCTGGACCCCCTGGAGGACCCGGACTACACCTTAATCGTGAAAGTCCACGACATGGGAGGAGCATCCGAGATGGCGCTGAGCGGCAACTCCAGAGTGCACATTGCGGTGCAGCCCAACCTGTGGGTCAACCCCGGCAGGATTGCCATTCAGGAGCACCTGGAGGGATCCTACCCGCGAGTCATTGCCAAGGTGAGGAGGAAATTCATTCAGATGCAGACGCTCCACAATGACCCATCTTGTTGTCTGGTTTTAGGTCCAGTCCAATGAGCCAGGCGCCATTTACAGGCTTGTGCAGAAAGAACGAGAGCTGAGGTTCCCTTTCCAGATCACTGAGGATGGAGAAATTCTGCTCACGGAGGAGCTAGACAGGGAGGAGAAGGACATGGTGAACGCTTTTGCACATTACTGAGTTCCTCTTTGACATACGAGCAGTTGGGAAGTAACAAACATATTAGTGCATTGCAATGAGTAGTTGCCGGCAGCGAAAATGCTGTTGACAAATTTAGATTTCTCTGAGTGTGAACATTTGCAGAAAGGTAAATAAAGAATATTGTAAAACTCCCAGGTCTTAAAATAGTTGCGAAAATGGTTAACAGTTGAGAGCATCTACTCAAAATGAATTGAAAAACGTCATCAAAATGTAATCAAACATCTTTAGTTACGTATATTACTTCAGACACAAAGTGAATTATTGACACAACTAATCAATTTTCACTCGCGTAACTAACTGGAACTGCTCCTGTTTCAGTATATCCTGGTCGTGATGGCCGAGGATGTCTATGAGAACCAGGTGGATCCCCCGATGGAGATCCACGTTGTGGTGGAGGATGTGAACGACAATGCGCCCGTGTGCAAGGAAGAGGAGACCGTGTTTGAGGTGCAGGAGGGCGAGCCTGTCGGTGAGACCTCCGCAATTGTTTTCTTTTTGTGTGCTTCAAGGCCGAACATTTGAAATGTTCCTTCATTTGCATTGTAAATAGCTGCTTCAGGGATGGGCAAATGTCACTATAAGTGGCGTGTTGATGAATTAAAAAAAAATAATAATAATAATAATAAGTTAGAAAAAATATATACAATACATTGTATGATTTATTTATTGTGGAGGATTATAAACATGTTTCCTGCACTGCAGTGGACTAGTGAATACATGTGGCAATTTATATATACTGTACATATACATTTTGTGCCATTCTTGAATGGTAACTTTTATGTACGAGAGCACTTTGTAAATGTGTTATAAAAAACAAAATACATTAAGAGCACGTATTTTGCACATCAGCGCGTATTTAAAATGGCATTTTTGTCATACAGATTGCTGGAATGGTCCGATGTAAAATTGTAGTCGATTGTCAAAATGTAGTATAAATACATATGCCCCCCACCCCTCCCCCCGCCCTCCCGGCCCCTCTCCTTAAGGTGTAAAATCTCTGGTGTGCTTTCAGGCAGTCTGATTGGGGACCTGATAGCCCACGACGCCGACCAAGCGGAGACGTTGAACGCTCTGCTGACTTATACCATCATGTCGCAGCAGCCCTCCACCTCGCCCGAAGCCTTCGCCATTGACGCCGCCTCTGGTCGAATCCAAACGCTGCGCGCGCTGCAGCGCAGAAACCATCAGGTGTACAACCTGGATGTTAGAGTCAGTGATCCAGGTACCACACACACACACACACACACACACATACACAGGCATTGATGTGCAGGTACTTACTCATCACTTCTGTCCTTCAGCTCACAGTGTTCTCTGTAAGGTCGTGGTCAAGGTCATTGATGTGAACAACGAATTGCCTCGCTTTGAGAAGAATGATGTAAGCACACAATCGTTGCATCGCATTAGATCAGTGTGTGTCCGAATCAGAGGTGACCAAAGGACTCACACTGTACTTGTGTGGGAGTATCAAAAAATCTGGTGCAAGTGGAAGTACTGTTTGAACTCATTTAGTCAAGTAAAAGAGAAAACAAAAAAGTAGGAATTTTTCCTGGCAAAAATATAGCACAGGTCATTCATTAGGTAGCGTACAATTACATAATTGATGAAGAGCAGAATGGCAGCACTCCACTTTTGATCTAATAAACGAGTGTAGTGGACCACGGCACACTTTTTAGTTGAACTACCTCAGCACCTGAGCCAATTTTAACCCTTTCAGGGACTGTGGTTACTACAGTGGACATCATATGATGTTATCAGGTTCCAGGTTATCATTATGGGTGCATGAAAGGGTTAATAAAACCTGGCACATGAATGTTGGTGGGACTAGGTTGTAGTTTTCAAATATTAAGTGAATGTCTATGGTAAGGAAAAAGTTAATGCCCCCCAAAAAATCCCAAACACCGTTGTAATTGTTTTGGTATTTATAGAGGTTAAACACAGAGATGTGCATGTGTATTTTAATAATGACTGGTGGTATTTTTTTTTTTACATTATGCCACATTAAGCTTTTTTGCATTAAGATGACTTCCCTGCGTGTAGTCAAGACGCCGGAAAAGTCTGTACACGAAAGTACAGCTCCTGATGATGTATGCATGCGCGTTGTCGTTCAGTACGGCAGCTACACGGTGGCCGAAGACGCCGCCGTGGGACAAACGGTGCTCAACATCAGCGCGTCGGATGACGACGACGCAGACAGCGGCAGCTCCTTCATCGAGTTTCACATCTCAGCCGGCAACGACGACGGCGTGTTTACCGTGGAAACGGACGGAAAAGGCGTCGGCCACGTGGTCATCGCAAAGGTACAAACGTCACCTTACCAGAGGTTGTAATATTTTAGGGGTTTTCAGTGGTTTTACTTTTTTTCCTGTTTCTATTACTTTTCAGTTCCTTTTTTAATGTTTTGCTTTAGTTTAGCGCTTATTAGTTTTAGTATTAGTTTTTTTCTAAATAAATGGAATAAAATATACAGTATATATAGTGTTTCATGTATAAATCAGAATCAGAATCGGAATCATCTTTATTGGCCAAGTATGTAGAACACACAAGGAATTTGTCTCCGGTATAACACGCTGCAGTAGTATCATCGTAAACAACAAAATCATTGAACCATAAAATATATGATACAAAAGAAAAGGTTACAAAGTACGGTGCAGTAAATTAAATGACAATTTTATTATCAAAAGATAGATTGACTTTACAGCACTACCGAAGTAAATACATTTAAAATGAACCCTGGAGGCTCATGAATCATATTAACTGGCAAAAGGAAAATTGACTTTTTTGCTATAATTATAGTTTGTTTTGGTTTTAGCTTTAGGCGGCCCGGTGGTCAACTAGTTAGCGCGTCAGGCTCACAGTGCAGAGGTGCAGGGTTTGATTCCAGCTCTGGTCTACCTGTCTGGAGTTTGCATTTTCTCCCCGTGCCTACGTGGGTTTTCTCGGGGTACTCCGCTTTCCTCCTACATTCTAAAAACATGCGCCATTGGTGTATGCAACACTCTAAATTGTCTCTCGTGTGATTGTGAGCGCGGATGATTGTTCGTCTCTGTGTGCCCTGCGATTGGCTGGCAAACCAGTTCAGGGTGCCACCCGGGCTACTACCCAAAGGGAACTGGGTTAGACTCCAGAACGCCCACGAACATCGTGAGCATAAGCGGATTGGTAAATTAATGGATGAAGATCTTATTCAGTTATTTTAAATGAATTTTGTTTGTTATTTTGTTACCAAACAATTTTTTTTCCCAATTCTTTCATTAACTGTAACAACCTTGCACCCGTCCATGTAGAATCTTCAGTTAGTCTGTGAAAGGACATGAACTTGCTTTTTAAGAGATAGAATTGCAGCGCTTGGTATTTTAGCTCAGTTGTCATGGTAACCTTTTTATTGAAATGCAATCTGTTCACAGGTATGCTTATGTAATAGCAATCGAGTGTTAAATTGTGTTTGAAATGCACTTTGGGGAATGAAAATGATTTTTTTTTAATGCAAATGTTTTTCTCAATGGGCTATGGACATAAAATAAAGGAGAATCTGGATAAAGGCTCTGACAGCACAATATTTAGGGTATTGCTGTTTGAGTCACTACGGTAACAATGGAAATACTCCTACGGGTAATGTTAGGTATCCAAACATTTCGTGTTGTGTACCTACAGCCTCTGGATTTTGAGACCTCGTCCTCCTACAAGTTGAAGATCGATGCTCGGAACCCGGAGCCTTTGATGAGCGGCCTGGAGTACGGTGCCGAATCCACCGCCTTTGCGTCCGTGTCTGTAACCGACGTCGACGAGGTCCCGGAATTTACACTGGACATCATGGAAGTAGTTGTGCCCGAAAACATCACAAAGGGAGCCGTGCTGCTCACGGTGGAGGCCAAGGACCCTGAGGGCAAAGAGATACGGTAAAGGACCATCTGCGGAAACTTTGCACCCCCTGACATTAGTACCAAACAGCAACAGACTTGTGAGTGAGTGAGTAAGTGATTTATCTATTAAATTAAGGCACTTAGTCATAGAGTGAGTGAGTGAGTGAGTGAGTGCGTACTTATCGAAAAACATTTGAGACTCGTGGGAGTTAGTAAGTTAGTGGGTTTATTTAGTGTTCAAGTTTTTAAACTACTCTAGTTATTTGATGATTAAGTTAATGATGAAGTGAGTCCGTTTTTTGGGTTTGTTCGCGAGTTATGTAGTTAATGAGTGAGTCAAATACTGAGTGCGTGAGTTGGTTCACTTTCTGAGTGGGTGAATGAGTTAGGAAGTTTGTAAGTCATGTACCGGTTAGTTAATGAGTTTAACAGATAAGTTAATGAGTGAGTTTGCCAATAAGTAAGTTCATGAGTGAGTTAATCCGTGGTAAACTGTTCGTTACTTACTTACTTTACTTAGACTGACATCAAAAGTGTGATTGTTCTGCATGCACGAGGCTGAAGTGTGCAAGTTTACAAGCTATGACAATGTGATGGAGTAAACTGACCTCAAAAGCAACACGTGCAAATCAATCACAAAGTCATCAATAATTCCTCGCACTTTAAATTTGACGGCGTGTTTTGGACTTTGGTTCCATCACGTGTGCGTACATGAGTAAACTATTGATTTGTTTCCTCTGACTTTGTCTGGGTTATTGTTGTTGTTGTTATTGTTGTTGGGCAGTTTCAAGATGGAAGGTGACACCAAAGGCTGGCTGGAGTTGAACCCAGCCACCGGACAAATTTCAACCAAAGACAAGCTGGACAGAGAGACCCTGGAGACCTTTGAAGTCACTGTCACTGCCTTCGAGAAGGGTCCGAGACAATTTTAAAAAACAATTGTTGTGACACTTACATACTGTACTGGACTTTTTTAGCACTGTGTTAGGAAAAGAGTTATTTACATCCATTACAGGAACAAATGTTTTTTACTGTCACAAAAGGCATTTGTAATATCACAGCGCTTGTCCTCATTAGGGTTGCAAAGAATGAATATAACTCCAAATGTAATCTCCACTCAACAGATAATCCTGAAAAGTTAGACGAGCGTGTGGTGTCGGTGAGGTTGCTGGATGTGAATGACAACACCCCCAAACTGACGGAGACACAGGCCTTCATGTGCCTGAAGAAACCCGAGCCGGTGTTCATCAAGGCTCACGACGGAGACGACGCTCCCTTTTCGCAGCCCTTCACCTTTGTCCTGGCCCACAGCAAAAAATCCCACAACTGGGACCTGGAAACCATTGACGGTACCGAAATGATGCAATGACTTTCCGATGTGCTATAAGACACCTTGTAAGCACTTCCATCACGCTCCTCTGTTGTGTACTGCCCAGGCACCACAGCCAAGTTGACCCTGAAGAAAACACCAACGGAAGACCGAACGTTTAGTCTGCCCATCAACGTGAAAGATAATGCAGGGATGGGAGTCACGCAGCCCTTTGAGGGTCAGTGAAGCAGGCTACTTTCAATTTCAATCAGTCCGAGAATTTCTGTTTTATGGAAACCCCCCCGCCCAAATTTTTTTTTTTTAAGTACGACAGAATTCTACACTGCTACTTTTACTGAATTCACTACTAAAATACTTCATGATAATGATTACAGTAATCCCCCTTCACCACTGGGATTCCGTTCCAAAATCCAGGATTTTGAAGTGCCCTAATTAAATACTCCTGAGGCATTTTTTTAATAGCATTTTCACCACTTAATTTTTTAAGGTCTTTTTGAAACAATACAAACACATTCAAACGCATATATTGAGTGAGAGGATGAGGCAACAATATTGTACAATGTTGCAGCGTATTGGTCCCTCTACCCATTTACAGTAAACAAACCGTGTTGTTTCCAAACGAACAAATATATCATCTCACAATATACACCGATAATCATGCCCACACATGTACACTATAAAATGAACCTACAGCCGTTCTGAAGGCGTAAAAAGCAGGATTACACAGGAAATGACTTTCAGTCATTTTCAGCAAAAATGAGGCTAAATTGAAATACTGCACTGACGTGTTTTTGTTCTTTGTTTGAATTTGCAATCGTGTGCTACCATCTACTGGTCGACAGTAGAATTACACCCAAAAATAAACAGGATGCAGAACAAAATAGTTATAAAATGTACCCCCCTCCCCCTAAAAAAAAATTGATGAAGGCATTTTACTATTATCATAACCCTGGTCAAGTTGGCAAACACGTTTTGTTGCAGAAAATGTTACGGTTTCAGGGGATTCTGATGTTGCAAAATCCGAAAATTACATTGTTTTAGTTTTAGAGACATTACATAGTCTTCTTTAAGAAAAGTTGTAAGACTGCACAAATTGAAATTTATGTTGACTTGATTCTTCAAATTTGGTGAGGCTGTATCTGTCATGTCAAGTACAATATTCTTTCGTTTTTAATGTAATGTCGTGAACGTTGGCCATTGTGAGCCTTCCGTATGTAAACCATGTTCCGGGTGGAAATCAAGCAAAAATTCAGAAAATGAGGCAATGTAGCAGCAATAAATCTAAAAACGGGTGAAAATGCTACTTTTCATAATGATCAAAGTGCATTTGGTAAACTGTCAAAGCACATTCATTATCAATCAAAAATATTGATATCTCAAAAAACTAAAGCCAATTCAAATAAACTAATTGTCATTTTTGGACTCTGCAGCCCAAAGTTAGCCAGAAGAGGTTCTAATATGTTTTGTGTCGTCACGTTATTATTATACAGTGCAGGGTGGCGTATTTAAAAACAAAAAACAAAAAAACATTCATATGCTAATCAATTTCTCTTACCACCAGTACACGTGTGCACGTGCACGGAGCTGGGTTACTGCTACGTGGCACCAGGCGAGCACGGCTTCAAATACGGAATGGGAACCACCATCGGCATCCTGGCGGGAACTCTGGGATTCTGTGGTGAGTTTCTCCCTGATTTTGCTCTGTTGCTCCTTCCCCTCATTCTCGAAGCAAAAACAAAACAAACCAAAAAAATCAACCACATGTTGGTGTTTGCAGTTTTGGTCCTCGTCGTTGCGGTCAAACGTTCAAGTAAACGTAGTAAGAAGAGCGAGGAGGTGGAGAAGAACGCCTTGATGTAGGCACAACTCTGCATTTGTACTATTTTTTTTGTGTCATGTGAGGACTTTCTTGATGTTTCGAAGAAAGCGTGTACATTTAAGAGGGTTGCTTCGCTGCCAGTAGGCACCACAAAGTCTTTTTATTTTCTTGGCCATGCTGTATTTACTATATACATATGACACATCCTAAACAAAATAAAGACATGATTAAAAGTTGCCAAGCAGGATTACTCATGTCAGGTGGCCCCGCCCTAATTTATTGATGTGGCCCCATTGCTGTAACATGAAAAATGTTGACTATAATGTTATATTTTTTGTTGGGCAATTACTGCTCTTCCCCCCCCCCCCTCAATAAACGAAACAAATGGGAGCCACTATTACATGATGGATGGTGTTTCTCTGAGATATGTAGTCATTTCTATTTCATTATTTCCCACACCAGCTCCAATTGTTGTGTGTGCTGCTTGTGTATAAAGAAGCGCGTGGGCCTGCAGGGCACATGAACACATGAACATCTCCCCTTTCACTGGAAAGCCTTGTGTTCACATTGTGACATTTCACTCCGTATGGAGCGCTAGCACCCTCCACTTAGTCTTGTTGTCCTCCTCCTCCACTTCACCGGCCGTCTGCCGCTGAGCAGTCACGGCCAGAGCGCGTCCGCACTGACTCACGTCTTATTAGACAGCGGGGAAGCAAGAGTTGTGTAATTGGTGGCTTATTGTGCCTTGCAAAGTCGAGACAATACTGGTAAAGTGGAGACGGGGACAAAAACAACATCACATGCGGCCGGTCGGTGCGCGCCGAGCGAGCCACGTGCAGCTTTGAATTCAGTGAGTGTGTGCGCGCAGCAAATAGTGAAATGCGTTTTCAGTATGTGTGTATTTTCTCGTTACTCGTATCCCAGCATCATTTTCCAAAACGCTCACCCGAACATTGCATTGAATTTGTGAGCAAAATTAATTTTGGGGACACTGTAATAGGAAAACATAAAAAGTCCTATAGTTGTTCTATTAAAAAATGCTTCAAATTTTCTAATCAAACTTTAACACTAACACTAACCCTAATCCAGATATATGACAACAATGCTATTTGAAATATAGAATATAAAAATATGTACATATGTAGAAGACATTTGCTCTTAATATATCGAATTATTTATTTCAATATATTTTTCAATACAGTACATATATAAAAGATCCACTATCCTAACTGTATTATTTTTCAGTGCAAATGGCTCTCTTGCATAAAACATACCATTCAAAGTTGGCGTAAAACTGTTGAACAAGAAACCAACATTAACTGCAAAAACTAATTTTGAACATTTTACCACCAAAAAAAAGAACTCCCTTACAATTGCTGATACTATTGAGATATCAGCAAAAAAAATGTTGTGAGGCCAACTAACATTGTTAAAATATAAAAACCCAGTGTCAGCACAACTAAGACATGTCTGCCATCTTGTGGTTATTGTTGATATTTCAACTTAAAACGACAGGTAATCCCTGCTATATCTGAACACAAGTGGCAACAACAGATGCAGATTATATAGCAATAGTCACAGGCATGTATTCTTTATCCTCTGCGAGAACAACAACTATAACTGCAGCTTAGTTGCAACGGTGTCCTGTTTCCCACATCTATGTGTAGTATGTCTGCCTGCATTACCGTGGCCAAAGTGTGTGTATAAACAGCACAATGCCTGCTGAATCATCATGGACAAACCATTTTACATTTTACAACATGGTTGAGTGCTATTTTTCTTATTATAACACGTCACAAAACTTGCTGGTGTTTTTTTGTGGCGTTGAAATGGATTAATGGCATTTCCATTCATTTAAATTTGGAAAGATGATTTGAGAGACGATTTTTGGAAGAAATTAAACTTGTAAGTCAAGGCGGTGATGTGTTCCAATAAAATAGGTGACCGAGTTTCAACAAAAAATGAAATTATCCCAAATTGCTCCTAATATTTTTCGGTGGTTTTTTTTTTTCATTTGATGTAGATGGATAGAAATGGAACATATTTATTTCTATGTGATGTGAATTTATGCTGCTTACATGAGTGAGGGAGTGTACAATTTAAAGAATTAATTGATGTCCTCCCCACTTGCATGACCTCCTTTTATAAGCACCCTACCAGGAAGTATAATCGACTGACTTCATTTTAATTATCAACAAAACAGTTGCTATGGTGACAGCCACATCCAGACAGCAAAATGAGGACTCACCTGGATGAAATGAGGTCACATATTATTTTCTTTCACAATGAGCGCACTCCCAAAATAATTACACCTAGTCTACAGTAAGAACTGTTTAGAATAGAAATTCATCCATCTTCCGAACCGCTTGAGGACTCACCTGGACGAAATGAGGTCACATATTATTTTCTTTCACAATGAGCGCACTCCCAAAATAATTACAGCCAGTCTACAGTAAGAACTGTTTAGAATAGAAATTCATTCATCTTCCGAACCACTTGATCCTCACTAGGGTCACGGGGGGGTGCTGGAGCCTATCCCAGCTGTCTCCGGGCAGTGGGGGGGGGGGGGGGGGTGGACACCCTGAATCGGTTGACAGCCAATCACAGGGCACACAGAGATGAACAACCATCCACGCTCACACTCACACCTAGGGACAATTTAGAGCGTTCAATCAGCCTGCCACGCATGTCTTTGGAATGTGGGAGGAAACCGGAGCACCCGGAGAAAACCCACGCAGGCCCGGGGAGAACATGCAAACTCCACACAGGCAGGCCGGAGCTGGAATCGAACCCGGTACCTCTACAGTGTGAAGCCGACGTGCTAACCACTGGACTACCGGGCCGCCCAGAATATAAATTTTAACTTTAAAATTTGTTTTTCAGGAGAATGACTCGCTTTTCCGAATAGATGATCTTTTCTCTTTCAAATAGACGGTCACACTTTCATATCGCTTCTTTCTTTGACCCCAACATAATAAGTAAGGCTTATTGAAGTCGTTTTTTGTGTCATAAGGCGTTTTTTTCTGAAAAAAACAACAACCCGAAAATGTATCGTAAGGAGTTTTTGGACGAAAAAAATGACCTTGTATAGAAAGGCGTTTTTAACCGAAAAAAACGACCATGTATAGTAAGGCGTTTTTGGACGAAATTGTTAGCTGGAAAAAACGACCATGTACAGTAAGGCCTTTTTGGACAAAAAAAAGACCATGTATAGGAAGGCATTTTTGGACAAAATTTTTAGCCGAAAAAAACGACCATGTATAGCAAGGCGTTTTTAGTCGAAAAAAATGGCCATGTATAGTATGGAGTTTTTAGCGGGAAAAAAAACCCCGACCATATATACTCGTCTAAAAACGCCTGGTCGTTTTTTTCGGCTTAAAACGTCCTCTATACATGGTCGTTTTTTCCGCTAAAAACGCCTTACTACACCTGGTTGTTTTTTTCCGCTAAAAACGCCTTACTTTACATGGTCGTTTTTTTCCGGCTAAAATCGCCTTACTATACATGGTCATTTTTTTCGGTTAAAAACCCCTTATGGTCGTTTTTTTCGGCTAAAAACGCCTTACTACAACTGGTCGTTTTTTTTCTACTGAAATCGGCTTACGAGACATGGTTGGTGTTTTTTCTGTGAAAAACGCCTTCCCATACATGGTCGGTTTTTTTTCGTCTAAAAATGCCTTACATACATGGTCGTTTTTTCGGTTAAAAACACCTTCCTGTCCATGGTCAGGTTTTTTTTCGGCTAAAAACGCCTTATTATATGCATGGTCGTTTTTTTCGACTAAAAACGCCTTACTAGCCATGGTCGGGTTTTTTTTTGTCTAAAAATTTATTACTAGACATGGTTGGATTTTTTTCGGCGAAAAACGCCTTACTAGATACATGGTCGTTTTTTTTCGTCTAAAAACGGCTTACTATACACGGTTGTTTTTTTCGTCCAAAAACGCCTTATTGTACATGGTCGTTTTTTCGGCTCAAAACACCTTACTATACGTGGTCGTTTTTTTCGGCTAAAACTGCCTTACTATACACGGTCGTTTTTTTTCGTCTAAAACTGCCTTACTATACATGGTTGTTTTTTTTCGGCTAAAAACACCTTACTGTACATGGTCGTTTTCTTCGTCTAAAAACAGCTTACGATACATGGTCGTTTTTTTTTTCCGTCGAAAAACTCCTTATTCTTCATGGTCGTTTTTTTCGGCTCAAAACACCTTACTATACATGGTCTTTTTTTTGGTCGAAAAACGCCTTTCCTTTGATTTGGTATAAAGAAGCACAAGAACATTTGGAAAATTTTGAAATTTAATGAACGTGTCTTTTACAAAACATTTCATGAAGCACCTTACATTTTAATGTGCAATTTACTTTTATCATTCACATATATGCATTGCAACTGATCCCAATGATGAGCCCGGTAGTCCAGTGATTAGCACGTCGCCTTCACAGTGCAGAGGTACCGGGTTCGATTCCAGCTGCGGCCTCCCTGTGTGGAGTTTGCATGTTCTCCCCGGGCCTGCGTGGGTTTTCTCCGGGTGCTCCGGTTTCCTCCCACGTTCCAAGAACACGCACGGCAGGCTGATTGAACACATGAAAACGGTCCCTAGGTGTGAGTGTGAGCGTGCGTGGTTGTTCGTCTCTGTGTGCCCTGCGATTGGCTGGCAACCGATTCAGGGTGTCCCCCGCCTACTGCCCGAAGACGGCTGGGATAGGCTCCAGCACCCCCCTCGACCCTAGTGAGGATTAAGCGGTTCGGAAAATGATGGATGGGTAGGTGGGGCTGCTTCAGCAAGACGGAAAAACACTGGAAGCTTTTTTTTTTAAACTACCGGTATTTAATAAGCCATATACAAAATGGGACCCGACTAGATCATTTATACATACACCAAAGACAAGACAATCACTCGTAATGTAACATGGAATAAATATTCAAGCAGTTGACTGCCATTTAAATATGAAGCAAAATGTAGAACTGGAGTTCGGTTCCAAAGAGAGTATAAATTAAAGCCTTAGTAACTGTGCAGCATGTTGCTATGGTGCGACACAAAATAAGAAAATGAAGTGGAGCGTTGTCAGATATGTTGGATTTGCCACCAAAACAAGGCCAAAGAGATTTCTTCTGAATGATAACATTCTTACACATACAGCACATATGACAATAAAGTTGTATCCAATCCAAATTCTTGTGCAACACGAGTTTACTCTTTTGGGCACCGAAAATTCAGCCGAAAATGGTCACTCGGTCAATGTTGCCCAAATCTCTAGTTGACAAACCTCTTTATAAACTTTTAGGTGATTTTTTTCTAATCCACCGAATCTTGAAATTTTACACAAAAACACATTACAGAAATCTCTTTGTCGGATTTTAAAGTATTCTAATTTCTTTCCGTGAATCCTTTTTTTCCAGCCACAGATTCCTCATTATCGGTGTGAACAAGAAATGTTGATGTGAGTGCATCCCTACAATTTTACATCTTTTTTTTCATCCTGTCAATTATGCTCTTAGGAATTTCTTTTCCAACCTGGAAAAGACACTTTAAACTCGGGATCTTCTGGCACAAAATAAAATTGCCACGGTGTCAATGCACACAGAATATAATGTGTGTGTGTGTGGATAGTCAGTATCGCAAAATGATACACAATATAATACAGTCGGCTCCGAAACAACAAAAGTGGATCATTTTTAATTCCCATAAATAATAAAGTCAGGTATTAAAATATATGAACAAGCGTGTAAGTGTAGGCTTAGTCTTCGTGCCGCCGCGCTCCGATCACATGAGGGTTAAACTGGGAGATGATGATGGTGATGTCGTCACGGTACATGCGGGCCAGCTCCTCGGGCAGCGACAGCATCTTGGAGAGCCTCTCGTGATCCACCGTGCCGAACTCGTTGTTGCCCACGGCGTGCCGCATCAGGTGGGTGGCTGCGTTTTGGTCCTCGAAGTCCGACGACACGCGAGCCTTGCGTTCCTCCAGCAGCCCCTGCATCTGTCCCAGGGTGACCTTGTAGCCCCCCACCGTGAGCGGCTGCTGCTGGTGCACGCCGGTCAAATACTCGCCGACGATGCGGACCACTTCTTGTCTGTGCAGAGTCTCCCAGAGGCCATCTGAACCGATCACCTGTGGAGGCAGACTGGGATTCACTATTCGGAATTATATTCTTGATTATTACTGTATGAGTATGAAAACCTCCAATTTTCCCTTTTCACCGGTAAGTTTGTTTGCATTGGGGCCAAGTGGGACAGGAACCAAGCAGATTGCCTACCCATTACTATGACAAAGCAAGTGCCCATCTTCTAAAGTGCTATACTGCCACCAACAGGAGTGGAGTGGTATTGACAAGCGACAGTTTTTGCCCCCCAAAAAGTTGGCTGCACATATTTAGGATGCTCCAATCTTGGAGGAAATCTTTGTTTCAGAAGGCTCTCGGCACTTGTCTCTCACCAAGAAGCGATCCTGCGGTCTGAGCCGGTGGTAGGTGATCTCGGGCTCGGCCGTCAGGTAAGGAGGCGTGTGGTAGTTGGGCGGGATGAACTTGGTGTGCTCGTTTTCGTGCAGCTGATCGGGCCCAGATTCCAACACTCGCTTCTGCAGCTCGATGCCCCACTTGAACTTTACGTCTCCGAACGCTCTGAAGGGCATGAGCAGGCCCAACAAACGGTCCTGAGGAAGGGGGGAGAGAACACAATGAGCCAGGCGGGAATTCAACACAATCAACACGTACGTGGAGGAAATTGTACCTGTCGTATAACAGTCTTCCTTTCTGAAGGCGGGTGTTCTTCACGAATCCGAGCCACTTCATCCTCGTTCTGGGCACAGTGGTCATTAGAGAGTGTGTGAGCGGTAAAGGAACCGTCCTCCTCCTGCACCCCGAGCACTGCCCGAGCATCTCCTGCATTGGCTATATACCTTTAGGAGAAGAGAGCGTTGTTATTCTTCATTGCCAATGTCCCTTTAGATTTATATAGAAATATAGATGGATTAGCGCCATAGATTGATTAGATGCACCAGATTAACTGTTCATATTATCAAATCAAATCTCCTGCATTTTTTTTCGGGGGGGCTGCTCAAGCACCTACCTTCATGATGTCAAAAATATATTGTAATGCTGGTGTCCAAACTACGGCACAGGGCCATTTTGCGTCTTGCCATGCATTTTTTAGCAGCCCGCAGGATGTACCACAAATAACGTGATTTGGTCCTTAATGCTAAAAAGTGTGTGTGTGTCGGGGGCGGGGGAGGTGAACTTGATTTTTCTAGATATGCTAATAAACTGACATTTTCAGCTACTGTTTAATATATATATTTTTTCTGTATGCGGCTCTTGAAGGAAAAAGTTTGCACGCCCTTGATGTACTGCCAACAAATGCAGATAGGATCAGGTCACATGCACAAGAATGAAGTACAGTGATCCCTCGCTATTTCACGGTTCGTTTATCGCGGCTTCGTGCATCACGGATTTTTTTCAAACATTCATAAAAAAAATTTTAAGTCACAAAAATCTGTGTTTAAGTGTTGTTTACTATGCATGCTACGTGTGCGCACTCTGCACAAGCTGGGAAGGTCGATTTTTTGGGGCTTCTGTGTCTACTTTGTCCTGCGGTGTTTATATTTTCATACGTAGTATGTCGATTACATCCGAGAGAAAATACGTGTGTGCGGCCAACAGACCAAATGTTTTGATACGTGTTTTGTCAAGACTTGTTATTCGTACAGGTCAGCTCCATCGATGTGAGCCACGCATGCCGTCGCTCCAGAGAAGGCCACTCTCAGAACCCAGTAGTGCAGGAAAGCATTTGGGTCTCCAACCTGGAAGATCCAACAGGCATTTAACCCTTTCAAGGACAGCGGTTACTACACGTACAGCTTCTCATGTTATCGGGTTTCAAGGTCCAAGATCGGGTTAATGTACCATGATATGACATTTAAAATGGGATGTTGTTTGGGGGGGAAAAAAAGTATACACAGTATAGGACCACGTGTGCTGCACCTGAGCCTCCAAAGAAATGTCATTGTCCAGTCTCTTGAAGGCGTTCATGAGAGCTTCCCTAGTGTCGGGGACGTCACCTGGGCTGAAAACAGAGAGAACAGAAGAGCTCCATCACAAATCACATCGCAAAGATCAACTGTACGGGTTTTTCGGGGGGAGATGACCACACGGTCTTGGTTGTTGTGTTGCTTTACATGCAGCATGACCACAAATATTTTTTCTTATGTCATTGCTTGCGTTCGTAAACTTCAAAATGCCAAGTCTTCTAATCTTTTTGCCATTGATATAGTCATTTAAAAAATATCTATCTATAGTTTGTTCAAATGTATACTTTGAATTCATTTATCTCATGAAATACTTTGTCAGTCATTTTCAAACCTTTTACGCCAAGTACCACTGGAAAAAAAAATTAAATACTGCGCGCCCCAAGTGCCACCATCACAAAACTACTTTTTCGATTAAAATACAGTAGCGCAGTGAGTCTACGTGTTCATTGTTCCAAACAATCAAGTAAAAATTGTATCCCTTGCAAGAGATTTGCAAGAGTCCACTGTAACATTTTACATAGCTCATAATTTGAGTCCCAAATCTTTTGTCTGGCAAGTGTGATCTATCGCATTTTTTTTCTTTCCGCACATCTTACTTGGTGAGATCGATGAGCTCCTGCCAGTAGGTGCGAAGGCTGTTGAAGTAGAGCGTCTGAGCCTCCCTGCTGAAGTAGTCGTTGGGGTGTTTTTGCCACTGCAGGATGGGACTGAGTGCCCGGCCCGTCTCCACCGCGGCCTCCAGTTCGCAAAGCGTGTCGTGCGGCAACAGGGACACGGCGATGTAGTAAAAGAGCCTTTCGCTGAGCGCCTGGTGAGGAGGACCATCTTGTTAAAGTTGCAACCTGACATAATACTACACAAGGACTGGCGACTGGAGTTCAAGTGTGTCTGCAAACCATTAACAGTGCTCCATTTTTTACAGTGCATCTGGAAACTATTAACAGTGTTCCTATTCTTCCGCATAGTTACAGCCTTATTCCAAAATGGATTTAATTACGTTTTTCCTACATATAAATAATTATGCTGTATTGTGCGAGAGAATTTAGGGAAAATGACAATTAATGTGGTACTAATTTTTTTTTTTGCGACCTTGCTAGTTAGAGTATTTTGGAGGCAATCATTTCATAGGAGTTTTTACACACAATACGTAGAGTTTGTTTTTCTTCCTACGCCTTTGATACATTTACAATTTGCTTGCTCTCTGTATTGCTGTTTCTCAACTATTAAGAGTCGGTCTGGAACAGGGTTAGAGTAGTTTGGGATTTTTTGTTATGGTTAGTTTTGATTTTGTTTGGGCTTTTTTTTTTAATTCATGTAATTTTAATTTGTTTTAAGAGATTTATCTAAAGTTTTTTTTTAATTGTATGCTCCATTTTATTAGTGTGAGTATTAGTTTTAGCTTTTTAATATATGGAGTATTTGTCAAGTGCAAGATCAAAAGGACAAGTCATTAATAAGTAAACTACAATTCCATAATGACAGCTTGGCGTTCTTTCTTCTGTACAGCCGAACTGTGACACAGTCAAAAAACACATTTAAAATAAAGACAAAAGCGTATGTATGAGCTGAAATGACAAAGATGAAACGAAAGAAAACAAAGGACATTTTCGCTAGAGATAAAGTTAGTTTGATGACGTTCCATTTCTCTCTATTTTTTTCAGCACAAGCATTTATATTTAATTTTACTTATGATTATTCAATTTTAGTTTTGGTTATTTCATTAGTTTTCATTAGCTATAACAACATTAGACTGTAAAATATCCCGCGGAATAAAAGGAAGTTTGGTGTGTTCGTTTTTTGGAATAAGCTACAACATAAAATGTGGATAAAGTGAATTGCCGTGAGTACTTTATGCATGCACTGTAGAAACTATCTTGGAATGTCTTAATCAGTAGTTGCATTGTACCTGCGCACAAGCACATCCAGCGTGGCCATCAAACACACCCAGCAGCATTCCTCTCGTCTGCAGACATGTTGCAGCACTGCGGCGGTCTTCTATTGGAGCGTTTGCTGGCAGCTGATTGCTCTCAAAGCCCATCACGGATGACAGGTTCTTGCCATCAAACTCGGGAACCTACAAGCACCCACGCATGTCCAAATTAGAGCAACTATTTAACACGGAGATGGCGCGGAGGCGTTTTCCAGCGAACCTTGAAGCTGTACTCGTTGGCTTTGAGTATGGAGTTTACTTGAGGTGGAGTGAGGATGTAGCTGTGAAGCGTGGAGGTGGTCTGGTAACATCTTGAGGGAGTGTGACTCATGTGGTTAGGGCGCCACGAGGCGGATGACACCAATTGGGGCTGGCATGGTAACAGATGGGAGGACAAGACTTTCACCCGAGGCAAGCCCCTGAACAGCTGTGACATCACGGGCATGGCAGACAAAGCACTGCAGACGCACATATACAGTTATTGCAGTTGTGAGGTGTATAGAAATATAGTCTCTGTTCACATCTAGACAAATGGTATAAAACTGATAGGATATTGCTTCACAGTGCATATGGATAAAATGTAGTACGGTATACGATGGACCAGCCTCAACACAGTCAAGATGAAGAATGTGAAGATTTCTGTGTTTTAAGCTGTGGACTTGACAAGTAAGCCACCGAGAACAAGCGTGGGCTAACTCTTAACCATTGCCTGTACAGTTGGACAGATGCCACGATGGCTTGCGGAAAAATACATATCATACGTGAAAACTTCCCCACGGATGTCTACTTGATGAGTACAAGAAAACAAAGACCGTGATATAGCAACATTACTCTGAATAATTAACTGCAATTAGCTTAGAGGGATGTCAACCACAGGACCGACTACTACAAACAGGACATTAAGTATACCTGCATAATCTAATGAGATCTTGTGGAGCTCAAGTCGAAATATTAGAAAAAGCGACACAACAACAACCCCCACAGTCGATCCAACTATTTATTTTATGCTTATCCTTATTCGACTCCGAGCCTATCACAGCATGTCAAGTCGATTTCATCATGAAAACAAAACGTGTGACACTCGAGACAAGGACTGGCAGACACACAGTAATTAAATACTTTGTGGCTGGAGCTGCAAACAAGTATAGGTCAGCAGATCGGCTGAAAATAGCGTCAGCTCAAGGTTTGGGCGGTGAGAAATTTTTGATGCGGTCATAACTTGGTGGGTTGGCTTCTAGAACGGATGCTAGTTCCATGTTACATATTCAAAGGTATGTCCAAGCGTGCGGATGCTGCGTTCCTCATAGTAATAATAGACCTCGATGGAGGACCCAGGCTGTGTGTCCTCCATAAACACAAGACGAAAAGTGAGCCACTGGGGGCCAGCAACTGTGGCAAAGTTGCTTTATTTGTTGACATCACATTCCATGACCTAGCTAGCAGCGAGGGGGAGCGTCGAAGAAAACTACAGTCGTTATCGTGGCTCGCGAGACGAAAAGAAAAACGCTCAATGACTTAAATGTCGGACAGTTTGCAATCCGACAAGGTTAAGTACTCATTTGGCTTGCAAATGCGTCGGCTAACAGGGCAGAGCTGCCAAATTCGAAATGGAATCAGGGGTTACACCCACCACTTCAATTACGATTTACAGGGAAACTGTGTCGAGGTCACTCAAAAAGCTCAATTTGTCGGATTCAGTTGGTTCTCTACATAAAACAACGCCACCCACCTGCACTCTTGGATGTAAAGACGTTCTTAAAGATCATGGCTCGAGCCCAAGCACTGCCAGCCAGGCGCCGCGCTAGTCTACCAGCGCTCGACCGCAAAGTGGAAGCTCATTGGCTGAGCGCTCAACGCAATATCAGTGACTCAGATGAAAATAATGACTTTCAAAATAAGATGAGTCCAAATAAAATCTTTACCGATTACATACTGTACTGTCCTTTACACACATACAACCAAGTGGCTAAAGTAGTCAGACTATTCGATGTGGAAGTACAAAAGTACAAACACGGAACTTGCATTATAAACAGACAAACTAATAAATAAATAACAGACTCGGCTAAAGTTACGCCTGATTTTTTTAAATGGTAAATTATCAAACCTTTATGCAGCTCGTTCCGTAATAAGGTTTGATAATTAGAGAAGTGTAGCTCGAACATTTAATAAAGACCGCATAGGCAACAATATCAACCGCCATTAAACGCCATGCAGCGAAGGACGCGAAAGTCTCTGACATAATTTATATCGTTAAAATGTGAAAATTATCACATTATTATATTAAACGTACCAAAGGTAAACGCCGTCATGCTATTACGTGATATTGACTTTTTGGGATGTGGCAGCGATTAAGAAAAACTAGCAAAGGTTGGCGCAGGCTTCCCACCGCAAGTTTGCTCATGTTGTTAAGTGACAATTAAAAACATGTAACTAATATTGGTACAAATACACAATCTGTTTTTTTTTTCAGATTAGATGGAGAATGTTTAATGCCATAGCAGGGTGGTGGTTTTCAGGCTGGCAGAAGAGACCATGCATTCAACAATATTTTTTGTAGCAACATCAACCAATTCTCTTTAATAAAACCATGGATGGGCCATATCTTGCTTCTCCAAAGACTCTGAATTGTTCAGTAGTAGTGTGACTGTGGGGTTTTTTTGGGTCTCTACATGTCCTGCGACTGGCTGGCGACTAGTACACCCACCTCTCGCCCAGAGTAACATAAAATGAAATAACAGAAGCACAGTGAATTAAAATTACTGTAAAAATGCTTTAATCGATAAAAATAAATTGACATGGAAATATATACCACAACTAGGAATATGTATGTAAAAATGTCTTCAAAAGTGAATTGCAAATACTGTAACATAAAAACCAAGCATAAATTACAGTTTAACAACACGGCTACCAGAAGTGATCATATCAAAAATCTGTCATCCACCAGTGTTTTGTTGACGAGGTTTCTCCTTCCGAAAGAATTGCGAATCCTTTCAAAGATCTGTTTGGAATAAACAGACGTTTTATTACAATCAAGTAATGCTGATGCACCAACTATACACTTTACTTTTCTGTATATCTACAAAATACTGACCATTTGCTGTAAGTATGTAAGGATAGCAGCAAGTACAAAGTTCTGAGAAGCGAGGTCGACAACGCAGAAGAACAGGGTGTCAAATATCAGCAGTGTGCCCTCATTTCCATAATAGAGTGTATCACTGAAGGAGTGTCCTTCATCTGCGGTGACAAACAGTCGTTATCTTTTTGCATGCATGCAGCACCAAACGCAAATGTACATCACATTCAATCAGCAAGTTGATACCATTATAAAAGATGCTCTTATCATTCGGTTCAAGGAACTCCATGCCCATGACCCTCTCCAACGCCAGTTTGTCTCTTACAATGTAGTCCATGTCAGGGTGGGCCTGAGGAGAGGATGACAATGTGACTACAGAAGACAACATTTTAAAAATGGAATGGAAAATTCAATATAATAAAATAGGAAGAGAATGGAACAAATAACAGCATGCAAAGCCTCATGGGGGTGACTAACATGATCTATGACTGATCCAAGAAAGTGGTTCATGGTTTGGTAGGCTCGGATGTTTTGGTCAGACTGGTTGAATGAGGGCCCGTCCATGAGCCTTGATGGTCCGTGTCGCTGAAATTCAATCAATTAAAAACAAAATTTAAAAAAAAGAAATATTAAAATCCAAACATTTTCCTTGACAACATTCTGAGTGGGGAGACAGGCACAAACCCTGGTGAAAGAGTCCCGTATCCTGTCGTAATGTGAGCGCAACCGTGCGGAAAGGGCCACCTGGAAAGTCTGCATGTCTGTGTTGGGAAGAAGACCTCGTTGGCCACACAGTGACTCCTTCACATGGGAAAGATGACATATGAGACAGATACAAATTGAACAATGTGTGTAAAAGTGATAATCGGGTCTGTAAGTGGACATACAGCTTCTCTTCTGAGATTGCTGTTCATTTCCTCCATGTTGGTATCAGCGTGGCCGTGGACAGAGCGCCCATGGATGTAGTAGCCAAAACAGCGCTGAGGTAAGACAAGCACGGAAATCTGCAAAGAAAAAAACACACTCAAGTGAAACTTAACAAACAGATAAAAACTTGAATTATCCTTGGACACATTGTCCCACTCCTGTAAATGTTCAGGGGCTGAGGGGCATATAAAAAAAACACAGACCGTGCTCTACTTGCCTACCCCTGATTTTGTCTTTAATTAACCTAAGATGGACGTTTTTGGAAATGCGACGCAAAGAATACACGCAGATTCCTCATTAGCTCAGTAAAATACAATTTGACACAAAGTTACTCACATTACTGATTGAGCAGAGATCCACAAACTGGCGGATTTTGTCTTCCACAAAATGCTCATAAAATACGGTGAAGAAAAGGACCTGTGTGGATCAATGTTAACATCCATTAAGAGATTAGCACCGCATTAAGGGTTAATACGAAGTGAGGAATAAAAGTGAAAACCTGCAGAAGTCCAATGCACAGCCAGAGTGTTGCCGACAGACCATAGCGCATGATAAGGCTGTATGAAGGTGTGTACACTTGTGGGGGGCGCTGCAGAGTTGGCCAGGGGTCCCTCAGGGCTAAATTGGAGAAACCCAACACCTACACAAATCATCGAGAGTGATATTGACTGAGGAATGTCAGTTAAAAAAAACAAACAAAAAAAAAATCAAGCCATGCGTAGAGTGAGAAGCACTTCAAGGAAGAAGAGCACAGCCATGATCTGGAAGTTTGGCCGAATCTTGCGGATGGTCTGGATCTCGTTCCACTCGTTGGCTACAAAGTAGGTTCTCCAGATGCTGACAGGTGAGGCGTCACGTTTCTGCTGGCCGTTGGCTGAAACAGCGGCACATAGTTTGAACACACATGGAAGCAAAGACATTAGGCGCAAATGGAACGCTTACAGTGACTCCTATTTTAACACCTGGCACATTCCTGCTTGCTTTGCTGCGTGGCCTTTCCCAGTCAATGAAGAAGACGTCTACAGATAACTGCACAATCAGCTTGTGGAGGAACTGCACTGTCTGGACGCAACGTCAAAAATACAGGATATGTAGTACACGGACCCCCTCTAGCGTTCAAAACGAGTATTGCCCTTGTTCTCATATTTTGACCGACTCACCTTAAGAGCAAACGTACAGCAGATGTACGTCACAAACTGCTCCTCTTGATGAGGGAGCGGCAATAACACCGAGGCATGCTGTTGGGCCTAAAACCATCGATAAAGATTGCGATCAAAGTTAGACATCGGGCGCTACAAGAGAAGGTTCCAGGGAATGAAGCACACCTTGTAAAGGATGAGCCAGTAAAGTCCAGTTCCCACAGTGACGGCAAGGAAAACATTGGCCAGATCTCCGGCGTAAAACAAGAAAAACATCAGCATGGTCTGAAATCAAGAGGAAGCGGAGGGCCAAGATTGACACCCGGACTAAAAAAAAATCCTCATTTATGCTTTATAGAAGCTTTACCCTCAAATCGATGACAGGTGAGGCGATCCTCCTCTTCCAGCTGACTGTTTTGAGCACTGACAAGAGCACAGCCAGACCAGCCAACACACCCAGAGCAGTCTGTGTCAAACACATGTAAATGTCTCAAGGCCGTGCGGGCAATGGTTAACGATGCCTTTTTGGTTTCATACTCACATCCGTCTTCAGGCGAGCCTCATTCTGATCCATCTCATACTCCACGGCAAAGCTCATCTGTAGGAGGAGAGAGCGCTATTCAGGGTAAAAGCTTGTAAATTGCCGATCTGCTTCACAGAGGTTGCAGTACCTCACCAGATTCAGCAGATAACACCATTTTTCTGTCTTACGTACATTTTTATGACATAAATGATGAGACCGGGACACTTTTCAAAAGGGGAAGCAAAAACAAAACAACTAAGATAATGTGGTTGTGCGAGTGTGCGTACACTCAGTGGACTGAGTGGAGGGAAATGAACAGCTCCAAATACCAGTCAATGTTAGTGCAAAAGCGTCAGCCGACTAAATCAGAACTTTATTTGGGTTTAATCAGACCCGATTTAATGGCGGAAGGTGTGTGATGCCTCCCATTAAATGCGCGTTCTAATATGATTGGTTAATGCTGAACATAGCCACATCCCACAACCAGTTTGAGGGTATGCACACTTGTACTAACTGAGAATCTCCAGTTGTTTATATTTTTGAATCCCCTCTTGATTTTTTTTTATAGGTCACATTAATGGTTGGAATTCTTTTAAAAAAATATTTACCTTGGGTTCCTTTTATATAACAAAAACCTATCTTTTGAAAAGGGGTTGTATACATTTTTTTTTTTAATCCACTGTATAGATTGACCGATGTTTGCGTGAAAAATGAGTTTGTTAACATGTTCCGCCAATCATTTGTTCATCCATCCATTTTTCCAAGCCGCTTTATCCTCACAAGGGTCGCGGGGGAGTGCCGGAGCCTACCCCAGCTGTCTTCATCCAGGAAGGGTACACCATAAACTTGTTACCAGCCAATCGACAAATACACTAATATTTGGAATTTGAATGAAGATTGAGTGTCTTGATCAACCAACCACAGGGCAGCGTAGAATGAGTTCCCACTGAGTGACATGACAAGTCCCTCCAAATCACGCAAGAGTGTAAGGGAAAGCAAAAGGCAAGTGCGTGTGTGTGTGTGTGTGTGTGTGTGTGTGCGTGTGGGCGCCCGCGGAACTCACAGACACAGTTTGTGTGTTGACATCGGTGACCAATACATCTTTGTACTCCACGCTCATCAGTGGGGGGAAGACCTGACCCTGTTGTGTGCCTGGAACCAATCGGAACCTGCACACATTTGCACATGCATGTCTACCATCCACCAGGCGCGTACAAAATTGGAACATTGATTTTCTGTGTCTTCAATGTGACGTCATCTCCACCTTATTTTCACAGAGTTGGCAATGCGGATGACTTTAGGAAGGAGGCTTGGAATTTTCTCCCTGCCACTCAGCGCGTCCACAAGAAACATACGCCGCGACAGGTACCAGTTGGTCATGCTTTCTGTATGAGAGCAAAGCATGAGGCATACCGTACAATCATACGCATGCGCACAAAAACAAATCCCACCTTGGTTAATGAACTTTCCATTATATTGCTGGTTAAGGACCAATGTGGGCAAAGGGAGAAGTTTTCTGCTCTCTTCTCCGCCGAGGTCCAGAAACACATCATAAAACAGCGGCTCAGGATACGCACGCAGCAGGTCTGCGACTGAAAGATCACACTACACACACACACACACTCACACATATGTACTAGTGCGTTGAAAACAACTGCTGTCAAGTGAACAATCGCAAACTTACACTTTCTTGGTAAGCGGTGCCAAAACTGAATGCTGATGTCCGTTTAATGGATGTTTCTGGACAAATCTAAAAACAGAAAGGGAATAATTCAACCAGTTTGAACATTTACACTGTAGGGAAAAAAATGATGAATGATGCCATTAAAATGAAATCAAATCAAATACGTTTGTTTTTTTTAATGAACCGAAGGAAATGTTTAAAAAACAAAAACTTCTTAAAGATTAAGTGCTAATTTATTGTACTTAAAAATTTTAAATGGGCTGTGTTTTTTTCGCCTGCAAGGCCGTGCACCACAATTTGGAGAATCCCTCCATTGGACTAATCAAATTTTAAATCGAGACTACCGGTACTCTCTTCTCTACTTATCTTTCAATGAATCCCATCAAAATCTTAAATACTGTCAGCGGGAAGTCAAGATCTATTTCAGCCCATGTTTTACCTGGAGATTGGCTCCTCCAATGGTTTCCCATCGAAGAAAGTCGCCTCTGACACTATAAACGGCAGCAAGCAGCTTAATCTCCGTATTCTGTCAGACAAACAGAAAGTGCCAATGAACAGAAATATTTCCCATATCGTTGTGATTTCAGTTCTACCTTGTTTCTTCCTCTGAAAATAAAGTTTACTGGGACTGGATCCGTCTGAAGGACTCGACTTGCCAATCCTGGTTCATCGCCATAATAAAGCCATGGTAGATTATGTCTCCTGGAAAAAGAAATGCTTAACACGGTCAAGAGTGGTGTTTAAATGTACCCAATGCTGTGTCCTAATAATTCACGCGATAGATTACCAGTAGGAGATGTCTTGAGTGGAGCTAAAGGCGGCCTGCGATCTGAAGACGGCGTTAAAGAGGCCACAGGCATCAACGCTCGCGCCGCTGAAGGAGTGCATGTTCATCACGCACATGTTGCCGAGGGCCTGGCACGCCGTCAGGTTGGAGAAATTCTGTTGACAGACGATTTGTTCACGTGCAGCGTAAAGATGATAAGAGAGCCGGACGGATTTTGATGGAATTAGAGAATATGTAAAAATTACAAGGCAGGCTGCTGCGGATGAGTAGAGATTTTTGAGGAACCAGGCAGACACGATGCTGAACTTCTGCAAGCGGGATAGAAACAAAAGCAAAAAATAATAATAACAATAATTTTAGATGCAAAATACTAAAAAAACGGACAGAAATTAGGCTCTTGATAGCTGAAAAGCAGCATGTTTCATCCAGACAAAAGATCAGATCTGAAAACACATCCGACGATGTACTTTTCAACATGCCACATCTGTCTGCTTCTTTGTTTGACATTACAGCTTCCGTGTACACGTAGTTTATTTATTCCAAACTGCATAAACACGAAGAGAAAAATTGTCATCGGGAGTGAAAATAAATGAAGATCTTTTTTTTATTTTAATGCATCTGTATTTACTTGTGGAATCAACAAATGTGTAGCATCACACCTAAATTTAAATTTGGTAGCACTCTAGGGAGGATTGCAATCCACCATTAAAACACACACACACACACACACACACACACACTTGGCGGAGATAACTAATACACCTAAAGTGTGAGAAGATGTACTCACCAACTGAGCAAAGTTGACACTGGGATTAATATTTATGGAAAGGCTTCCTGGTGGGATACACAACCCTCCTGTCTGGAAAGCCAAAGTGAAATAAAGACACAGTGAATATTCATTCATTCATCTTCCGAGCCGCTTGATCCTCACTAGGGTCGCGGGGGGTGCTGGAGCCTATCCCAGCTGTCTTCGGGCAGTAGGCGGGGGACACCCTGAATCGGTTGCCAGCCAATCGCAGGGCACACAGAAACGAACAACCACCCGCACTCACACTCACACCTAGGGACAATTTAGAGCGTCCAATCAGCCTGCCATGCATGTTATTGGAATGTGGGAGGAAACCGGAGCACCCGGAGAAAACCCACGCAGGCCCGGGGAGAACATGCAAACTCCACACAGGGAGGCCGGAGCTGGAATCGAACCTCTGCACTGTGAAGTCGACGTGCTAACCACTGGACTACCGGGCCGCCCACACAATGAATAATAAAAATATAAAATATACATACTGGAAATACATACATTTTTTAATATATGAGTTTATTGCCAGATGCTCGTGTATTGTGTGTACAGTACAAATGTCTTGTTCACCATTCGCTTAGTTTTAATCACACTATTATGACCACATATGACTCGAATATCACTAGAGGGGCAACGGGATGATTAGTGGTTGGTATGTCTGCCCCACAGTTCGTTGGCACGGGGTTCGATTTTCATGTAGGCCTTATACATTGACACACTATTAATGAGGTAAAAATCAGTTCATGTAGCTGCACTTTTATCCAGATTCTCACCAAAATAACACACAATAGGTACTTCATTGGCCCTGCTTATCCACCTCGCTAGAATGTTTTAAGGCGATCGGAAAAAGCTGTGTGTGTTGTTTAAGAGCAAGCGGTGGCGTGAGCTCACCAGCACAGAGGGAGGGTTACACACACAAGAGCTTTTGATGAAGGAAGCCTGACATCTCTCGCACCTGAAAACCAACGCACATGATAATAGAGGTGAGATCATCACAAGACAGCGACGTAGCATCATTAAAAGTGAAAATAAATAAGGATAAATAAATAAAATACTGTACATTACACTGCTTAATCTAATGTGACTGGTTCCACTGCTCCCGCTTCCTCACTCATGCAATTAACTAGTGCAACATTGCATTATCTAACTTGATGAAGGAAGACAATCCAAACTTCTTGGATCGGTTGTGAGGTAAATAAAGTCGCAGCTGCAGTCCAAGTGTTCCAAAGTTATGCACCAAATGCAAGTCAAACATGAAAGATATTACATCAAGCCTTAACAAATTCTCCAAACCAGACAAGCCATCGGAACAGGATCTCATCAGTAAAGGAAGATAACTGCTGAAGATTACATATCTACTTCAAACATCTGGTCAGAAAATACAACGTTACATGTTTTTAATGTCAGGCTGTTCATTTAATGGGAAATGCACCACTCTGTTTCGCTCATGAAATTGTAAGTCGTACTGTAATCACAGTGACTCACTAGCCATGACCGTCACGTCATTACGAATATTATGGATCAGATCCTGAGTTGTGTGCATGTACGGTGCCTATACCTGTCACCGCTGCTATTTGGGACTGAGAAAGCGGATCCATTTCCATTACACATCTCACATGTGGCCTCATCCAAAAGGTTTCCATGGACATCCCTCTCCACTGGAAAAAAAAACCAACCACAAGCAGAAAGGTCAAAACAAGTGCAACAATTACTTTTCACCTGACCAAATATTTCACTCACGGAGGATATGTCCGGCAGGGCACTGGCACTGCCCCTCATCAGTTGTACTGCCTGGGCAACGAATGCACCCAAAACCATCTTGAGTTACTGCCTGGAATCAAACTAGATAACTCATTAAGTATCTTGACAAATGACACACATGTTTATGTGAGATAAATAGGAAGAGAATAGAATGAACAACACTTACAGGCTTGTCTTCTGGACAAGGCTCACACGCAATGGAAGTCTGGTCAGTCGTGACTGTACGGAATCCACTTTGGCAAATGCAACTCAGCCCTGGAAAATATTTTTTGCTAATAACTCAGGTGATGAGCTGACAACGTTTTGGGAGGGACCACTATTATTTCCATCAATCCATTTTCTAAAGCGTTTGTCCTCATTAGTTGCCTGCGCTTCGATTCGAAATATACGATCATAACAGTGAGGCAGACGTGCCAATCACGAATCAACCATGCTACATCTTTTTGTAATTAAAACAACCTTACGAGTTGTAAATAACATTTAAAATAAAACAAATAAACCACTGCATCAATATATCAGAGTGAACATTGCACCTTATGTTCTTACATTTCCATTTCTACTTCTAATGCAAAGCTGTTGTTTTTTTTTTTTTTTGTTACATGGAAATCATTTTGAAAACGATTTTAGGTACTTTCGTCATTTTACTTTGGACATAAATCTGGAAAATAAAATGCTGCTTCAATTTGATTGTTTACAATTCGCCCGTATTATGTTATGGTGTTGTCTGAAGAAAGTGAAATCTTTCTAGGCCTTCTACTGCCAGCAAACCTCACATAAACTCCATATAATAGCATTTGCTGAATCTTAAACAAAACTAATGAAGAGTTTATATTAAAATTTTCTATTTTGAAGTGAGACAAACCTGCTGCGCTGCGTTGTTGATTTTCACCACAGCTCCCACACGACAAACTGGAGATGTCGAAGAACTCTTTCACATCGCAGTCTGAGGGGGTTTGAAAAGGAATTACATACTGTTGGCAGTGAACTGAATTCAAATACACAAAACCGAATAGGAAAACAAATTTGTAGGTGCTAACAATAAACGGGAGCGTCCCTGTTTCCATGGTGTGCTGGATTTTTCTTTTTCGTTTGCGGGTAGCATCAGACATTGTCAAGAACTAGCGCCACCCTGAGTACGGAGATACGCATGACAGCGAAACACTAAACGAAACTAAAATGTGTTTCCTATCAGGAAAGGTCAGAATCGGCACCAACTCTCCATCACCCTGAACAGGATAAGTGCAAACAGTAAAATGAATCAAAAAGTTGGAAGTTTGAGTCCAGGCTCGTGCCTTCCACTGTAGTGTTTGTGTGTTCTCCACGTGTTGCATGGGTGACCTCCCACATTTCCGAAAACATAAATGGAAGCTACAATGAAGACTGCACACTGTCCTCATAGGTATGAATGTGGGTGAAAATGGTTGTTGGTATTTATGTGCCACGTGGTTGGTGGTCTGCTCTTAAGAATTTCTCCATGTTCATTGCAAGTAATGAAGAACAACAACAAACAATGACAACTTTTGGTGTTCACCAGTGTTTATTTTTAACAATACTAAAAAAAAATGCTGCAACAAAATGATCTGTAATAGCCATCCAATCCAAACCCATACATTGTGCTAGTCGGAATGCAAAACATTTGTATAAATATGATGAACAACACTGGCATTTTGAGGGATCTTCCACAGGATTTTACATCAGAAATCGTTCATCCACCTGAGTCTTGTAGGCAAGATTCTTCCTCCCTACATTAATGCGAATCTTTCGAAATATCTGTTAGGAAGTCATCAATTTAAACATCAGCGGCCTTCTTCACACATTCGATGCATTCAATACTCACCATTTGCTCGATGTATGTAAGCAGTCCGGCCAGGACAAAGTTCTGACATGCAAAGTCAACAACGCAGAAGAACAACATGTCAAACAACAGCAGCGTGCTCTCATGTCCATGAAAAAGCACATCACTGAAACTGTGGGCTTCATCTGCGGCGACAAACAGAAACAGTCATGCGCACATCGACATAAATAAATGTATTGATTGTTGAAACCAAATGCTGATACCATTGTAAAAAATGGTCTTCTCAATTGGTTCAAGGAACTCCATGCCCAGCACACTCTCCAATGCTAGTTTGTCCCTTACATAGTAGTCCATGTCAGGGTGGACCTTAGGGGACAAAAAATATCATAAGATGAACAAATAAGCATGAGTGTTGAACAGAAAAGAATAATATTTCTGTCAGTGTGCCACAAACATGATCTATGACTGATCCAAGGAAGTGGTTCATGGTGTGATAGGCCCGAATATTTTGCTCCCACTGGTTGGCGGAGTCCATGAGCCGTGCCGGTCCGTATCTCTGAACACGAACGATGCAGTGAGGAATTCCACATTTTTCCTGACAACATTCCTGGGGGAAATGGATACAAACCCTGGAAAAGGACTCCCGTATCCTGTCGTAATGCGAGCGCAGTCGTGTGGAAAGGGCCACTTGGAAAGTCTGCATGTCTGTGTTGGGAAGAAGACCTCGTTGGCCACACAGTGACTCCTTCACATGGGGGGGAAAAATAGATGCAATTCTGATGGAACTTTTATGACTGTTAAGGTTTGCTCTAATTAATCATCAAAATGAATACTTTGGAGTGTTTTTAGTATGGGCCACTCGATCACCAGGCCGCCGCCTTTGCATATTAATTGTGACCTAATTTAGATTCTATAAAACCAGTCGCTAAGTGGGCGTACCGCTTCCCTCCTCAGATTGTTGCCCATTTCCTCCATGTTTGTGTCAGCATGACCATGCACAGAGCGCCCGTGTATGTAGTAGCCAAAACATCGCTGAGGTAAGACAAGCACGGAAATCTGCAAAGACATAACACAGTTAAGAAAGTCTAAGCAAACTAACGAAAAACGTTTAAAATTGCAACTCACGTTGCTGATAGAGCAGAGATCCACAAACTGACGAATTTTGTCATCCACGCAGATCTCGTAAAAGGCGGTGAATATGACCTGAGTGGGCATACATAAAAGTGAATTGAATGCTATGTTGAGCGGATTGAATATTCAACGAAAATTGTTCAATTCAAAAAGCAAAACGCATACACAGGTTCAGTCAACACAAAATACTTTTCAGAACACCGATTGCCATTTCTTAACTTCTACATCATTTTGATTGTTTTGAAATGAACATAATTTCTTGGGATGGTCTCTTCAATGACTGTAAGTTATAATGTAATTTATACCAAAAAAAATCATTAAATATTTTACTCTGTGACTGCCTTTTATTTTTTTTTCAACAATATGCGAGTTTAATGAGTTGTGTCTGTATTTTGTGTTCATGTATTTCATGTGCTGCATGCTTTCACTTTTAAAATGGGAAATAAAACCGAGAACCTGCAGAAGCCCAATGCAGAGCCAGAGTGCTGATGCCAGACCATAGCGCAGAATTACACTGTATGAAGGTGGCTCCACCTGTGAGAGGTCGTTGGAAGCTGGCCGGGGCTCCTTGAGTGTAAATTTAGAGAAACCCAACACCTAGATGGCGTTATGAAAGGAAGTGAAACAAACAAAAAACGGCCGCATGCATCAGAGACCGAGTGTGTCTGCAGCGTGAAGTACTTCAAGGAAGAATAGCACAGCAATGATCTGAAAGGTCGGTCTCGTTTTGCGGATGGTCTGGATCTTGTTCCATTCTTTAGCCACAAAGTAGGTCCTCCAAATGCTGACAGGTAAAAAATCCCGTTTCTGCTGACCACTGGCTGACAAAAGCAGAGCACAGAGTGAGCATACTGCACAAAGAAAAGAACTACTAGCAAGATATACACAAGGTTCATACCTGTGACCGTTCGACTAGCTGTGGTTCGAGGCCTCTCCCAGTCAATGAAAAACACATCCATAGATGACTGTATTGCGAGCTTGTGGAGGAACTGCACTGCCTTGACACACAATTTCAATCATTAGTCACACTCTTTAGCGCACGGTACACCTACGCAACCTGGATCGAAAATTTTAAGAAAGATAATACAGGCAGTATCAGAATGACGCTTTCATCCCCGGGTTATGTGCCACTTTGGGGTCAACGTTTGTTGATTGATGACGTGCAGGTGTTGTTCAGATGAGGTTCATGACCCCATTAGGGGTCAAAGGTGATGGTGGATGGTGTGCAACTACGACTTCTGTCCTGGCCAGGTTCCTTTCACTGCTATGTGGATGACACTCAGATCTTTGACACGTTAAGGAAAAAGGACGTGACGCTTCTGTCAACATCTTTTGACCCCTAATTGGGAAATGAACCCCATTTTAACACCTGCACAGCATCCATCATCAACCTTTTCTGTTGACTCACTGTTAGAGGAATCTATGAACAAAATTGTATCATGTTTAAAGTTTCATTTCTTTGGGCACATCGAAGCTTTTGGGTGCGTATCCAGCACCCCCAAATGCCTGCACACAAAGGCGCCGGCCATCTGGCCGGAGGGCTGTTGAAGTCCACAATTAGCACGTCAATACAGGTGGGTGACCAGAGGGGAGAAGGCGAAACTCGGTCACAAAAGGGGAATGAATAATTCGGGAACAGCGGTTGAGCAACAAAAGACTAGTTGAGATCACCCGTCGCGCCCAGGCGACATTGGCCATCCGCAAAGTCTGCAACATGTTAATTCGATGTAAACCAGACAGAAAAGGCGCCAATGTACTGATGGTTCAAGTTTGAAAAACAGCTAACCAATCACTACCGAGGGCCGGACTACCGAGGTGCGGCATGCAAATATCGGGGGCAGTGTTTTTCTTGTATTTTGCATATGTTACAATAAAATGTCGAATTCCCGGAGACGGGGACTTTGAGTGTGTATCATCGGAGCAACTAACCGTCGTTCGCTCTCAGAGATCTGCTCCCGCCGATATTGAAGACAATTTTCCTGTGTGCCGAGTCATTTCTTTAACTTTGTCCGAGAAAATCTCTGACACTCACCTTGAGCGCAAAAGCACAAATGATGTAGGTCACAAAATGCTTTTCCTGGTGGGGCAGTGGCAGCTCGATAGACACTTTCTGCTGGGCCTAATAAAGTAGAAGGAATAATAGCTCTCAAATTAAAAATAAGATCAAACAAACATCCATCCATCCATCTGGTTTCTACAGCACTTGTCCTGATTAGGCTCCTGGGTGAGCCGTGGCCTACCGCAGCTAACTTTGGGTCAGTGGTGGTGGGCCACACACTGGAGTGATCGGCAGTCACCAGTCAATCTCAGGCCTCGTGTCGACAAACAACCATTCAAACTCACATTCACCCTTGTGGACAATTTAGAACAAGGATAGGCAACCTTTTTTTTTGCTCAGTGAGCCAATTAATCAATAAAATTGTGTATTTATGTTTCGTTATTTATGGAATCGTTGAATGAATTGATCAATTCAAAAATGCACTAATACCGATGTTGTTATTAAGGATGTCAAATATGTCATTGTGTTCGGTTCTAAGCAATTGAATTAAGTCTACTTAATCATTTATAAAAAAATAATAACTGGACATTTTTTATTTGACTAATAGTTTTTTGTTTATTATTCACAAAAATCAACTACTGTAACTTTTTTTTTTTACCAAGATAAAGAAATAAAATGAAGCCAACCTTGGACAGCATAAGCCAGTAGACTCCTGTTGCAAGAGTAACAAGGACGAAAACATTGGCCAGATCTCCAGCGTAGAACACCAGAAACGTCAATAAAATCTACCGTAAGATGAATGACAAAGGGATGAAAAGAGAACATTTACCGTCAAGTTGCACAATAAATGGAAAATTATCATTTTTGACGTCGCCTGAACTTTACCCTCAAATCGATGGCCGCTGATGCGACCCTCCTCTTCCAGCTGATTGTCTTCAGCAGTGACAAAAACACCACCAGACCAGCCAACACACCCAGAGCAGTCTGCAAAACACACTCAAGGGTATCAGGGTTAAGATAATATCACTCCTGTATGCAGTATTGCAAGGGCAGACTTGTGTACGTCTCCAACGTGGTGCCCTTGGGCACTAAGTAGCCCGTGAGGACCACATCAGTAGCCCGCCAGTGCTAGGATTGTGATTTGCTAGTAGAAATGATCATTTAAAAATGCAAACATGGGCAGTACAGTATTATAGATTCTATAGCTACCTATTTAGCTATCTGGCTAGTTAGCTACAGTATCTATCTATCTATGTATCTATTTATCTATGTATCTATCTATCCATCTATCTATTATTCTAATATTAATAAATGTAATTTAACAGTATTCACTTCTGTCCATTATGATTAGTGTCAATTCCTTTGGTGTTTTTTTTTGTATACTGGAGGTTTCAAATCAAAAGATTTCGGGATGTTTGGTCTTGGCAGAGGTCTGTACTGCACTGAGAAAAAAAAAAAAGAAATATTGGCAATTTTTATATTGTTGCGTCACTTGGTACAAACTACAGTCAAGACAAAGTGAAGAGGGATTGCAGTGTCATTTTCCTTGTGTGCAGCTTACGAGGCCGATGCTTCTACTCACATCTATAATGTAGGCCTTGTAGGTCACCACATCCCTCAGTGCGGTCCTCTGCAAGAGAAAAATACAATCAAGTCAGTGTGATTCCACTTTTTTAGGACGCAATATACAACACCGACTCACAGAATCAAACGGCGTGCTGACGTTTGGGTTAGCGGGCACATCCATCTTGTAATGAAACAATGTCCACTATTTAATGCATATCATTAGTGCCCTTGCAGAGTATTGCGGCGTGTGTGTTGAAGGTATGATGGGCTTCAAAGGCACACATATTAAAGTTACCCTACATCATAGAGTATCAACATGGCATTGTGATGCTTCTCATTCTTTAAAGCTCTGCAATTAATGTAACAGTTAACGTACAATCGTGTTAGCGTTACATGTATGAAGGAATAATTGTTGTTAGAACATTTATTATTATGCTTTGTTATACATTTAATACTGTTGTGTAGAGTTTGCTTGGTTTGGTGTGAAGAAACGTATGCAGAGTTTGCTGAGAAAAGTCATCTGGCTTCCAGCTGGTCACCGGAGATGAGGAACCAAGAGAGAAGTGATTATTCTGCTCGATTGACTGTGCTGAAGTGTTTATCTCTGACCTTGTTGGTACTTTCCACAAACATCTGTGTGTGTGCTTTTCTCTGATAAACCTGATTCCGAGACCAGTAAAAAGACGGTTTAGGGAAGGCTGCCTGTGCTATCTGTGGTAATTGTATGTGCGCACTCAAGTCAAGTCAACTTTATTGTCAAATGTGCTCTATGTGCAACATACAGCACAGATGATATTTTCCTCTCAACCACAGGAGAGAGGCGCCGCTGCGGGTACCCGCACCGCCGTTGTAGTGTCTGTTTTATATTAATATTGTGTTAAACTGCGTTAGTTAATCATAGTAGATAGAGAAAAACGGGCATAGGGTTGTCAAACAGAGAAATTAATATGTCAAACAAACGTGGAACCAAGAAACCCGCTCATTTGTACATATTCTTTTTCGTAATAATTGTGTCTAAATATAATTTAGCACAGCTTGATTCTGCGGCAATTAGGATCAAATTCAGGTTTATTTATTTATTTTTGACAATGGCATAGCTTGATTGTTAGAAATTGTTATGAATGTTGCTTTATTGTTTTTTGGCAGCATTATAATTAGTGAAGTGTAATTTGGAATTCCCTCTCTATTCCTGTAGGTGGCCTTAGAATGTCCACCTGGCGTCAGTGACACGATTCTATTCTATATTTGCTGGTCAGGGAGAATTCAGTTTCAGCAATGTGTGCAATCCTATAATAAGGTAAAGTGGCTGTTGTCGTCCATCACCAACAGCGCTGGTCAAGATCTCCTTTTTAGGACTGAAGTAAACTAGTAGATTGAAAACCGCAGCTGGTGCACAAAGCCATGACATCAGCTCCTTGCCAGGTATAAAAGATACGGGCCTGACAGGGGTTCGGGGGCTTTTTTACATCCATGCCTTGGGCCACTCAACTTTTTGGAAAGACTTCACTCTGACATTGGTTGAATAAAATCTTTTCCCAATCAGCCGGGGTCCCTGAAGTGCTCATTCGTCGGGAAACAGCCACCGATCACCGAGTGTTTTTTGAAGACCAGCGAAGCAGCAAAAACCATATACCACATTAGCAATTTATATCACAAGGCTTTATTTTTAAAATGATGAGATGGGGAAAGAATGATGTCACAAAGATTTACTAGTGGTGACAGTCAACAATAAATACTGCCAAAAATTCGCAGTAATCAGTGTTCAGTCAGTCAGAACCACCGATTCTCTGAGATGTCTCTGGCATGTGATGATCATTATGTGATGATTATTTGACCACCCCCAAAAAACTAATTCTTGAAAAAGACATGGAAACAAAAATAAGAGGCTAAAATAATATATATAGATATACATACACCTGTACATATTTTTTAGATTCTCGGTCACCCAGGTCATGGCAGTCAGTTTAGCTTTAAATGGAGGTACCGGACTGTTCGGGTTTGGAAAAGACATTTCACCTTTTAGCCAAAAGACTTCTTCAGTTCCAAATTTCGAGGCGTGGAGTCTCTCTGTGTACCTCTGTGGGTGTGTCCCCTGGAGGTGGGCAACAGAAGGATGTTTTGTTGATGACCTGCATCATTCAAGACAGTCATGGCAAGCTCCATAGGAAAACGTAACATCAAAGTATCAAAAATGAGTTGACACCCTGTTTTGTTGCTTCAGCCATTGAAAAAAAAACGAGTCCACTGGAAGGCAGCACTTTCAGCTGGGGGTTGAAGGGATTGGGTGAAACAAATCATTTTGAGGTGGGGGACATTGTTTCTAAAATGTTACATATATATTTTAAAAGAACATACTTTAAAAAAATATATACAAATAAACAATCTCACATTTTAGTGGGCTGTGAATCAATTTAGGTGTGCTGAAGCACCCACCCAAAATGGGCTAGAAATGCCCATGATAGACTCTATAATAAAATATTGCATAATCTTATCCATATTTACAGGGTATAAAAATCTATTGATACTAGTAATACTTTACGTATAATTCGATGGTTAAATTTACTGAAGACGCGAAACACACCATGCCCCTCCCCTCAGAGATGATTGTTGGGTGCTGAGGTAAAGTATGTGACGTAAGAGGTTTCTCAACCAATCGCCCTGCACCAAGGGAAAAGCGCTCAGACTCGCTAGCTGGGCGGGATTGCGTGTGTAGGCGGAGACATACAGTACACCCATAAGCGGCCATACTCGTCGGTCCGCGCACTCTTTGCTAAACTTTGAAAAGAACCGATGGTCAGTATTTTTCAAGCTAAATGATTTGTTAGCCTCCCCCAATCCTTGTGTTTATGACGCAGGCCTTTTGTCTTTCAGAAAGCAGCCTTCTTCAGAGGAAGCGACGGAGTAAAAAATGGCCCACGTTGTGAAGTTAAAGGGACTGGACGTGAACGCGAGTGCCGAGGACATTCGGGACTTTTTCCCCCGTTTGCACATCCCCGTGCACGGCGTCTGGATCTGGATCCTGGGAGGACCGAACCACGAGGCCTTCATTGCCTTCAAGTCTCAAAAAGAGGCACAACGTGCTGTTCGCCACAGTGGACGTACCCTGAGAGGCTCCAAGGTGATTATACGCTTAAGTTGTGTTGCAGAACTGGAAAAAAAACTGCAATACTATGAGAAGAAGAGGAAAAAACACTCCCGTCGTGCATCTCGGCCACGTGTAGAAGAAAGGTCCGAGGAGCCGCAAGTTTTTCACCCACCGACTTCCCCACCTCGTGATCCTAGAATTGCATCAGTTTACGCTCCCACAATTCTACCACCAACCGTGCAAAATGGAGATTTGCAGACTTTCGACAAGCCACATGATTGCAAAATATACTCAAATATTATTCCTACGGGGGGTCTACAGAACTTTGAAAAACCATGTGATCCCAGGATAGCTCCCATTGTTAATGGGTGTCCACAGATACATGAAAGGCAATGTGATCCCAGAACAATTCCTGTTCCCAGTGGGGGCCCACAGGTGGGTGATGAGTTACATGAGCACAGAATTTCATCACAGATTGTTCCCAGTGATTTTCTACAGATGTCCGACAAGTCGAAATCTCCCCCAAAATACAAACCTGTTGTTCCCAGTCAAGGTCCGTTGACATGTGGCGAGCCACTTAATTGTACCACTTTCTCTCCTCCTGGTGATTGCGTACAGAATGCTGATCACCCAGAGACATCAGACCCTTTACACAAGGCGTTTCTCCTGGGGGTTCGTACAGCTTTGGAAAGTTTCCAGTCCTACCCAAGTGAACAACGGGAGGTTTTGCCGGAACATTTACATGCAATTATGCCAGAGACACAGATGTCAGGACCAGGTTACGTGAGGCTGTTTGGACTTCCAGCCTCGATTACAAAAGAGGATATTAGTTTGTTCTTCCAAGGGTTGAAGGTCACGGAAGTCGTAGTCAACATGAAGTTGGAACACCGTCACGTGTGCCTTGTCAAGTTCGACGATAAGCAAGACTCGATTCGTGCAGAGCAGTTCAACAACCAATACATGGGCCCAATTTGTGTGGAAGTACGTAAAGCCACAGAGAAGATGTGGAAACTAGGGTTGGAAGAGTGTGAAAGCGTTTTCCATGATGACGCAAGGAACTCTTTGAGAGACACAGCAAACCAGAAACAGAAATTCAGGTTGGAGGAAAACCACAATTCTCTCAAAAAAGCCAGACTGTTTCCTGCGTGTAAAGAGTACATTGTCAAGGTCTGCAATCTCCCCCTGTTGACAACGAAGACTGAATTAAGGCAAGTGTTTGACTGTCATGAAATGGAAAAATCCAATATACAACATCTACTTGACAAGAACGGCGACAGAACAGATACAGCCTTTCTAATTTTTCACCGCATAACGGACTGCGAACATGCAATGAGTCGTGACGGCTGGCTCCTTGGCTCGAACCACATCCAAGTGTCGATAATTAACAGAGATGAAATGATGGACATGAAAAGGAAAAATGACTGGCCTCTGAACCTTTCGAAGAGGAAATCCCACGCGAGAAGCGAGATGCTGAAAAAGAACCTGGGTGCTGACGCAAACACGTGCTTGTTAGTTCAAAACATGCCCGAGTATATGAAGGAAAGCTTGATACTTAAGCTCTCACAAAAATATAACATCACAACAGACGATATAATTACTTTAAATGATGGCAAAGCTTCTTGCACGGCCATGGTGCAGTTTAAATCCTTCAAACTTGTTTCCATGGCCCATAAACTCACCCAAGACTTATTGGGAGAAAACGCCATTATAAAGCGTATAACTGCGAATCAAATGAATATCTTTGCGAATGAGGGCCTGCGTTAAAGGCGCGGCTTTGGAACCAAAGGCTGAAACGTTTTTATATGGCAAATATAGTGGAGGGGGAAAATGTCATTGCCACAACCCCCCCCCCCCCCTACTCACAGATTCTTAGAATTATCACAAGCACCCCTAAAACCTTTTTTATACCCCTGGTCCCAATATCAGATTTTTGGCTGGCCTTGGAAAAACATCCATTTCATCAAAGGGGAAAAAAAAGTGACAGTCTTCAAGAAACTACATTTTTCTCCTGTATGGTTGCTGACGTATCCAGTTTGGTTCTTGTCGTTACAACCACTTACTTGGGAAACTTGAATGTTCTCTTTTAGCAAGAAGAGAACTGGAAATACATCATTTGTTTATTGTAGAAATTGACGATTTTAGTTAGATTAGCATCAGAAAATCCTTTCAAAGTCTGTGTGTGTGTGTTTTTTTTAACAAAGCAAAAACAGTCAGAAAAATAGAAAGAATGTATCTACAGTTACTCATACATTCACAGCTAATGGACACACTGAAGAAACATCTTGGGTGTCACATCACTTCAGAAATCTGCGGGGACCGTCCATGAACAGAGAGTGACCTGTAGAAAAAAAACGATTGAATTAAAACCACATGGATGGATAAGCCATGTTACTCTGGACCTACAAAATTCAAAATGTGAAAAACTACACATTATACATGGATGTTAGTAACGATCTGATGCTGAATATACTGTAAACGTAAACAGCACAAGGTCTGACACCCAACATGCATCTTTTCTATTGAATTTGAATAAAGCCTGGTGGAAAGGTGAACTTGACTGGTAGTGTACCTTTAGGTAAAGCTCGAGGGTACCTATCACTACTCCTTGGCAGACTGGAAGAGGGTGATGACAAGAAGTTCGAGTTCATTGAAAAGCTATTCTTGCTGGGACCCTGCGCAGAAGAGACGTGCTCAAGATTAAAACATGGTCAGCCTCTGCATGAATTGCCTGACAGACGGTAAAAAACAAGCGCTGACAATATGAGAGGTTGAGGCAGTCATCTCAAAGTAGAATGTGGAGACTTTGAATTGGGTCACTCATGTCTACGCACTCATGGGGTCGAGTTGTCCGTCGGTGTAATTGTCACTAACCCAAGTACCGACGACCCTCGCTGTTGAAAAGAAATCAAATTCCGTCGCCGCATGATGTTGAGGAAATTAGCCTTGCGATGAGTACTGTTGGTACCAGTCTCACCTGAACCTCTGTTTAAACTCTTAAAACAAGTGTGTAATTTGTAAGGCGATCGGTTTTGCAGTTGAACACGGAAATATAGCAGCGGCAAGAGAGTTCAACGTTATAACTTGCTGTTGGTTAAGTGAACTGTGTCGCTGCTTTATTCAATAAGTTTTACTGACATCTGATTGTCACTATGTAAATCAGGGTGTGGTGTAGTTTTCTGTTGGCATTTCCTTGAGCGTCTCGTGGATGCATTGTAAATTGCGTCTTATGCGGTGCGTCCAATATATGAAAAAAAAAAAATAGGCCATTCATTGAAGGTGCGCCTCATTACCCAGTGCACCTTTTAGTGTGGAAAATTCGGTAAGCAATTAAATAAATAATACTCATTTGAAGATTTCCATCGTATCCGAAGGAATGTTCTGCACATATATATAACCAACATCTACAGTGTCCTTTGTTTAACTTCTATGGATTTTCACGGGTGAAGCTCCTTACTTCTGGCGCTATTTTGTTCAGTCTGTACTCCATCAGCTGCTCTGTTAGTTTCTGTGTCACCTTCAGAACCAACTGTGCATCGCTCTCGTTCTCTATCTGGAAGGTCTCCTTTAAAAAAAAACACACATTCAGCATCACTATTGTACACAACTGCAAAGAAGGAAATGGAACGATTGCCATGAAATGAAGCACCTACCAGATAATTAAGCAGTTCATTTGAATCACAGCCACTGTCTGGTGGTGCGTCCATGTGTCTTGGCCTATCAAGTGGTTTATTTACCGGTCTGTCCATTAAACTGGGAGGCAGCTTAAACTGTGGGCCTTTGTACTGGTCAGGAAACCTTCGCCTAGTGTTAAAACGATCACGTCCATTCATTTGGTTAAAATCATCTCCAGGCCCATGCGGATACGGCCTTGGACTCATATCGGGGTCTGGGAAACGTTGCTTGGGTGAAAAGCGCCCAATGTTGGATGGCTCATATTCATCCGGACTGGAGTCTGGGAAACGTGGCTCAGGTGAAAACCGTTCAAAATCAGATGGCTCATATTCGTCCTCATATTCATCTGGAAAGTCGTCGTAAGAATCCTCATTAGGGGGAAACTTCTCATTGAATATTGGACCTAAGGAAACCAGAATAATGTTTAAAAAGATGAGACAACAGTAAGGTGCTCAATAACAAATATAACCCACCAAATGGTGGTCCATTTGGCCCCATGCCGTTTTCTGGTGTGGGCAATGGCTTAGGTTCAGCAGAACCTGGGAACAGACAAAAGGTACCCAAGTGGCCCCGAAGATCCCAAACAGGTCCTATTTTACACAGAGAAGTTCATAGTAGAATAACTTACGGAGTCCTTTGAAAGCGGGTACCATGTAGGGCTCCTTCATGACCACCTAAAGCATCACCCAAACAAAGAAGAAAACATAATCTAGAATAAAACTTGTAGCTTGCATATTAAATTTGTGTGGATCTTGTCAAATCTAAATAATTTAAATAGTGATTGAACTCAAAACTGACCTTGACGTGTCCTCTCCCCACTTTTTGTGCCAATTCAGTGGCAGAATCCTTAACCATCTTCCTCACAGCAGCATCTTTGAGGAGTTCTTCCTTGTCCCAAGGGACTTTGTCAGGATGGATCTTTTTCTGTATACAATACAAAGGTGTTTGGTGATACAATTTTTAAAAGATTTACTTCAATCGCACAAACAAAAAAAAACAAACCCAAACAAACCCAATTTGGAGGAAATGATCTACAGTGGTACCCCTATTTGCGAACGTCTCTTCATATGAAATTTTCAAGTTACGAAACGCATCAACAGGAAAATCTTGGCTCTTGTTACAAAAGAAATTAAGATTAATACAGTAAGGGCTGCAATGCTAATGTCATCACTGCTACATTGTAAATTCTTCTCCTGCCGCCGCTACTATACTGCCAGAATAGCGGCGTAAACAAATGCACACGGGGATCAATCATTTGACGTTCAAAGTGGTATACTGTATGCTAAAGTCAAGTTTGACAAGTAACACTCAAGGTGACCGTTGTCTTAAATATGTGACTGACTTAAATCAATGATTAAATTCACGCAACCAGAAAAACAAGCAGTTTCACATCCTTCTCTCTTGCACATATTAAACAGGAAGCTCCACAGGGTGCAGGCCTCTATTTCAGGAAATACAGACACATTTCACTGGAGGTTAACTAAGCCAAACGACTCACCATGTAGGTGAAATTGTGTTGTGCGCTTTTCACATGAGCGACCATATCGTGCTGCAGGCGGGTCACCTTGCAAAGCCTGCACTCATAGTGTGGCGGGACCGTTTTACTGGGGCTGCGGTACTCCCACACATACTTAAGACCTGAAAACATTTCATTTGTTCAGAATGCTGAGTGTTTTAATCTCACAGTCAAGGTATAAGGATGGCCATCTTTTTTTTTTTGCTTACCGAGCAAGCTATTTGGGATGCCGTCCAACACTTTGCTCAATGATGGCACAGTCTGGAAAGATGTTCCTTTGACATATACTGGTGAAAAAAAACAGCAATATTAGAGTTGCTAAACTATCACACACGCTTGATAGAAGCAAATTGGGAACAATACTTTGTGTTTTACAATATGCCCAACTTTAGTTGGAGGTGAAGAGTTTGCAAAACAATGTTTCCTATCAGAGGGACGGGAAATTAGGGCTGGGTACTGAGCTTTTTTTTTTAAACCTAGCCTAAAGGAGTTAAGCACTTGTTAACAAATCCATACAAAAGAGGAAGTGCAGTAATGTTCAAAAATAACACCCACAGAAAAAAAACATTATACATGAAGAAGGATGAAAACAGTTTTGCAGTTCCAGGGGATGTTAGTGTGTCATAACTACAGTATCATGTTCTGCCTAGATTAACAGAACATGACCATTCAGAATGCAAACAGCGGAACCCTTGTTCGGAGGCAGAGGTAAGAACCGGGTGCTGAGTTTGCAATACAAGAGAAATAGATAAGATTGCCCCCGGGTGGCTAAATCTCGACAGGAACCTCAGCAGAGATACGAAAATTAGGGATGTTCAGACAGATCAGGGTTTTAAGATGCCGATACCGATCATCCACGAGTGTGATCGGCCGATACTGATCGGATGGATTCGGTGCGAAATGTTCAATTAGAACCACCACAAAAGATTTCTGTTAAATTATCAATTCAATTCTGACCTTTACGGATCAGGTTTTTATCCACATTAGGAAGCAGTCCGATTACAATGTTAAGATATCCAATTGCATTACTTTTTGTTCACTTTACACTGCCATCACAGTCATCTTTGCAACTAACTGTGCCACTTGAGGGTCGTTGGGAAGTTTGGTCGAGAACAGAGACGTTCGACTGTATTCCCAAGCCGAATTTTGTTCTCACCAACGTCTCTGGAAAGATGCCTTCCACGCACGGACCTGCAGTGTAGTGGAATAAATAACATGGCGCGCCTGCAATTTTGAACATCTATCTTAGATGAACAACAATTTAACTGGTAGTTAGAAAATCATCTACATCACAGAGGTCGAAGGTGCAAAATAACTTCCATATAGCCTAAATCAAAAATTAAATTGCGTAATTTCTCCACAGACCCTTAAAGGTGGAGCTTATCGACATTGCACTTATTAAAAATTCAGTCCCAAGGCCAGTTTAAGACTGGGGCTCGCTACCCATCACTAATCATGACACAACCAACACGCAGGTGCTGTGCCAGCTCTGAAACTCCTTCCGGAGGTGGAAAATTCCAGGGGCGACTTTGGGTGTCCCCTCATTCCGTGCCAACGGCGTTCATAATGAACAGACACACAGGAAGCATGTGGAAAATGCAGGGGTCCGCGGCCACTTTGACAGGTGACTGTTGCCCCATGTTGTTAAGACTTCTGATGCACATTTAATTGGCAGCCTAATGAGCAGCGGTCAGTCAGGCCGCGGTCTTGCTTGAGGTCAAAACCCATGCGATCACTATTCTTCTGGTTGAGAGTCAAGTGTGCCACCCAGCAGGCTAAAAACCAAGGCTGCTAACGCAGTGGATGGTGCTACTCTCAAAGGTCTTCCAAGAGTGAGGTTTGACAAACGTAATTTTTGCACAGGACGAGCAGCCATCTATTAATTCACATCTATTAAGACGGTGATTAATTCTAAGTGATTATTTTTTAAATATCCATACCTGGTATGCACAATGCTTACAGGTTGGCAGGCAACCGTTAAGAGGTGAATTTGTAATACTTTTTGTTTATAATGTGGGTCTCCCTTGAACAATAGCACTAAATGGCACACAACACCTGAGAGTTTCAGAAAGTGGTGGACAGGCCATCACCCATGATCTGAAGTAGAGACAACAGGGTCTCAAGCTTCAATTCTCTCAACCCAGGCAATGTACCATGTATGGAAGACTTACCTATGTCAGCAGAGTGCTGCGGGTGGTACGTACCCTGTCAGAGGAGGGAATAAGTCCACAGGAAGGAGAGAGACACATAGAGGAATTAGTGACATAGTGACACTTAGCGGTGTACTGAATTTCACGCCACACAATGTACACCATGTCTCACGATGACCCTGCATCAGCAGTGTCATGGCTACACGTGTAAAAAATTGCCACCAGTCAATGTGAATTCTCATCAAGAGAGAATGTGCATTTGGTGTCAGGGAAACACAAATATTAACTGGATGAGTATTAAGGCCATTGGCCACATGTCAACAGGCCAAGACCCCAATCCCATTCCCAAAAAGCAGGTTGAGGGAGGAAAAATGAAAAACAATTGGACAGAAATCTCCGCCACTTCAGCTTGGTTGGATGTACCCATCAATTTTCTATAGTGCTTGTCCTCGTTTGGGTGACTGATCCCAACTGACTTTAAGGAGAGGCTGGGTGCACCCAAGGACTGGTCAGAAGTCAATTACTGTACTGGGTACATAAAAAAAATGCTGGCACTGAAACAACATATAAACGCCACACAGGAGGTTGGGTCTGAATCAAGATTCAAACCCGGGGCAGACACCTCAACCTCCAGGCAAAAGTGTCTCCTTGTTTGGGATTCCTTATATTTGTGGAAATTCCAAACACTACCTCGTAGTGACAAGGCAAAGAAATAAGGTGTTTTTAAATTTAAAACTAGGATTACATATTTGGAATTGTATACAATGTAAGAGCACTGACTACTCCCATACTCACTCTATTTTAGCATGAGAGTGAATGTATGATCTAAGAGCAATCGTGAATTTTGATTCGATTGGAGTGGAAAATGGACAGGTGATGTTTCAGACATCCAGAGCAAAGTGTCCGCTGTTCATTCGGTATGTTGTAATGATTTCAACAGGCAGCCTCGGTTTGTGCCTAAGCCGTTGTTAACTACATGGATGCCCCAGGCTCACTAAAAGGGCATTAAGATCCCGGGTGGTGCATATTCTCGTTCCTTTTCTCACAACTGTGACTGACGTTCACAGTCACGTCAGGGGCAGTGGACGAACAGACAAAAACATACATTCCGATCGCGACATTGTCACGAAATACTTACCATGCCGTATTTGTTTGCGTTCCATAGCGACCCCCTGTTCAGAGGTTTTTTTTGCGTAAATTGGAAGCCTGGTGGTTTGAAATCCATTTCCACGGTTTCCTCACTGAGTGACTTAAACCATAGAAAAATCAAGTCAGAATAGTGCAGCCATTATAGGATCACAACATGCAGTACAGCCGTTACAGTCCAATTTATTCGTCGTTCCCATTATCTTCCGTGTAGCTTCGTTTCGGGCCTAGTCAAGCCATTTGAGAGGACCACTTACACGTTTTGATAAAACAAGACACATTGGCCCTCTAAGTCACATAATATCGGTAAAACCTCATAGGTTGATATAATTTACCTGAGATGTTTGCAATAAAAGCTCCTATAACCCGACCCAAATAAGCGTAGCGGATAGAGTGGAGGGAAGCAGCCAAGAACTGTCTGTGTAAGAGATCGATGTGCCTGTTTAAAAAACGCGCACACGTTGTTTACTAAATCTAAGTAATACAACCTCGAACATAAAAAATAGATGGGCGATATCAATAATAAGAATATATTTTTAATGCGTCCACGAGTAAAAAGAAATATAATCTAAAGAAAATTAATTCATTTGTCCAAGGCGTTTAGGGGGACGACTATACATATGTGTTGGTATTATCTACCGGGACACACCGATAGGCTTTCATTCATATTTTTGGTAAAATATATCTTCGTAATTAAAAAAAATTGATTCGATTTGTATGTGCACCAAAACATTTTTTGCATCCATTTTATCCAAGGAAATTGGTGACAAACCTTTTATCCCCTCTGCTTCGCCGCCGTTGTTCTTTCGAGAAAAAAAAGGGGGTGGCAGCGGCGGCGGCTTCTAAAACAAGCGTACATTTGGCTCAACTGAAAGACGGACACGACTCAGAATCCAAAATATTAACACACACAGACATTATAAATATTTTCTGGAATTTTTCCTCACCTTCAGATATCGACGATCCTGCACTGGAGTGCAAAATTGCAGCAGGCACATCCAAGGTCTTTAGCTGGGGTAAGTTACAAAATAAACACTGGCAACGATGCCCATGCAGTTAGCTAGCTACTGCTTATGCTAGTGTAGAAATGAGGGCTGCAAGCTGAGAGAGTGAAGATCTGATTTTGATAGCTAATTCACACTGTGTTTCGCATTCTGCGGTGTACCGTTACATTCGTTTATTCACGTCTACTGCATTTGCCTTTAGATCCAGTAAAACCTTTGTTTCGAGATGGCAAAACTGAAATCCAAGAAAAAGAAGAGACAAGATGACTTCCAAAAAGTGAAATTAAAAGTGGGAAAGAAGAAGCCAAGAGCAGACAACGCCACCAATACAAACTTTCGCACAAAGGGCATATATCTGCCTGAACAACTGAAGACAGACACCAGTGGTCCGACCACAAACAGGCAGCTTGGCATCAATGTAAGTGTTTTACATCAATGGTTCTAAAACGTTTTGGACCCGCCACCCCCAGTCACGACTCACGAACCAATGTCCGATATCACTTTTTCAGATGTAAACAAACAGCAGGGAATCATTAGTTTGACAGTGTTTTGTGTGCATTTATCTCCCCTTTCCCAGGACCTGTTGTCTCAGCTCCACCATTACAATGCCAATGTCAAGCACGGTGCCTTGTTGGGCTTGAGGGAGCTATTGTTGGTGAATCCCTCTCTGTTAGAACAGCATTTGTCACGTTTGCTGTCCGAGGTAGCTGCAGTGTTCACAGACAAGGATGCCAATGTTCGGGTGGCAGCTACACGTGTGCTCAGGTTAGAGAAAACTTAAATTTAGTACCATTCACCCCGGTCGCAACTAATGGCTTGAACTTATTACAGGTATATTGCCCAGTCTGTGCCCGCAGAGCGAGTGGCTCCATTTTTCCCCCTCCTCAGTGCCCACCTGTGTTGCGCTATGACTCACATTGAGTTGAGCATCCAAGAAGACGCCATGAAAGTCCTGGATGTGCTGTTGGAGTACTACCCAGCCCTGCTTGCTGCACGGCCTGCCGTGCTCCTTACCAACTTCCTGGAGTTAATCTCTCACAGACAGAGCAATGGAGGAACTAAAAAGGAACAGGAAGGCAAGGGACGCACTTGGGCCCTCTCCGTCAATCCCAACAGGACTGTTACCAGCCAGCAGTGGCGCCTCTCGGTGCTCCTTAGGTACGCCTCAGTGACTGACTGCACATTCATTTAACTACCCCCCCCCCCCACCACCACCCCCAAATGTGCCACGTTTATGTGTTTTAAGGCATTTTTGTACAAATGGCCCATTTCATTTAAATGTTGTTCACGTATTGGTGAGCACTTCTCTTTTGCCAAATAAACCATCCACCTCACCGGTCTTGCTTATCAAGATGCTAGTTACACAGCATTTGTGACTTAAAACTACATATCCATTAAAGACACTTGGCATCAACGTGATGGCCTCACCAGTACATCAGGAAGGTGTTGGCAGACTGATACTGTCACCTAGTGGCCATAGTGGCAATAAATACTGTACATGTTGTATGTCTGCAGCAGGCAGCCTAATAAGTAATTAATGCTCAATATGGCTAATGATGAGTTAGGGAAAAAATAATTAATGTTCAACACAATTGGTTGTTAAGTAGAATAAATTACAAATTTTCTTCCACTGAACTATATTTGTGGCCTTATATGGTTTACGTTAGCATCTGCAGGGTGAAATTAATTTGCGTATGTAATAGATGATTTAGTAATTGTATTGCTGGTATGCTACTGTGAAACTAGGCCTCTTGTGATTATTCCATTTTGCCAACGCTGTAAACCTTATTTTGTGACATCCCACAAAACAAACTGAACTGAAGTCTCTCAAGATTTGCTGCAATCTCACTTGATGTCAACATGACTGTTCAAGCTAAAACATTTTTTTGCCAGTTTTAATTTGATGTTGATACATATTTTTCGAGAAAAAAATGCGGTTGAACTCCAATTCCAATAGCGTTTTGGGAATATTCCGTTTATGGAGTCTCCTCCGTTAACTACCTTGGCAGTTAATTATGCAACTTGTGTTTTAGACTTGGGCGCTTCCTACAGGCAGTAGTCGAGGAAAGACCTGTGGAGGATGGTGATATGTCGGCCCCATCTGAGGGAGCGTTTGGTTCAAGTGGTGAAAGCAGGATTACTCCTGTGAATGCTGTCTGGGAAGACCTCATATACAGCAAGATCGGAGTTCAGGTGTATGAGCATTCTGGGAGCAAACCAAGCCCGTATTCCACATTTAAACTCAGGTACGATTGCATTGCTGTTAAAATAGTTTTTTTCTGACCAGCACTGTCGAAAATGGATGGATGGATGTTCATTTGAATAGGTATGCTTAGTTACTTTGTCATTGAAATGTGACGTTCTTCCTCATCAGCTTTTCTGTGAGACTTCTGATGGAAGGTTTTGGATTAATATTTTTATCAATGATGTCTCAACAATTATTGTTGTTATTTATTTATTTATTTTTATAGACCAAATTCAGATCATCCAGGTGAAACAGGTGAAGGTTTCGACTCGGCGGAGGCTGTCCAGAGCTTTGCATCGACTCTGGTGCCACTTTTGCTTGAAGTGTGGGTGGAGGCCAACACCAGTGACTCTCCTTGGAGCCACTCTGACGGCGGTCACCTGTTGAGCCCGGACGCCATGTCCGTCATGTTCCAGGTTCTGTCTATTTTGAAACTGCTTCGAAAACTGGCACCGCGGAAGGAGCATGAAGATGCGCTGGTGAGACCAGGAAATCACAAATAAGCACCTTGGAATGATGAAAAGCTTATGAGGATTTATTGATTGATTGATTGATTTTGTTTCCTTTCTTTTAGGATGCATGGTTCCGCAAGGAATACTTAGGAGAGTTCAAGCAGCACTTTATGAAAAATTTTCCGTACAGCCTTCATGACGCACCCAAACATAAAAAGAAAGTTAATACCAAGAGGTACGCGTTTTATTTAGTTTACTTTTTTTAAACTTCTAATAATGCCTCATTACTAAGTGTTATGCAGAACCTTCTTTTTGTGTATTAAGTACTGTATTTGAAAATTCCCCAAAATCTAAGCAGTACTTGAATAAAAAGAACAAAACAAATAAATATTTGCAGTGACTGCCCAAAGTCAAAACAGTGGAATATTTTTCAATGACTAAATCAGTGATGTATTGTTAGCCCAACTGCAAAACAAGACTTATTTCTTCTTATTCACAAGTTGCCGAATGTGAAGCTTAAAAGACAGCGTATCGTCATTTAGAAAACGTAAATATTTGTAAGATGAGACGGCTAGCAAATATTTTGGTGTGCGGTCATCCCCTCCACCTGAGAATCCTATTGAATGATCGAGTATTTGTGGGAAAAAAAATTGTTACATAAAGCCTATTTCAAATCTGTTATCATGTCTTCGCATCACGTCACGGTCTTTCCTGCAGGGCTAAGCAGACCGCAGCTCTCCCCGACGCTCACGTCGATCCGCTGGCGCTGAACATCACAATTTGCCAGGTGATGGTGTCACTGAGCCAGAGGCAGGGAGTCGGCCGCGAGGCGGACGGAGACTGGCTGACGCCCTTGAGGACTTTTGTGCGAGACACGCTCGGCGGCGAAGTGAAGCTCAGCTATCGGCAACTGCACATGCTGCTCGGGACTGTGTGGAAGATGGTGCTCACGCAAAAAAGCAAAAGTGAGCTTTGGATGTATTTTGTCACAGCCTGGCATACACGGTGTGCTCCTAATGATGGGTCTTTTTGACCAATTCTAGATAAACCAGCGACTGATCAAATGAATTTTTAGAAAATATTCATATTGTGTTGTGTTGCAGCAGTGACAGAAGACCTGCTGGCAGCAATGTACTCGTACTATCAGCAGAGGCACCTGACACTACAGACCAGGTCTCTTCTGCTGTCGTTCTACAGCAAGATCTACCTGCAGGAGCAGGGACAGTCACATATTACAAGGTAAGTGCAAAGCAGCGCTCTGCAAAGTGGATTCCAAAAATTGGTTTGTCTTGATAAAATGGATTTGACATTCTTTGGTCAAAATACACAAATGATAAGCTTAATAGACGTTTGGAACACTGATGGCAATCACACTTGTTTTGTTTTTTTTGGAGGGTAGTTATGCCGATGAATCTTTGGATTTTTTCCCCCCCGCCTTTAATAAAAAGGGAGGCCGCCTAAGTACAAAGTCAAAGCTGTATTTTCACTCGTGAAGTCAGCACTTCTCCCCAAACCCGCCGAGTTAAATTGAGTCAATTTGCAGATCCGTGTGAGTGCGCCATGCTGCAGACACATCGGCAAACACACAGACCCTTCTGGCACTGTCAACAACTAAGAGTTTTTACTGATTGTCAGAAGCTCAAATGGATCGATAGATTTTAAATTACCATGTCCCATGTCATCAAATATAATACGAAGTATAAACCCTTGTTGTGTCTCTCACCCTTTTAAGGAGTAAAGTGCTCAGTCGCTGGCTGGCCTTTCTTCCCGTGCAGTTGTCCCAGCTGGGCCACCGTAACCCCGCTCTGTCCGCGCTGCTCATCCAATCCATTCAGGCTGCTGCTTCCCGAGGCAACAAAGACCTGCTCGGCAGTCTACAGATGCATGCCTGCAAGCTTTACGGTACACGCACCAAATCTATCCATTCATTTTTCTATAGCCCTCATTCGATTTGTGGATAGCGCTGTCCTATATGATTTAATACAGATATACTGTATACTGTACAGAAACAAGCATTAACACTCATATTCACTTGGAGACGTGTGAGGAAGTTGGTGGACCCAGAGAGAAAAACGCACGTAAGCACGGGGAAAGCAGACAAACTCTACACAGGAAGTCTGGAGTCAAGATTGTAACCCAGAATCTTACGACCAATTGTTTGCACACTCTTTAAACTATTTTTTCCTGCGCTTGCAACTAATGATCCAAACCAAACTCCTGACTGGTTACACAAGAATCTTGGCAAAAGCAAGATTATTGACTCTTGAGTTGATCTCAGAGGCACCGTGACGCTGACGCTCCCAGGCAGAATTCAAGATGTGCCGCGAGCGCCAAAGATCAGGAACGGTCAGACAGTGCGATTACTGTGTGACAAGGAAGTGGGAAGAGGAGTCGAGGGGGCGGTCAAGAGTTCTGATAAGAACATCACAACGGTTCTTTTGTCCGCGGGCTTCTGACATCAGCATGTGCGTCAGCGAAAGACAGACCTCATAAGCGCACACTCACACAAACGCGTTATCCGAGTGTCCACGCCTTAGAGACTCGGGCTTTCGTCGCCACAAACTAGTTTGGGTGTTCCTGGCATCGTAGCAATTTTCCTTACAGTGTCGCGCATGATGCTGTCGATTGTAAGCATGACGTCTGCCCGTGTGTGTGTGCGTACGCATCCCCCAAAGATCCGCAGGAAGGTGCTGTGGTTCTTCTGCCGTCAGAGTGCCAGGAACGAATGGTGCAGCTGCTCTACTTCCTTCCCAAGATGTCTCGCGCTCTCCTGGCCAATCTGAGCTTCTGCTGCAGCACCGGACGAATCTCTGCTGGCCTTGCCGCCTCTCTCATTCGTATTATACACTTGAGGTGAGCTTGAAATCTTCACGGTGCATCGCCCGTGACCGAGGTTCTATCTGAGCTGCAGGCGTGCGCAATTGCGCACTGCTCTCTCACCCTCTTAAAGCACAGCGAATGCATCCAGCACATCAAATAAATAAAATAAATAATAATCCAACATGAGCCATATTGGCAGTTTCATAATCACCTCATACAGAGAAATTGAAACGCATATTTGTCAAATGTGGTTTAAAACGTGTCAAAAGAGGAGAAATGGTGAAGGAGCCTGTCAGACTTTGGGAAGGCACCGTGTCGTGTAATCATTGTCACATGGTTGCTCACATGAAGACTGCAACTAGGTTAATTTATCTCGTCTCGGGTCCTACGCAGCTTCCGTACTGTGATAATAATGGTAATGTACCGTGCTAATATAACAGTAGCCCTGAGAAGGGCTTTGTTTGGCTTATGACTACGTTTGTTTATTACCATGGTGACAATTAACTGTAGCGTATGCTAACTTACTTGTAAAAGATGAAGATAACATATTGGGTGTGGGGGTGGTAACCGTGGTCTCTAACTAACCTACCTTCATGAAGTCGTGAAGTTATAACTACAGGAAAGAGCACCGCTACTGAAGTACTGTACGGACCAGATGAGTTTGCAACTTGAAGTTGCAAATTGTTTCCCTCAGATGGCAGTAGCGCACCATCCCACTCCCACAATCGGCCCCCGCCTTCTGCATCCGTCTAATTCCTGGTGTCAATGGGTCAGGTTTAACGGATTTCCAGAAGCGAGGCCCAATTGGAGACACAAAGAAAGTCATTTTTTGGGAGGCTGGAATGTGGTGACCAGGACGGGCCTCTCGGCCTTTCCACAACAAAATGTTGTGCTCCGTGTCTTTCGCCTGATATCCCCCCATCTTCGCTTGGGGGCACAATCTGATTTCATAAGCTGACTGTGAACACTGTGTTCCCTAAGTTTCAAAATTAAGCAGAATGTGATAAACTCGTAAATCTAGTTGGTTACGTTAGCTCTAGTTGTCTTGTTTTGCATCTGTCCTCATTTCGGTTCATGGGAGGGCGGTAGTTGACTTTAGGCAATGAGGCGGGCTACACACTTGACTGGTGCTGGACAATTGCCGAGCACATCTCGACAAACAATTTTTACACTCGTAACCACACGTGTGTTTGAAGACGGCCATTGCATATGAACCCGCCATGCAGTTATATTAGTTTAAAAATTGCTCAGCCTTACTTGCCAGTCACAGCGAAATATCGGCTGAACAACGGCTCGTGTCACTTGTATCTCAAGGCTCTGCTGTACTCTTGTCTTCCAGGTCATCTCTGAGTGGTTGGTCAGTCGGGAGCCAGGAAGCGGCCCTACAGGACGTGGACTACATCAGCTTCCTGTTCTCCACCCTGACGGGCTTCTCATGCGAGCAGCTGGCCTCCCTGCAGGAGGCCGGCGACACCAGAGCGCCGCTCCCCTCGCCTCTGTCGCCCCTGAGGCTTCACCGCACCCCGCTGGACCACTTCACGCACCACTGGGACGTCGTGGAGGTACGGCGCGCGATTCGATTGCCCTCTTATCGTAACCATTACATGTAGAATTGAACTTCAGAGCAAACATTGTTTGGTCAAATTGAAAAACGTATTCTGGACAGACGTAGGCCCACCCTCAAGAGTCGCGCACGGAGGCTCAGAGCAAGAAGTCTTATCTCGACGCACAGGTTGGAGATGCGTAGTTATCGGCCACCGTGGATATGTGCTCGCACTAATGAGAGCCGGTGGCGTGATGGGAATGTGACATTTCCACACTAAAATTACAGTTAACGTAGCCATGCCCCGGGGCAGGTGTGTGTATGTGTGTGTGCGTGAGAGCAACTAGGGGGTGGAACGCCTTCTAATCACTAATTCAGCACCTCAATTAAGGCCTCAGATCCTGCCTCTCTCATTTGCCTGTCTAAGTCAATCACAGCCAAGTGGAGGTACAGAGCAGGGACGGACGGGGGTGCGTCGGAGGGACAGCACGAAGGGATGGACGGTTCAGCGCTGGCGCGGCCTCGTTTCTAATGACGTGGGGGGGGGGGGTGCAGCGCTATGACTATTGCTGCCGTACTCGCTCGCTCGTGCAGGTGGTGAAATGAGGAATTGGATTATTAGGTTGGAAGAAAATGAGAAAAAAAGTTGATAAAGTGTTCTGGTTCCAGCACCAAAAAAAAAAGTTTTACTTCCTTCGTTTATTCTAAATAGAAATATCCCTGTGGACTGTTGCATCCATTAGAATTTGTAGGTTGGAGAAAAAGTTCATTGATTTAATTAGTTGAATTGCATTAATAATATGCAGATTCATGAAAATATTTTTCAGACGTCCAATTTTATAAATAGTTCTTTGTCCTATCAAACTTCTCATAATGGTAGTTTTTTTGGGGGAGAGGGGGGGTACAATTATTGTATACTCGCTTTTGGACGCTTATGTCATCAACTGTGTAATTAAAAACACAAGTTGACAATGATTCAGATGAGATAAAGGAGTAATATAAAATAAGGCATTTTAAATAAAATGACTGTATAGAAATAAATACCATAATAAATGATAGATTCATATGTGGCTCTTGGTCTATCATTCAATAATTAATGCATTTTAAAAGATGACTCATTTTCACAGTGGCCATGTGATAAGAAGTCAAACTTGGAAAATTCCCCGTTGCATAACGGTCAAAGTAGATGTGCCGTTTCACCATTTTGGGTACTTTTTGGCACATTTTTGGGGACCATGAATCTTGTTATACAGCTGAAAGCTGTAATGATAACCAGTGAGAACGGTCTGCTCCTTTTTCGGGAATGAGTCACATGTTTGGAAGTCACAATGAAATGTTTTCAAGAAAAATCAGTGTTTTGACTGTATTCTTGTAATTTAATGTTACAGTCGTTGAAAATAAATTGCTTTTCTTATAAAAAAAAAATAAATACATTTTTATGTGACCCTAAACATTTAAAGTGTGGTGTATGTTTTCCCATTGGATAATCTATTTAATGACTGTAAAAGGTGTGATGGAAGAGATTGGGGGGGGGGGGGGGGGGGTTGCGCTAAGTATGCATTCACATTGATGTCAATGTTATTCTTTTTCAGGAAGTGTGCCAGCGTCTGGAAACTCTGGGTTCAAACGCTCAGTGCTTTGAAATTTTACAAAACGGCATCTTTGAATACATGGTGAGGAACAAAACAAGTCTGTGTTGATTTCCGCACATTTAAAGCCGCACGCACGCACGCACGCACGCACACACGCACACACACACCCACACACACACACAGAGCAATGCCACTGGACGCTGCTGAGCAATTTAGTTGCGCAAGCAGTGTGATGGGTTCCACCAACAGTTTATGCGATTAATCCTCTATTCAGCTCTGGGCAAAAAAAAGAAAATCAATCAAAAGACCATTGCAAAAATATCATTTTGTTTGATTATGTTGACATTTGAGTAAGGTCAACAGTCATTTTACTCTAGTAAATGACTGACGACAAAATCCCAAATTGCAAATAGAAATGCGGTGGCGCCTTGAGATACATTAATTTGTTCCGTGTTTTGAACCTCAAAACAAAATGCCATTAATCGGTTTGAGTCATAAACAACAACAACATGTTTGTTAAATAAGAAAAATAGCACTCAATAAAGTTGTACTTGACAAAAACAAATTGCATATAGAGCAGGAATAAGGACCGGGCCGGCTTACTAATAGTGAAAAATGTAATGTGTGTGCGGGCAGGAGGAGGGGTGTGCGTGTGTGTGTGTGTCGGGTTGGGGGGGGGGGGTTCCAATGAAAATGTGAATCTGCAGGTGCAGAACCGCAAGTATCGGGGGTCCGCTGTATTGACATAATTAAGTAGAGTGTAAAAAAAATAAAACGGAACAGTTTTTGCCACATGTATTTGCCTCATTTCAATGGTGTTGTACCACTCCTTCTGATGTGTGTGCCGTGGTCACTTGGGGGCAGGACGACTGTGCTGCTCTGTGTTCATAGATCTGTCTCTTAAAGGCAAACACTATGACACCAGCGCTATCTGTTAGCCCATTTATGGCATTTGGTCAAGTTATGTGGTTGTTTTTAAATCCTCAATGTGTAATTCTCTTTGTTTTATCTTTCACAGTTTTCATGTGTCTTGGTCTTTTCACACCGTCTCTCACATTGCCGTTTGGTGCCATTTTTTTTTAAACTCCCGATGCAAACATTGAAGCTGCTCAGCTTAGTTTGATAGTTAGCGACTTTGCATCTTCTTCCTGATCGCAATCCAGGTATTTTTTTCAAAGCAGTTTACACCTGGAGATTGTGATGGCCATGACAAGGTCTTGATCTGGTAGTCCTTTACCTAAACCTTACATTGTCCCGCTTGGGAACATTTTACTGACAACTCGCCGTCCCTTCTCTTTTAAATTGCATTGTGTGTGTTTCAGACCAAGCTGAGAGTGGTGCCTGACAGCATGGCGGCCGGCCTCCTCAAAGCCGTTTCCAGGCTAATGGACCTGTCCCTCTTGCCCATCGAGCCCGTGTTACGCTTGTTGTCCCGCTGCTGCCTCAGCCTTCTGACCCTGCTCGTCACTCAGCAGCAGCAGCAGCAGCAGCAGCAACAGCAGCAGCAAGACCAGCACAAATGGTCCTGCGCCTCACAAGCCTATCATTCGCCGTCTTCATGCGATGCAAACAAAGCACGCCCTTAACACGTTTGTGTCTGAATCACAGGGAGGCCATTTGGGGTGTGTGCGTGGCGTCGCTGAGCACCGTGCCCCGCCTGCTGAGGATGGTTCTGCAGCTGCATGTGGTGGATCTGAGCCAGGAGGAGCTGCCCCAGCTGGGACAGATTTTGTATATGCTGATGCAGCACACGCCACTCCATAAACAGCTCATAGCCAACACCAGTCTGCTGCAAGAGCTCATCCAGCATCTCACGGTAAAAACATGCGTGGCCGCGATGGGAGGTCAGAAACTTTAAAAATGGTACCTGTGTGACTCGACGGTCTTAATTCATTCACTCCCAAAGACGTTTTTAAACGTCTTTTCAGACTTGGCCCTGAATTAGTTGGTACTGAATGAGTTAAGTGGTTCCAACTAGATAATATGTGCAAGGGTGGAGAGAAAGATAGGAAGATGCTTACCACAGGAAGAAAACAAGCAAATAGGTAAAGACGTGAATAGTGAAGATGTGAGGATTTACCGTACTGGCTTTGTAGAGTTGGGGTGGGAAAAGGGGAACCTGAATCCATCCTCCCAATTTGAACCCTTTTTAATAGTAGTTTATAGTTGTGTGTTTTTCCATGCACAAGTTTGACACATCCATGCTGTGTGTTGCAGAGGTACTCTCGCGGTGCGACAAGGGAGCAGTGGCTGACTGACCTGCTCTACAGCTACAGCGTCACCGTGGCCCACGGCACGTCATCTCAACGTGGAAACCTTCGAGACGTCTACTGACGGGAGGCACACACGCACGCTCACATTGTTCCCCAACTTGCAGTCGCTCTGACGCACATATGAACACTTACAAGACCGCAATAGTGACTGTGCTTTGTACTCACAACTTAACACGAACACAGTTGAGTCAATCTGTGCTGTTTTTTTTATTTTATTCTATTTTTTTAAAGAGCTTCACCGTGCTTTCGCCTGCCTCTTGTTTTGCTGGAAATATCGTGTTGTGTGTGTGTAGTTGGGGGTGGCGGGGGAGAAATAAAACATTTACACAGCATGATGTGTCCACTGTTGTTTGTATTTATTATAAGATTAAATCAGACGATGAGTTATGACCCTTCAAGCATCGATCAAAACAATCAGCCAAATATTTGGCCACTGTTTGCCGATCTGTTTTTACCTTTATGTACTTTCCACAATTAAACACATTTTTACATATACACAACTAATTTACAAAAAGCTAGTTTTCAATTCAGAATTCGAGAAAATAGTTTGTTCAGCTCATTTTTTAAGTTAAAAAAAGGGGGCTTCAAAATAATTTGAGTGCAGATTTCAGCAAGAAATATGACATTGAGGATTTGCTTAAGCGAGCATATAAATGCGGTGGCACCTGTGTGCCTGTGTTTTTAATGTAAACCCAAGAATGGACCCGACATATTTTTAGATCGTGTGTGTGTGTGTGTTTCTGCAGGTGGGCTGAGTTCATGAGTGGCTGTTGATAGACTGGCTCATTCTCCGCAACACGAGGAAAGGTTATCTCAGTGTGTGAGTGAGAGTCACGCACGCGCGCGTATGTGTGCATATGTGTTTGTCTCACAATGGATGAAAGGTTATCTTTTACACGCGTCACTTCGGTAGACTTAACCCCCGCCCCGTGAGGTCATGGTTGTGATATCATACGGCTTAATTTTAGAAGCCGACAATGTATGCAGTAATTCCGGGGAGGTAAGGTCTGCCAGCCAACTAAGAAAACAAAAAAAAAAAGTACTTAGGTGGACGCGCGTGTGCGTCACCGCTTTCCTCGATGGCCCCGACCCTGGCTGGAGCTTTGCGGCCTCAGGTGGTAGGAGAACTGCCTGGCTTGATCCACCGCATCAGTCAGGTGCACGTAGTCCAACCCGCTCACTAGACGAGTCACACACATATCAGGCTTTTGTTTGAAATTTCAAGGATTGAATCGACATTTTGTCCTTCAGCTCCTTGTTAGAGAACAACAAATTGTGCAAAAATTGTGCAAAAAATACTGAAACAGTCAATCGTTGGGCATTCAAAAGTCTCGGGGTCAACCTGTAAATGCGGTCCTGCATTTTAGAGTCGTCCTGAAATTTAACTGGAAAGCCCCAAATCCCCTACGGTTTAGTGAGTAGTTCATGCTTACTCTCACCAAAAGTATTCCAAAGGTTAGTTGAGTGACTTACACTGGCTCTGCGTGCGTAAAGGCACATTCAGGAGCAGCTGAGACCCCCGAAATGAAGGATGTCCTCGTACGGCCATGGAGTTTCCTAGAAGGCAAGTAAAAACAACTGTAAAACACAGGTGGGCAAACACAGAGTATTACATGTCGTGTAATACAAGAACCACATCACTTTAGCTTCAACTTTAAGGACTTCACCGTTGTGAATTACTGCTTTACGTTATCAAGAGTACGTACAGTACTGTAATATTTTGTGTATTAATTTTTTACTCTAAAATTGTTTCAAAGAAATGTATCTATTACGAGTCCCCCCCCCCCATCCCTTGAATTATATAATAATTGAAATTTAAGTGCTCTAAATGCGATAAAAACATTGCCTGGACGGCATTTAACCATTTTAAGTACAGCGCTTATGACGGACAGCTTATCAGGTAACGGGTTATTATTATTTGTGCATGAAAGGGTTAAATAGGGGATTTCACTTATTGCAGGCCCGAGGGTTATTGTCCTTTAGTTTCTGCAACACCAAAATGTAATTCTAAAAAAAACAAAATAACTTTGTAATTACCTGGACCGCATGCAAATCTTTAAAGGTGCATATCATAATTGTGTTATCATTCAAACCCTGCTGAGCTGAAATCATATTATTAGAAGCCTGGCAGATATGAAATTACAGGGAGGCTATTTGATAAAGGTGTAACACGATTATGATAGCCAGTGCCAAACCAGTCTAGAGTTGTATGTCAAATGTCCGTTGGATTCTTTGCGGCATGGGCGTGTGTGTGTGTGTGTGTGTGTGTGTGTGTGTGTGTGTGCGTGTGTGTTCAGTGTATCGCTCTACACTGTTGACATTCCCCCTGACAGCTCTGAACTTTTCACGATGCCACGACTGTCAGAGCGACGGCGGAGGAGGGGGGAGAGGTGAGGTGAGAACGGCGGGCAGAGGGGAGGGGGGTGGGGGCGCCACGTCACGATGTTGGGTGAGAACATTGAGATGTGTCCATCTTTCTATCGGTGTGTCCACCAGCATGCTTGAGAGCAGCAAGGTTCCTGCCTGTTCTCCAATCATCACCCGCTCTTGTGTGATGAAGGTCAAGCCTGTCTGAGGGGAGGACGAAAGGTTCTCAACAGACAGCTGGGTCAGTGTGTGGACACAAACGCCGCCCAAGACATTAACACGGGTCATTGTAGTCAATTACAGAGTGTTCCACACCACTATGACAGCCAGACTGGTTTGGATAGCTTCTTGCACAAATTAGGTTCTTGGTACTGATAAAAATGTCTGCCATGAAGGGCCAATTAATTAGTGGAATTTAAGAACTGATGTCTAGCCATTATCAGTGTTTTTTTTCTTTTTGATAATAACCAAAATTACTGGAAATAGAATTAAGGTTAAGCATGTCATATTGTACAGAAAGTATGATGGAATCAGATATATTTTGTCATGCTCGTGTTGCAACCTCAGGAATTCCTGGAAATCTTAACAACTCGTCCGCCACCCACACAAAATGGCTCCGCGACCCTCTTTCGGGTCCTGACCCACCAGTTGAGAATTGCTGATTGAGGTACGTGACATTTAAATAAACAAGAAATTGAGGAAACAAAGCGGTCTCGTATTCCCCCCCGTGACTTCTACATTTGAAAGACCACAGAGATGACTGTTGTTGTCAACTACCGCAAATTTGAATGATTCAAAATCATTGCAAAGCATCTAAAACGAGGCTTCAACTTGGTGAAAAATAAAATAGTTCTCAATCAAATACAACTTTTTCAACTTCGAAAAAAATAGATACTTGGTTGAGCATCTTTCTTATGCCTGAACATTTGAGCCATGAAAATATATCCATTGGATATATGGCTGGACGATATTCCACTAGGTCGTTGGGGGGATTTTCCACGCCTTGACAACGAGGCGCTCTAAAGCAGGATGGATAGTGATCTCAATGCATGTCGCAATTGCACTGCATCATCGCAGGTGCTCAAGATCTCGTATAGTTGGACTCAAACGTGCCAAACCTGCCGCAACCTGCAACCACGATCACAAACATATGATGCAGCTCTTACCATAAATGTTTTGGAGCACCGACGTCTTAGTCGTGGCTGCAGGTTTTGCAAGAGGAGCTCGCATCTCCGTCCGTCTCTTCTCGGTGTGGGCGTGGTTTAAAACACTTAACTCCACCCCCTTGCAGGCCTTGCCTTCACCGCGTCTGCGTGTGAGGAGCCTACAGACAACACGTGCGTTAAATCAAACAACAAAGTCTTTTTTATGGGCAGCACATTCACTCTAGAGACTAAATGGAAACAGAGGGGCTGTGTGATGGCCTTGTGCTGGTAGCTATTAAGGGCATTTGTGGGCCAAGTACGACTTGCAGCCCGTTCCATTCTTTAGAATAAAATACAAAGCCTTTACTGTATGATGCAGATACAACAAAGGTGTGCACACAATTATTTGCTAATTCTAAAAAAACTACTTTTTATATTCAGTTGAATACACGACATAGGCACCATATTTTATGTCCGAACTGATAACATTTTATTTTTTTAAACAAATATTAACTCATTCTGAATTTGATGCCTGTAAAATGTTTTTAAAAAAGCTGAAATATCGGCATGTTCACCATTGTTTTACAACCCCTTTCCTTCTAACAAAACTCAAAGTGTTTGGAATCTGAGAATACTCAATGTTGAAGCTTCATAGGTGGACTTCTTGACCTTCTCAGCTTGATGTACAATTTTAGTTGCTCAACAGTTCAGGGTCTCTGTTGTCGTATTTTGCACTTTATAATGCGGCCACGTATTTTCAATGGGAGGCATGTCTGGACTGCTGGCAGGCATGTGACAGTGTTTGTATTGTAGTGTGTTCCGAATGAGCATCATGTTGGTAACATCTGCCTTTGAGCAAAATGGCTGAACAATGAAAGATTAAAAAAAGAGGTTGCGCATCTTTTGCCCGCGACTCCTACAAATTCGCCACGCACCTTCGCCATGCTCGTTGGATGACCCTGGCCGCTTCGTGCTTCCTCCTGCGCTGCTCTCTGTCGTGTCCTTTTAGGGCGCTTGTGGCGGCGTGATGTTTTCTCAAAGGGCTTCTCGTGTGCAAAGAGGCTCCGGCAAAGTGAGCGGGATCTTTGGCCTTGTGGTGTCTGTTCTTCAGCGAATCAGTCTTTCTCGGCGGTACGGCGGCTGTTTGGTCTGCGTCCAAGACGACTGTGTAAGGGGTGCTTGTGAACAAGGCGGGTCTTTGCTCCTTGACTTTACGTGTGAAGGAGTGTCTGGATGATGCTGAGCTGCTCGGAGAAAGCGGGTCCTTCATCCTGGTAGTCCTGTCGCATGTCATGTGACTTTCAGGGCTCGGAGTGTCAGTTGGATCAGCAGCTTTGCTCCTTGAGGATCTGCTCCGATGGCCTAGTGGAGATAATACTACACGTTGATTTATTATCCAACCAGTCCTCATTAGGTTTGCGGGAGATGAAGGTTATCACAGCTGACTTTTGGGTGAAATACAACCAGGACTGAATGCCGGTCAGGCGCGGGGTGAATATAAAAATAAATCATCATTCACAATCACATTCACATTGACACCATTTTCATTGTTTTTTAAATACTGACAATTATTCCAAACACTCTTCACGTCTTGTTGGACAATTTTGAGGTAACACATTCTTTTGCACCATTCTAAGAGATTGTGGTCACTTGGAGTATAATAGTGACTGCCCCACATTTCCCTATTTTAGTTTTGACCCACTTCTTGTAGACGTTAAGAACAATGAAGAAATTAAATAGTAAAAAAAAACTGCATTTAAAATGATATCACTGGAATCTTCGCACCTCAAAAATCAGCACTCTTTAGGAGATCTCAGAAAAAAGGAATCTCTCCTTATATCACACGCACGCACGCACACACACACACACATACACACACTTATTATTCTTTGAGGCTTTTTAATTCAGAGGCTCTTAAGCGAATGTGGAGGTAATTATTAACAGCTCCAAATAGTCTATTGTTGGCATAAAACCTTCGGCCTTCTGCTAGAAAAAACAAACAACAAAAAAAACAATGTCTCAATAGTCTACCAGAACCGTAGAATTTTATTTGGAATATAATATCACAAAGGAAGGTCTGAATTAACTTCACACTACCTTTGTGTCTCTCCTCTCTGTCCCTCCGTTCAGGTTTAGTTGCTTTCTTTGTCTCCACCACCGAGTCTTTCACGGATAAATCCGCCACTCGGTTCACCAAGGAGAATTTCTCCTGCTCGCTCGTCTCTGAAGACGATTTTCGCTCCTTGGCCGCGGCCACAGAGATTTGCTGCACGGCTTCTCTCCGCCGTATTTCCTCCTCTCGCTTCCTGGACACAAGCAAAAGAAGTGGCGGCAAATGTTGTCAATATTTTGGGCTTAGACTGATGTGATGTGCATTGTTTTCAGAATTGAAATAATTTAAATGTACATCTCAGTTAAACTATGATTCCCAGCCACTGTGTGCCATGGGAAATCTGATTAAAAAATTAGCCATTAAATTAATTCTAATAAAACACGCATTTCATTAAGATCTGATTGTTTAGATTTTTTTGTTTTTTTAATGACTGTAAAACTCTGTGAATCTGTATTTTATATGTATGACTATTCTATAAGGATGTGAAGCACTTTGTGAAAGGATGAATTATTTATTTGAATTAATTTATTTATGAATTAATTATTTATACATTGGTCCATAAATCATGACTTATTTACAACAAAATCAGTATCTTTGTTCAGCTACAGCCGCGTTTATATCGAGACTTCATTCTGATCAAAATCATTCAGATTGAAGATCTCTGGTCAACTGCTCATGTGATGTAGCCTGATGCCAGAATTTACATACTCTACTACATTTAATCTGAACAGCCGATTGTCACGCATGTGACATGCGCAATAGGAATTTTCTGATGTAAAATCTGTGCCTTGGCTCAACAAAGGTTAGGAAACACTCTCGTCGAAAACAAATGTGAGACGTGTGAGTAAATGACAAAGGATCAAAAGGAGCACGTCAGGAGAAAGACGTATGCGTGTGCAAGGTTGACAGAGAGAAAGACAGATACGAGGAAAGTGCGGCAAGAAAGAATGTCAAAGGTGTCCTTGTGATGACCAAACAAACAGGGCTAGACAAGGACAGATGTATAGCTGAGTGTTGTTTGATCGTCTCTCACTTGGCGGCGTCCTTGCGTAGCTGCTCGTGCCTCATGAGGAGCTGCTTCCTCTCCCTGAAAGCCTTGCGGACCGTGTAGCCCTTGTAGATGGCCTGAATGGAGGCGGCGGCTATGTCCTGGATGGCGGCGATGGACAGAGCGCCGTGCTCCAGCATGAACTGGGTCACCTCGCTGTGGCCCCCCAGCAACGCATAGTCCAGCGGCGTGTACCTGCGTGTGAACGCCATTGTCACTCACACGGCCTTTTGAAGGTGTCCTTACCTTTGTGACCGCAACATCTCATCGTCATAATCATCATCAAAGCCTCACCTCTCCTCTGTGTGCTCCATGTGGTTAGGAAAGGCGCTGTAGCCCAGCAGCAACTTCACGGCATCCAGGTAGCCATTGTTGCACGACCAGTGGAGAGCAGTCCGCCCCTGTGGAAACAAGGTCATACCCGTGGCAATTTTTAAATGGAAAATAAAAATGGAGGGGTGCCAACCACTTACTGCAAGTAGGCTGTATCCAGTCCGTGTCTGACAACTACTCTGCGAACTATAAAAACGCAGAGGCACATATCTTACATGCTAAGAAAAATGTCTCAAAAGCAAATAGAAAGGAAGAAATGTGTGAATAATTGACGCAGCCCCTAAGAAAAGCTTGTAATTGCATAGTGATGCCACAAAATGGCATAAAGCACTACATGAAGCTGCTCAACTCACTTGAACGTACAGTGCATATAAAAATTCGACACAGCCCCGTTCAAATATCAGGTTTTCATGGTCTATAAAAATGACCAAGAGAAATCATTTCTCATATTTTTCCATCATGAACGAGAGCTATAATTTGGACAACTCTTTACAAGAGCAGGAGTAAAAATAAACGGACGTAACGTGGCTGCATAAGTGTGGACGCCCTCATAGAACTGGGCACGTGGGTGTATTTGGAAATCAATAAATTTAAACTTGTAATAAATGGGAGTCAAGAGACACTAAAACCCTTTTAAGTGTCCCAGTTTCGCCCCAAATTAAGTTCTGTTGGTCTTGTAGGCTTTCTAGCTGAAGCCTGAAGGTTTTGTACTGAAAGTGCCTGCCCAAAGCATCACCGTGCTTCACCGTAGGGGTGATGAGCATATATTTGAGCCAAACAAAGCTTTTGGAATTTCTGCAAAAAAAAGTCCAACCTTAGTTTCAACAGACCATAACATTTCCCAAACACATGTGGGAGAATAATAACACACTGGATAACAATATGCATGCACGGCAGCTGATTTCTACCTCCTTGTCCTGTATGTTTGGATCAGCATGTTTCTCCATCAGGACAGCCATGCATGTGATGTAGCCACCATAGGCAGCACACTGCAGTGGAGTCCGTTTTGCTTGGTCCTGCCAGACAGATTGGGATCATAAAGCTCTTTGAAAGCTGTAATAACGAGTTTATTTTAAATGATCATTAAAAGGCAAAGTATATAAAAATAATGTTAAAATAATGTTACATACTAACAGTTCTCCATTAAGTACACTTGCACACTCTTAACAACAACAATAGTGGTCACAGGATCAAAGTAAGAAGGCTGCCGCACTATGCTGGTGATCTTATTTTGAAACTACATGAGATGAGACATATGTTATAAATAGCTCTCAGAATGATGCAGCGCAGTAAACCACAAGCACAATAATAAACATAGGGTGCAAGTGCCAATAAAAAGCATAATTATGTTTGTAAAGGCCAGCCTTTTGTTTCAGATTGGATCTCATTACATAGTGTACTTGCAATGAATGCAGCACTTGTACAATGTATACTCTCGCCACAGGTTGCCGGAGGACTGTAGGGAGTAGTAAGACTCTCTCTCTCTCTCTATATATATATTATATATATAATATATAAGAAGATATAAGAATATATATATATATATATATATATTATATATAATATATAAGAATATATATATATATATATATATATATATATATATATATATATATATAGCCTTCTAAGATAGCTAAAACCAACATTAATTTGAAATATAGTCCTAATGTAAAATGCTTCTTGTAAGATAAAACCAGACACTTGGAATTTGTGGTCCACCACGAGGCGCTTCAGAGCTCACCTGTACATTGGGGCTGATTCCATTCTCCATTAAGATCTGGCAGACCTCAGCGTTCCCTCCCAAAGCTGCCCAGTGGAGTGCAGTGTGACCGTCCACGTCCACGAGGTCCACACGTGCGGCGCCTTTATTCAACACAGTAAGCAGCTACATATCTGACACACAACTACAGAGAACATAAATAGCATTGGAACATGGCAAAACAATTTCTTGAAGAGATTGCCGCTACCTTTGACACCCACCTTTGATGAGCGTGAGGATGACGTCCCTCTGTCCCATCTCGCAGGCACGAAACAGCGGCGTGTGCTTCATTACATCCAGAGAGTCCACCATGCCTCCCCTCTCCAACAGCAATTTGACAGTGCTAACATGGCCTGACAGGGAGGCTGCATGTAGCGCTGTTTGGACAATAGCGGCACGAACATTAAGGCAACCGGTCAAATGGACGCCACGCGCCTCACTAAAATGCGGCTGAAGTACACACGCGACGTGCCACAACATTATGACTACTTGGTTAATAAAACGGTCATGGCAAGAGCCTGTATCCAATATTCTGCCTTTCGAATAAAATCCATGCTGAGTTTTGACAGTCATGAATCAACAATTGGTTTATAATTGTGGTTGTATTTTGGAGCGGTGTACAACCGTACATGGCCCGTCTGGGATGCAAGAACTCAATTGATGCTATTCGCTGGGCTGTGCAAAAAAAAGAAGCTGGGAAATGATCAATTTAACAAATGCAAGCAATACAAGGAGATCATCCCCCCCCCAACTCCCACCCATCAACAAATAAACTTTCTCATCCAAAATTCAAGGAAGTGACATGGTTACCAGTCTGCCATGCTGTCCTTCATGCTGTCTAGCTTGCAAGCACATACATAAACAATGATAGCCAGACTGGACATTGATTATACATCCAAGAGGCCCCTTTAGTGTCAGAGCTGTGGTGACGTGTCACGAGTGTGTTCATTCTTTCTTCTTTCTACCCACAATCTTGCTGCTGTAGACTGTAAATTTCCCCAGTGCGGGACAAATAAAGGATATCTTAATGTGTGAGCATGCAACAAGACAGTGCTGACAGTTTTCATGGCAAACAATGGCTAATTTTGCTGACACTATCAGCTTTCCTCTCTGGCTCATCTTCTGGGAAATCGCCTTATGACGAGCCTCGATTTTGAGGAGCGTTGGGACGTTGCGTTAAATATAAATTAAAAAAACTAATGCAATGATTTGCAAATCGTGTTCAACCTACCGGTATATTTGTGAGGATACACTGTATTCTGTTTTTATTTATGTTCAACACAACTTCCCATCTTCATTGGAATTGAGATTGTACAAGCACACATCGCTCGGAGATCATCTCATTTTAGTGGCACTCACCGGTGCCGCCATACTTGTCGGTCATGTTGATGTCAATGTGAGGCGTGTGGGCCAACATGGTGCGGATGACATCATCGCAGCCCTTGCCCGCTGCCCACATGAAGGCCGTCCTGCCCTCCAGGTCAGGCTCATCTTTCACTGATGGGTGAGAAAGAAACACACCTACTGTCTCCTATTGACACACACACGCACACACAAAGAAAAAAAAAGAACAAAGGTTGTGCAGTGATTTATAGGAAAGAGTTTTCAATTAGAAGATCACAACTTCATGGATTGGATGGCGATGATGAAAGATGATTGTATCATACCATTTCCACTTAGGAGGGGGAAAGCCTCACCGAAACTCAAATGGCAAAAAGAGAGCACACATTCCACTAAAAGAAGTGACCAAGTGATTGAGTACCACATTGGCACAATAGAATCACCATTCTGCGATACCGGGGCTTAGTCTGTGAATTGAAACCTGAATTCTTCCTCTCAGCATTTTTACCCAGATTGGCACTTAAATGTTTGGATTTTCATGGATTTTCCTGCTTTGCACATGTGCTACCTTTCTGCGCAATGTTCACAGAAATGTGTTAAGTGTGTTTTCAGATCCACGGCTGTTACAAAATCGTGCATTTCTAAAGTTGCTGAAAGAAAACACTTGAGCTCGAAAACAAATTTGCACACAGTCTTACACCCAACCTCGCGCCCCTCACACACACATACACACACATACACATACAACTCAGGTCAATTGAATTTCAGGGAAAACATTTTGATCAGGACCAAAATAAAGCCATACAGACAAGTCCTATACTGTAATCCCTTTTAATTTAAAAAATATTTTATTCATGAATTGGTTTGTTGTGCACGCGCGACTCACAGCATTGTTGCTCTGTGCTCCGTAATGCAAAGGTGTCGCTCCTTGGCTGTCGGAGGGAATAGTGCCTGACGTGTTCCTCTCCAGCAGCAGGTGGACAATTCTGGCATGGCCTGTGAACACATGTTAAACTCCAGAAAATGCAGAGTCACGTACCTCGTGCTCAACTTCCACTTCACACTATTTATTTTACTACGACTAGCAGGGAACCTCGCCGTGTCTTATGGTATATAATTGAATTTCCCACAAAATGTATGCATGGCATGATATTTGAAAGGAGGGTCTTGAGACATCAGCTGCAAAATGTGACATAAGCAAACCAACTGTTGTGTAACAAATAACATTTTTGTTATGCAACTGGTTCGAGGGGTTGTGTGTGTTTTTGCACTGATCAGCTAGGATCGACTCCAGCTCCCTGCCCCTACCAGGAGTAGTAGAGAAAATGAATGGATGGATGACGTTACATGAACTGTCATCATACAGTATATATATATTTTTGAGATCGACATTTTCTTGACATCCGCAAAAGCTGCTATTTTATCTGGTGTTTACTTTCATACATTTTATACAGTAGCCTTGCTTTAGTTGATGGCTTTAATTTCTATTTCATACATAATCACAGACAATCATTGTGACCTAAAAACCCCAAAAGCAAAAACGATGGCTCGTAAATGACATTTTGCTTTTTAAGTGGTACGTCACACCAAATTAAACTGGCAAGCCACAATGATGGAAGGACAAGAAAAGGCAGTCGAAATCCGTAAGGAGTTGTGTGAGATGTGCATCAGTTTACCGAGCAGGGCGGCCCAATGGAGCGGTGTCCTGAAGAGATTGTCGTAAGCGGTCACATTGCAGCCCTGGTAGGACGTCAGCACCTCGACCACTGCCTCGTTACCGTCGGCGACAGCAAAGTGCAAGGGTGTCCGACCTTCGTAGTCCTGCCAGTTCAGCAGGGACTCCGTGGGAGCCGCTTCCTGCACACGCGCAAGACATCGATGTGTAGATTTAAACGAACCAATTTATTCATAGTGGGCAAGCAGGGTTGATTAATACGGGCCTTTGAAAGATACAGTTTTAACCTTTTTTTTTTCCTCGGCGTGTTCCATAACACTTTCACAAAGGGAATAACTGAAAATTCTTCCAATTTACCTCGATTTCAGAGCAAGCCACCAGAAACTTTGGGATGGCTTTTCCAAAGCACTGTCCTCAAAGTCAGCGGACAGGATAGACACCCAGTACGTTCTAGAAGTTTATTAATGGCTACAACAGGCCTGGAAATCAAGGACGCCCAAAGCAGTGGTTTTTATCTGATGGTTCAAGACACGAGAGCGGGTCGAGGATTTATTATGAAGAGGTAGTTAAAAAGTTGCCTCACTATACGACTATCTAGGCGGATAATATTTTATGGTTGAGAATGGTATGTAATTAACTGCAGTCGTTTCTGGAGGGGAATAATATAGAGAAGAGATTGTCACGCGGCTCGAGAAGGCATGCTCAGTTAGTGGCCTACAAGTGTTATCCATACAAATATGTGCTGTAAGTATGACTTTACTCCGTCAGCCTTGGTTAGTGATGGAGTATGACACATTCAGACTCGAGAACCCATTTGGGTTTTGTTGCCATCATGGGAGATGAACTCCATCCTACACTGTGGACCCCGTATACCATAAAATCTTGAACATGCATCCAAGCTTAGATGCTCTCTTTCCATTTAGAAAATAACATTATTGTGACTGAAATGTATTACCTGGGGTGCAATGAGACATTTACTAGTATGCCTCTCTACTTGACCGACTTCCCACATGGTAAAGAACTTTTCACAGTACCAAGAAATAGGGAAAATATTATGGCCGTATTTTGGGCAGTTGTGAGATTTATTTGTACTGTATTTAGTCCTGTATATGCATAATAATCTTGAATCTCTAAATCATGTACTCTGAAAGGCACTATAATCATGTAAGCAGCTATGTTCCAACAATAAGTTTTGTTTATCGTTCCTAAAAATGAGTGGGTTCCTTGTTTCTTGATGAAAGTGAGTCGCGGCTTAGCGACACCAGGAAAATGTAGGTTCTAAGGGACATATCAACAAATATTGAAGGGAGCATATTTATAGGCGGCTCGGTGGGCGAGTGGTTAGCGCGTCGACCTCACAGTGCGGAGGTACCGGGTTCAATTCCGGCTCTAGCCTCCCTCTGTGGAGTTTGCATGTTCTGCCCGTGCCTACGTGGTTTTTCTCGAGGTACTCCGTGTTCCTCTCGCATTCCAAAAACATGCATGGCAGGTTAATGAAACACTAAATTGTCCCGAGGTGTCAGTGTAAGCACAGATGGTCGTTTGTCTCTGTTTGCCCTGCCATTGGCTGGCAACTGGTTCAGGAGTGCCTACTGCCCGAAGACGGCCATTCAGAAAACGGTGGTGGTGGCGTATTTCTATCGCGCGGCCTAATGCGCATGCAATTTTGACCATGTCTTTGGCGGAGAACCCCGCCCCCCCACAATACATCTATACCATTGCACTTAATTCTGCATTCCTTATTGGTAAGACAGCGCAACTTTATGCGTGATGTGTACCAGGATACAGCGGACAGTTTGCGTGGCCCTGGCTTCCTGGCTGTGCGCGGCCCAGTGCAGGGGGATCTTGCCCTCGCTGTCAGGGATGCCGATGTTGGAGTCGTGCTTGATGAGGAGGCGGACGTGCTCCGGCCGGTTATAAAACGCTGACCAGTGCAGGGCAGTTTGCTGTGAAGACAGACAAGCAGGACAGATGAAAAAGAAGAGAAAGCTAGGGCGACTTGTAGAACAATGAGAGCCGTTGTTGACTAGAGGCTTTGAGCTTCTTCTATTACGCAAATGAAAGGGCTGAGAAGCAACCCAGATAACGCCTAAATGGAAGCTACTGGCTGTCATCTGATATGATGATGCATATTGGAACATTACAAAACTAACTACTGATGTCACACCTCGGCGTCATAACACAAGGGAGTCTCTGTCCTTGTGGCCACAGATACTTAAGCTTCACTGCGACACGAGCGCGGATGACCTCAAACTCTTCAATGAATTCCATTCGTTACGCAGCTGGATGTTTTTTTTCGGACAGACCATGGAAGGGCTCTCAGCGTGTGTTTTAAGTACACACAAATTAGGAAACTGGCCTGAAAGTCTCCTGGAAAAAAGATGAGCTCAAGTTGTAAGGTTGAAACACTAGTTTTCATGACAGATCAGCATTACAAGATATCGACTACGGGTTTTAGTTTTTTGGTGCCTTCAAGTGTACGTTTTTGTGACGCAGCGACAAGGCGAATAAGTGGAAAAATGTGATGACAGCCAATAGTCCTGTTAAATAATTATGACCGTGAGTGCGTGACTGTATATTGAAACCTCATAAGTCATGACTTCTGTCGCTTTATTGGTTGTTTTACCTCAGGCGAAAGACTGATTTTTCACAGATCATATTTATCATGTATGGGTGTCAAGTCCCGATGACTGTTTTGATAAATACGAAAAAATACAAACTGCCCTTTTCATGATCATCACTTGTGCCGGAACGATATCTTTTGAAATTGATTTTGATGTACACTGCCGTCGAAAAGTTGAGATATGTATGCTTTAAAATGTTCTTAATTTAATGGGATTTTCTCCATTATTTCCTTTCTTCCCTCAAAGTTGCTTTTTATTCTTGCAACTTTTTGCCTTTCTTCCTCTGTTCATACACCCCCCTCCCTCCCCCCTGACCTCTTTCCAGCCTTCCTTCCCCTCAGACCTGCTTTTTCCCCTCATATTTTTTTCTTTCCTGACCTCCTTTCTTCCTTCCCCCCCTCAGACCTGCTTTTTATTGATGCATCTCTACATACCTTTGCTTAAACCCACTTTTTTCAGTCACACCTTGAATTCAAGCATGCTAACATCGGGCACAACATCAATCGTGACGACATAACTGGAGCAGTGTTTTAGTCTTCATGATATTGCTAAGACACAACCCATTCTACAGATGAGTGGCGCAGCGACTGCAAGTCATGCTAGTTTTAAAAGCCTGCTATTAGTATATAATGTTTTAGGAAGATTCTGATTTGGACTAGAAAGTCATAGTAGCCCTATCCTGGCCATGTTATTAAGACGTTATTTTTAAGATTTTGTTACTTATAAAATATTCCATGGCTTAGCATCTTCCTATCTTGCTGACTTAGCAGTATTAGTGCCTTATTTCCCACACTAAGCCTTATGCTCACAACATCCTGATCTTTTAGTTACTACGAGAGCTTAAAAAAAAAGTCAGGAGGTTCTTCCGGATCCTCAATTCGAGCGGCAGTATTCTAGAATGGTCTACCTGTAGAAATGAGACCTGCTACTACTGTAGAAATATTTAAAATCTCATCTCATGAGTTATTTCTACACTCATTTCGTTTGTACCATTCGTCCCGCCTCAGACGCTGGGCACCTGGATTTGGCGCTGTTTTACTGCCACTTCTCCTTCCTCCTTCCCCACCCCTGAGTGAAATGAAGCGGTTGCTGTAAGGATTCAGTTTTGACCAACTGGGACTTGAATAGGACCACTTCTTGGAGGATTCTGGATCGAGAAAGCTGGACAGTTTCTGAGGAGAACCACTTCTCTGGGGGTGTTTGTCAACCTGTGGCGCTTCATTTTGTTTAACGGACTCGAATGCCCTTTATGCTAATGCTGCACAACATCATATCATCTGATAAATGCTGACAACTCTGCATCCATTGGAGACTGGTCATTCTGGAAGGGGGACCCGTCAATCCCTTCTCAATGGTACTTCCTTTTTTTTTCTTTTGTCCCTGACTGTACCTTGTTCTTGTCCTGTGTGTCGACCTCCCCTGGGCCAATGTGTTTAAGCAGCAATGCGAGGGCTTTTGGAGAAGGGTGTCGTGTGGCAAGGTGCAGCGGGGTCATCTCTTCCAAATCTTTCTGGAGCCAGTTGGCGTGTCGAGACAGCAGCAGCTTGAGGAAACGAACATTTCCCTGCAAGGCAAAAATAAATGAATAAATAAATAACCCAACAACTCTGATTTAGGCAATATTCTCCACATGATATCACAGTGTTCTCATTAGCAGTAGTGGTGAACCAACACTGGTGACATGCACACCCGGGCCAAATCACAAGCTTGTGGTCTTCATGGTGTCTTGTTCAATTCAGGGGGTCATCCATCTTCGTTCTCTCTCATTTTGGTGCGCGTGATAAGCTGTTAGACAGTTAACACCAAACCTGCCCCCCCCACCCCCCTGTCATCATTACCATCATCATCCTCTGTTTGGATGGTATTCAGCCAGGGCCTCCTGAGTCATGTACTACCTAACAGCTCTCACGGGACCCCGGGTCGTGTGCCTACGTGGCCCTCCGTGTGTGAGTGTGTTTTGTATATTTACCATGATGCCGGCTCAAAGCCACAGCCTGACGGATCTATCTTGTGTGTGAGCATGCATCTCGACCAAGAGAGTGTGTGTCTATGCACTCCTGTCCTCCCTATTCTCAGTCCAATTAGATCCGTAATCCCTGGCCTCTCTGCCTGTCTCTGCCAATTATTGATCCTGTGTCAAAGAGACAGGGCTCCCCATCACGATCATGCCCGCGTGCACACGCGCACACCAATACTATGTACTATGTCTCCTGCTACAGCTTTCCTCAACAAAATCATGATGACAAAGCACCGAAAATATGACCAAATAAAGATAATACTGTGTGGAAATATGACGTCGAACAAACGTTCCCAGAATTCTCTATTCTGTCACACCGTACACATGAGAACAACTAAAAGGTAAACATCTAAACTTCCTTTTGTAGTATTTCTAATACTTAGTCTTATTATGAAAAAAACTATCTATCTATCTATCTATCTATCTATATATATATTGGAATTACAATTCTCATTCAAAATACCTTTCTGGCTTCACTTTGTTTCAACATCAGAAAATTATTCTTATTAAAGGTGTGACAGAGTGGTTGAATCATTCTGAAAAAAAAAAAGATATTGAAAATTATGTATTACTTTTCTTTCACTGTATTTAATGAGAACCTTTTTTGAGAGTATTATCATTGCAGTTTATTCACTGGTTGGTTTCTACTGCCTTGACGTGAGACTTGCTGCATTTATTTCGACTTAATTGTCCAAAGATGCGTCATAGCCTTTTTATTATTATTATTCCCGTAAAAGTATGTTTTCAAGGTTGTTCCCATTTATTTTTTCAATAATTTGTCCCGGTACCCCTGCGGTCGTACATAGAGTCACTAGGGGGCAGTGGTCTCCCTCTTTCCAACGAACCCCAACCTGGTCGATTGAGTTGCTCACTTGCAAAGCTATTATTGTTCTTTTTTTATGACGAATTGTATTGGATAAACTTTGTCAGTTGCACTCAATACAAGCTCAAAACATGCCTCACGTGCAAACAACCAGCATTTGACCAACCTTGCCGCCTTTGGCAAGGAGGTGAATCATCCTTAACCTGTCGACTGCGACGCCAGTGCGTGTGCGTGCGTGCGTGTGTGTGTCTAAGAGTGTGCGTGTGGGGGGTCAGCGTAGGCCGTGCCTTCTGTGCAGCGAGGTGCAGAGCCGTGCGTTGGCTGTGGTCGGTCTTGTTGACTGAGGCTCCGGCCTTTAGCAGAATTTCTGCACAGTCTAGGCGATCAGCCAGCACGCAGTACATGAGAGGGGTGCGGCCAAATTGATCCTCACGGTCCCGGAGGACTGGCTCTGCTATACGCACAAATACACAGATACACAAATGAATGGATTATGCTACCCGGGGGCCTTGAATGCACGTATTCGCTCATATACTACTTCACTGTGACTCACTTGTGTGCGAATTTCATATTTGAACACAAGGTATCATTGACCACTTTATTGAAGCAAGGATCTACTGTGTGTGTGTGTGTGTGTGTGGCTTTTTTTTGCTGCAAAAAGCCTCATCCTGTAGTTGCTACTTGGGTGTTTTGCTTAGGCTTACCTTGCCCTCTGACCTTTCTGCACAAAATTTCCTTGCAGAAATCAATAAAGCAGTGCGGTATTACATACTGATGCGAAAATACTCTTGTCTGTGTCGGTAGGGAAAAACTCCTTTTTGAGTAAGTTTTTGTCCAATCGTTGGAATTTTTTTTTCTCCAAGAGCTGGACTTTTGGCCTCCTCACAGTTATGCACCTTGAGCGAGTTCTATATGGTTTACCTGTGATGAGTTTGTGCAGCGTATTCCTGTCGCCATTGACAGCGGCGGCGTGAACCTGCGAGCCCAGAGGGGCGGCGCACGGTCCAGAGGGCGCTGCGGCCTGTAACACAAACACACATAAGCTCGCAAATCAACCCGCGGCCATTTCCTGTGCATATACAATAGCTTGTTTATCAACCATTGACCAATGTAGAGGGCATCTTCTCAGGCATGATGTACAGTAGCTCTTAGCATGAAACCAGGTTTTAATTTCACCATTCTGATCATCAGCACCACCAAAATGAATAAAAACAGATGATCTTGTTGTTAACTACTAAAAGCTAAAAACAACTCAGTCATGTAGAGGTGATACCTCATGCATCACAGAAATTCTTCCCAAAAAAGTTCCTTGTAATCTTTTAGGGTGAACGAGAGACCCCGTACTTTTTGGGCTTTCGAGGTTCGCCCCTCATTTTATTTTGTTTGCATCATGCTCTGTGGATAGACAATGAGTTGTCGGTTTCTTGTTTTGGTTTTCCAATATTGTACAGGCCAAATGTAAAATATATAAGCATTTGATTGGCACATATACCGTAAGTGGCCATGGAATTTGTCGAATTTACCAAACGACGTCTCTGTATATAAGAACAGCAGAAATTCTCACTCGTCTCGTATGCCTCCTTCAGTAAGGTAGAACACAGTCAGCCTCACCTTTTATATGCAGTTTCCTGTGATCGGCAAAACTAAATATAAAAACTGGGAGATTTTTAAACTATATGCTCATCAATTCCCTCTTCATGCCCCCTTCAAATTGTTGATGTCCCTTTGTCAATGACAACAATTTTGACGAAACCAATCATTTTTGGATTAAAAATAAAAAGGTAAAGCACAGACCCGAACTCTGAAATGGAAAAGAATTGCATTTATTAATTGTTTCTTTCGTTTTTATTCTTTCACCTAACTGCTCTGACTACACACCCCTGGTTTAAATGAATAATAGCAAATAAAGGGTCTTCCCAATGTGTAAAAATGATCATTCAATCCACACGAACACCTGACATTCCATTGGCTGTCAAGCCCAAAATGAAGACATTTTGATAAACGTATTGGCAAGCTGATGTCTTCTGACAGAGTCCACATGTGTGTGTGTGTGTGTGCTCTCGCTGAGGGGGTTAAATCTCTTCCTGGCCCCACTTAACAAGAGCCCAGTGAAAGCTGCGTAATCTGTAGACAGGAAGCATCTGGGGATAAGGGGTGGGTGGGTGTATGGAGGCGTGATCCCTGTGTGAGCGTGTAAGAGGGGGGTCTCTCCTCATGTCTTATTAATGTCTCATTAATACTGCAACATGCTCCACTCTGTGTGTGTGTGTGTGTGTGTGTGTGTGTGTGTGTGTGTGTGTGTGTGTGTGTGTGTGTGGTGTGTGTGTGCGTGTGGTGTGTGTGTGTGTGTGTGTGTGTGGAGAGATATGGGACAAAGCCTGGGGGGTACAACGCAGAAATCAATCATTGCCCCTAAACACATAAAAGCCAGCGGCACTAACCAATTCCATCCCATGGCAAAATCTGAGAGACATTTTCATCATCTAAATACTTTCGGAACTTTTGGCAGAAAAATGCGGGGTTCTGAAGAAAGCACAGGAGAAGAATCAAACGTCCTCCAGGCTTCTCGTCTCACCCTCCAGCCTTGCTACCATCTCGTAAAGAGAGTTCCTGCAGACGGTGCGTGCGGCACAGCAATTACCCATCATACCACCTGCTTTGTCACGCTCAACCCCAGCAGCCCATTACAACCTTGAATGAAAAGTAAATCAATTTGTGTGCTTGGCACATGTGCTGTGTCACGAGAAGGTTTTTTTTGTCCTGAGAATTGTTTTTATTTACCAGGGTTTTACTGAAATCCACCACAAACATCTAAATCGATCGCTAAGTGACAGGGATTTGTCAGCAAAGCACATTCTAATGTCAAACATGTGCGCAAATATCCCTAAAAATACAATTGTAAGCCTCCACTTCCAAAAGAAGGAAAAAAATCTGTTTAGCTAACCAGAAATAAGAGTAAAATGGTGATAGAGCACCACAATATATCCCAGCGGGCATCCCACAATTTTTAGAAGATTGTTTTAGATGTAGAAGGTAGGCTCAAAAGTAGGTGTAAACTTTTAACTTGCTAATATCTTTGGACAGATGGAAAACACTTTCCAAGTGCATGTGACCGATACGTTATCAATATTGGGTTTTTTTGGGCCTATGGGGTACTTATCATTGTCCCCTATGAACTCTGCATCACGAAATTAAATCACTCAACTTTGATGTTGCTGTATCTGCTAGAAGGCTAGACGAGTATTGTAGCCCTATCTTGATATTTTTAACAAGACCAAAATTAATTAGAAAAAAAAGAAACTGTGGTCCAGTGGTTAGCACGTCCATCTCACAAACACGCAGAGGTCATGGGTTCAGTTCCAGCTCCGGCCCCCCTCTGTGGAATTTGCATCCTCCCTCGGCCTGCGTGGGTTTTCTCCGGGTACTCGGGTTTCCTCCCATATTCCAAAAACATGCATGGCAGGCTAATTGAACACTCTAAATTGTCCCTAGGTGTGAGTGTGAGCGTAGATGGTTGTTTGTCTCCGTGTACCCTGCGATTGGCTGGTTCAGGGTGTCCCCCGCCTACAGCCCGAAGACGGCTAGGATAGGCTCCAGCACTCTCCGCGACCCTTGTGACGATGAAGCGGATTAGAAAATGGATGGATGGAAAATAAGCACTGTACGTTTCTTGAAATTAAGTCAACTCATGCTTCTGATATCAAAGTGATGTTTTTCCCCCCACTATGACAAGAGCTCATTAAAACTTACTTTGGACTTTTCTTGATTTATTTTGATATTTCCTCCTCTCTCTGAGTCAATAATAACATCCCCAGCTGCTACTATCAACACATGAATTGATTTATGAATAATCTTAAATGCGAGAGGGCATTAAAAGAAAATCTGAATTTCAGCTGCCAGAGACTACACTCATCAATAAAGTGAATTGATATGAGGGACATTCAGACCAGTGAGAGGAGTCAATTAGAGTTTCATGAGGAACCAAGTGTTTGGAAACACCTAAATCCATCCATCTATACATCCGTTTTCGAAACCACTTTTCCTCACAAGAGTGGTGGGCGTGCTGGAACCTATCCCAGCTGTCTTCGAGCAGCATGGGGGGGGGGGGGCACCCTGAATTGGTTGCCAGCCAATCGCAGGCCACACATAAAGGAACAACCATTCGCGCTCACACTCACACCCAAGGACAATTTAGAGTGTTGCATTAACCTGCCATGAATGTTTTTTGGAACATGGGAGAAAACCGGAGTGCTCGGAGAAAACTCACGTAGACATGTGGAGAACATGCAAACTCCACACAGGAAGGCCAGAGCCGGAATCTGTGAGGCCGACATGGTAACCAGTCGAACACTGTGCAGCCCGGAAACACCTACAGTGAATCCAAATTTGTCTAAAAAGGCTTTTGAGATGGCGCGTCTGGAATCAGACAAAGGAGGGTGTAAAAACAACGGCCGGGTCCTGTTGAGAGCTTTGCAGCGGACTCATTTTCCCCATTCACACGCGTTCCTCAGGGAGCACTTCACTTGTTAATATGAAGACAATAACTCAGAGTAAAGCATTGATCAGGGGCAGAGTGCTGGGCCGAGTGATTGTTTATCTGTAAGAGTATTGATTCATGCTGATGCTGACATTATTTATTCTTTATTCATAGTCCCACTTGTATAAATACAACAAGTTTAACAAAGAATCTACACTTTGTTGAAGCCTTTTAACTACTCAACAGGAGTGCCAGACACACACACACACGCACACATGTGTCTATTTTAGTCTATATGTTAGTCTCACTGTTGTTTGGGCTTTGTGAAGAAGTCTGGTTTTGATAGAGGACAAAACTAAGGCATGCTGGGTAAGCAGTGGGAAAACGGCACAGAAGCCTGTGGCCTTTCGCTCTATTATAGGTAACACACACGCGCACACTTTTATATCAGCCTATTTTCTGACAGTTTAGAGCCTAAGTCAACACGAGGCTCTTAAAGGTGCCTATACCACCTACATGACTCTCTTGGGGGTGGGGGTGTAAATGTGTATCTCTGAGAGCACAGCGAAACCGCAGGGATCCGTCCCTGCATTTTGACTGACAGGTAAAGAGGTGGGAGATTGAAGAATATCAGCCCACAGGGACGCCCGATACGCAAAGCCCTATTTCTGGGGGATGTCCTCGATCCCCAAAGACCAATGAGCCGACTCCCTCGGCTGGGGGCCGGGCACATGAGCACAGCGGGGCCAATCAGCAGGGCGCTGGCAGGCTGAGTGCCATATATGTCTGCTAATTTACATCATTACCACAATGCATCCTGACAAATGAGCCCCCGGGGTGTGAGCCAATCACCTGGGAGGGTAATGCAATTAGGCGGGACCGCAGCTGTCAGTCAAACAGCCACAGGCAGGGGGTCAGGTAGTGATGCCTGTGGCCAGGACAACCCTGCCTATTGCATTGTCGTTTAAATATATGCAGATCTAGAGCAGTGGAAGCAGACATGTGGGGCAGGACAAGGGGGGGGGGGGGGGGCGTGCGTGAAGGGATGCTGCAGAGGAAGAAGACCTCAGGAGACTCCTCAAGGTACACAAAGATTGACTTGTGTCCTCTGAGGCACTGAGTGTGTGTGTGTGTGTGTGTGTGTGTGTGTGTGTGTGTGTGTGTGTGTGTGTGTGTGTGTGTGTGTGTGTGTGTGTGTGTGTGTGTCTGTTTACACGTGTTTTCGCCCACTGAGGCACACTGTTGTTTTTGCTTCGAGCTACATGCGAGGAACAATACTTACTTGACAGGAACTCTGGTAGAGCAAAGAGCTCCACCAAAGCAGAACTGTTAATAAAAGGGGAACACTTGTGCAGCATCTGCATTGTCCATCTGTTTGTTAGTTCGTAGGCAACTTCCTTTCCTGTCTCAGGGTGATGTACGATGCTACAGACATAAGGGCATTTTGTGAACGGGCCTTTTAAATTGTTACATGACTAAGTGATGACGAATTGTTGAGAATCCATTTATAGTCTTGGCCCTTGGTTTGAAACTTTGCTTAAAATATAACCTCAAACTGTATTTTCCGATTTATCAAAATGCTCTCCATTCATGACAAAGTTGTAGGACAGGTGATAGAGTCAGTGGGTGGCCAAAGCAAACTGGACTGGACCATTTGAATTTCCACAAATCTATGAATGCTTCAATGTTTCTCAAGCTGCGGGCCCAGGGGCCATCCGTGGCCCGCAGGTTGAGATTTTTGCGGTCACCTCTTGGCATCAAAGTTAAATGTTAATGTGGCCCATCGTTTTTACCATCGCTCATACATACCATAATAGCTCAGACTCATGTCAGCTTTAGGGGGAAACATTATTCCAAAGTGACAACAAGCAGAAAGAAAAGATATCCTGTGACCCATTTTTTTAAGGTAGTACTGTACTCGGATGTAAAAAGTTTGACACCCGCTGACACTCAGTAACAGGGAGCGTGTCCTGCCGCAACAGCAAAAAAACGGTGAATAATTGACACCCGACTCCCAAATTTTTATGTTTGCCTATATTCTTCATTTAAATGGCAAATATATACCACAAACTATAATCCAAAAACAGGCAAATATCACTTCATATAAACTAATCTCACAACATTAATGTTAAAATAAATGGCTTAGAGATGATTAGTTTTTTCATTAAAATAGAGAGTGTGTGTACAAGGAAAAACGTAAGTGAAAAGTGAACCACCAGTACTTGGGGTTTCACTGTGTCTGTGTAGTATTTGTGTTAATTAACTGTCAAAACAAACTGTGATCAAAACAATAACTTTTGCTCTTGTGCTCCCGGAGAGGGCAAAACTAAAGAGGAACTAAAAACTCATGCAGACACGCTTTGCATTTGAGTGACACTCGCATTCGTCTTATTGGTAATCAAGTTGATCTCGGGTCTCAATAGGTGCTGTGATATCATACCGAAGCTTTCCACAGAGTCGATAAGACTTCTGCCCGGCATGTTGTTGATGTTTGTGTTGTTTTTGCAGGTCAATACTGCTGTGAGTGGCAGCCTGTCAAGTGGTGTTAATCAAAGCCTCAGACCATGAACTAATTTGCCAGTAACATTATGCTTTTAGCTTCCCAGCAAACATTATTCAATAAAACGAAAAGCAAATGATGTGTACAAAAGTGAGCCGCAGAGGTCCTCGTGGCGTCTGTGTGTTTCAGATGCTGTTTGACTCACTTGGAGTGTAGGGGGGAGCTGTGTGTTTTGTGTCCTCACGTTATATCACTAATGAGCAGCCCTCGGGAGAGATGGGAGAGGGACGGCGTGGCAGACAGAAAAAGACAGATGAAGAAAGAAAAATGGAAGGGAGACCGAGATCAGCTTGGGGACTTTTTCCTCTTCGCCCTTGCATTCCCTCTCCCCCACACCTCAGAGTCTAATTGGACTAAAACTGTGATCTAATTAAATGTCCAATTAAAGTGCAGAGAGCAACGTGCCCACCGGCGGATCACAGTAGAGGGACATAATCAGCTGGAAAAACAAACAAAAAAATCAATGCGAAATGGGAAAACATGTTAAAAACAGGGAAAAAAAGGAGCAGAGAAGAATTGTGAGGGTGTTTAAAATGAGTATATTGACTAAACATATTGGGATAAGGCAGAAGATTACCAGTATTATCCAGGCATTACAAATATTTTTTGCCTACCCTTAATATAAGAATGACTGAGTGGCAGTTTTTAATGGAGCCACACAAATTCCTAAATGACAAAGGGAACGTCTTCAGTGACTGAAGACTAATGGACTAATTTCAGGAAGATGTCAGATTTAAATAACTAACACCTTTTGGCCTTGCATCACATTTCGACACTACTTTTATATATATAAAGGGAAAGTCAAGTCAACATTTTATTGACAATAATATGTTGGTACTGCCAGGTAATTTGGGCGATGTATACACAGTATATACTTCCCCCCCACTCCCAAAAGACAAAAATAAATGAAAACCGCATCAAATGAAACACAAACAATTAGGGGGGGAAAGTGTCATTGGAATGTCAATCGTTCCCATTTCATACCACTGAGAGTCAGCGAGCATGAGATAACTCTTCCAATTTCTCCATCTGTGAGTTGCTCACACACTGTGAACCCCCTGCGGACAGCTTGAGCCCATCAAATATTAATGTAGGGATTCAATTCAACATTCTAGTTAATCTCCTTAACAATTAGGCTGTAACGGGTCACATAATTAGGGTTTGTCATAGTCTCAATTGACCTCGTCTCTTGGGAGAAAAACACAATCTGGCTACAAAGGGGGTTAATCCCATAACTCAACCCAGCACCATTTTTGCAGTTGTAAACTCCCAAAACAGGGACACTGTTGCTCACTTTGTGTCAGATTCTTACCATAGTTACATTGAAAGGGGCACTCAGCAGATGTTTCCCAGTTCAGTGCATCATTATTGGGTGTGAATCCATGTCCCCTACCTGTCCTGATCCCTCATCCTGCTGGGAAGCGAGAAAGAGGATCAATCACATACTGAGACAAGCCCACCTGCTCACATAATGAACTGCCAGAATGACAGTGCTACTGTGTGAGATTGTTTTTTGAGAGCCATACCAAAGTTATGATGAGTAATGTGATGCAAACATCTAAAACAAGTCTTGTGAGATGTTTTATTTATTTTAATTACAGTAGAGTAGATGACGAGTTGCATCAAATCCTCCTGCATGCGTGTTGTCAGAATGCGGAAGGATGCTCTAGTACCCGGAGACAACCGACGAAAAGAAGGGGAAAAGATACATACCATCTCCACGCAGGAAGGTCAGAGTTGAAATTCAAACCCCAAACTTAATACATTTGAGGTGGAGGTGCGATCTAATTGGTCTCCGTGCTAGCACCTTGGAAATACTGTAAACACACAAATTGGAACAGACACGTTCACCTTTTGCAAGTTCATGGTGTTCCACTGAAAGTGTCTTAACTCAATAACTCAATAACGTCAAGTTTGTTTTGGAGCGTACTTTGACAAGAATCAGGCCAGGTAAGGCTTGTGTCAAGTAGTGGGCATGTTCATGCTGAGGATCACAAAATGACCTCGAATGTGTCGGTGAAAACAAGAAAAAAAATGACAAATCCGAGTTCACCAGAAAGGGCACGGAAAATGATGCAACGCGTCCTTAAACTTATCAAAAGTCTATAAAAGATACGACAAATAAGTGACATGGGGACGTGCCGGTCGTGGTAAATTGCTAACATTTCATTAAGTGTTCATCTTTTCTCTGCTAGTTCAATTTTGTGTTTACCTTTGAATGCCAAACTCTCAAGTTTTCTCGCAGGGCGTCCCGTTGGATGCTGTGATTGTTAAACACTACAATTCCCGTTACATTTCAATCGATACCATGTTTGTAGTTTATTTTACAAGCAAAGACGTCTGTTTGCGTTTGTTTAAGAACTACATTTCCCAAATCACCTTTAGGTTAACCGGACGTTACCCTGTCGTTTCCGTGGTCACCACGAGATCGGTTCGCCGCTGTTCCTGCTGCAGCAAGTAGAGCGGCGTCGAAGCAGACAGGGACGATTCAACAACACCTCCATCTTCACACATTCTACAATACGATGAAACTATCAACAATATTACCTTTCCTCTTTGACCGCATCATTTGCGTCATACTGCTGGTAAGCGCCTTTCTCCGGTCCCTGCAAATGACACTCGGTTGATTGGAGCTAAAGCGCATGCTAACGTTAGCTGAGGGTTTCTAGCCAGCCACCCAGTCAGTCCACAGCTGCTAGCTAGCCGTACAGAGTCTCTTGTCATTAGAGGTGGCGACTTTATTTTTTGGAGCTGTGACTAATGTGCCAAACCGCTTATTCACTGCTGAGGCTCGTTGTCCTTGGCAGGGTGACTGGCGACGGAAGTTTTTGCATACCGTTTCGCATTACAGTTGGCGGAGACGAGCCGGTGATGTTGAATGAGATGTTCGCGGTTGGTGGATTCCTCTGTTGTGGCTTAATCTCATTGGATAACAACCCGGAAATGAGCGGTACCACTGTTGTGTTACTTTTGGGCTGACCTGAGAACAATCAGCTTTGCATGGTAATCGTCCTTGTATCAAGTTTATGAAGACGATAATATCAACTTTATTCATCCCACAATGCTTCCATTTCAGCAGCAATAATGGAAACCGGAGATTAAAGAGGAGCAGCAAGGAAGACAGATGTATGTTTAGGGCACTGAATGTAGTAATTCATTTTTACAAACCCAGTTCCAATGAAGTTGGGATATTGTGTTAAACATGCATAAAAACAGAGTACAATGATTTGCAAATCATGTTCAACCTATATTTACTGTAATTGAATACATGACAAAGAAAATATATTTAATGTTCAAACTGATACATGTCAATATCTGGCAAATAACCATTAACTTAATTTTAACATTTATGTAAAGTGGAAAAGTGTTCTGTGATCTGACGAGTCCACATTTGAAACTGTTTGTGGAAATTATGGATGTCGTGTCCTCCAGGCCAAAGAGGAAAAGAACTGGAAATCAGTTTTGCTCCTTCTGCCTTTTTGAAAACATATGCTCACATGCATGCATGTTACCATATTGTTTCATCTGGCATACATTTTATAATAATAATAATAACAATAATAATACATTTTATTTATAGGCGCCTTTTGCGACCTATAATCCAATGCGTCTTGTATGTGTTAAATACAGAAATAGCCCCCGCTACTGACACTACACCTTTTAACACGGTGGTGCCGTTTGATCGTGAAAATACAGTCATATAAATGCAACAATATGCCGAATCAAACTGCGCAGCAGCATTAGAATCAACGCTATTCTCATGCTTAGCTATCATTTCTGTCTTTTTCTTCAACAGACATTCGGTCTTCCTATTATCTTTATCATTAGCAGTTTTCTCTGTCTTTAGAGCCACACTTAGGGCTAATTAAGAGCAAAAAAAAACCCCGCAAAGACATCAGCAGTGTGTGACAAGAGAGCCAATTGGTGTTTGTGCGGGGCAAGAAAAAACACAACTGAGCACTCCAAAGCCAAGGCAGGGCTGTCTGAAAATAGCGCAAGGGAATATTTCTTTCAAAATGTTTTGTATAAATGAATTGTTCGTGAGTCTAGGCATAGGCTGTGACGTATTTGTTTGAAACATCCGGGATAAGCAATTAACTATCCTTCTTGAGTCATTGGCACGCCAACAATCAGCACTCCAATGTTTGCTTTGTCCAAGTTAATGATGACAGAGATCCACTTGTAGATGATTACTCAAAGGATTCTTCGCGATTATTTGCTTTTTGGGTGCGTACACGCTTGACAAATTTGGTGCCGCTAAGATGACCTTTTGCCATTTATTTTGTAGCCTGGTTTACATTTCTCATCCTTGGTAAAGTAAATCTGTATGAATGAACATTTAATGTGCTAAAGGGTGCTCCAGAGGCAATACAACACTGGTTAATTCTTTGTTGAGGATAATAATGGGGTGGCATAACTAGGATAGTAGACTACGTCCCCGGACCCTTTGATTATGAACCTGAGACCCCTAAATCATATTAAAATAATTTTGGAACAGGATATTGAACATCCATGCTCCTGATGTGTCCTCATGAATGGGAAGGAGACAGTGTTAAAACGGAAGTGTCAAACAAATGTGTAAACCTTTTAAAATGATTTTTTTTTCATTCATGTCTGCTCTCACTCGCATAATTCTCGAAATGAGAGCCACACACGGCCCTGACATTTTTCCCCGCCATGTAGCCCGTGTCGTTGTCGCCCTTTGGTTTTAATAGCTGATCATTTTCTAAAGGTGATGGGCCTTACCACTCCCGGACAAGCAGAAATCACCAGTTTGGACTCAGCCAACATTGACGACGTCTTAAGTAAGACAGCAAAGAGCGCTCCACTCTTAGCGCCGAATTTACAATTTACAGCATTGTAAGCGTTTTCGTGATTGTGTGTGTGTGCTTCCAGATAATGCTGGCGTTTCCTTAGTTAACTTTTATGCTGACTGGTAAGTAACTTCTTTGTGTGCTCTTTTTCATTTTCGTAGCGATATCAACATTGTTAACATCATTGTGCGGCAGCTTCTTTCGCACAGATAGCCGCATTGAAGCCATAACGGATGCTTGGACAGCCATTTAATCCAAATTTGATACGATAAACAAAGGGAGAAAAATAAACCCAATTTGTTTATATTTTTTCCCCGTTTGAAATATCCTCCTGACTACCAGTAGTTCAAATTTGTCCTCTGTAGACTACCGTATTTTCACGACTATAAGGCGCCATTAAAAGTCTTAAATTTTCTCCAAAATGGACAGGACGCCTTATGGTGCGGAGCGTCTTTTGTATGCGCTGAGTTCCAAAATCTGACTGACAGCCGACACGCTGTTTATATAGAGAAAAGGCGGAAGTGACTGTGGCCAGGCATGCGGGAAAGAAGTCGGCCAATCAGGGAAGGGTGGGCGTGTATATATACATATATGGAGAGAGAGAGAGAGAGTACAGGCATGCTGGGGAGCAGTCCGCCAATGGGTGAAGAGTGGGCGTGTAAGTGGACGCTAAAGGGACGCCGCAAGCAGGTACCAACACCTGTATAGAGTGTGGTAATGTGCATTGTTGCAAAACAACTCCGGTTTTGGTTTCTAAGAACCCCCGAAAATAAATTCGATAAAGAGACACGCCTACGAAGCTCAGTTCAAACTTCAAGCCATCGGTTATGCTTTTGGCATGCGTGCCCATCTCACAGCAGCGGTGAAAAACCAAGTCAAGCAAATGAACTCTGAGTTTGCCGTTATTCCCGGAGGCTTGACTAAAGAACTCCAACCGCTGGACATCGGCATCAACCGGGCGTTCAAAGTAAAGTTGCGAACGGCATGGGAACAATGGATGATCGATGGCAAACACAACTTTACAAAGAGTGCGAGGCAACGCTGGGCGAGTTACGCCACAATACGCAACAACGAGAGGGAAAGCGGCTTTTTTGATGGATTATGGTACTTGCACAATTGTTCACTTCTTTCTACACACACACGCGCTGCCACCATGTTTCGCTCTGTTCTTTACTTTCAAATGTGGGAAAGCTTCACACGAGAGAAATGTTGACTTTGCTGTTGCTACTCCTTCTTTCCACTCGGCAATGCGTAGCAACTCACACTTTAACATGTGATGCGTTCAAAGACAACTGGGATGTGCAGTCCTCTGCTTCTGATACAGAGGATGAGGACTTTGATGGATTTCTGGGTGATGATTGATTGAAAAACGTGAGAACATTGTACGATGGCTAAATAAAATACACCCGAACTCAGTTCTGCTTTCGTTGCCTTTTTAAAAACTTGTATCTGTATGTCTTGGCATGCTACTGTCATCAAAAAATGTGACTTATGCATTATTCATAAAAATGTATTTTATGTCATGGGAAGCCACTGTAATAGGACAATGTAAATGTAAATTTCCCCAGTGTGGGACGAATAAAGGATATCTTATCTTATCTTATGTTTATTTCACATTCGGTCACTGTCGGAAATTGTGTAAATCTCACTTGTTTCAGGTGCAGATTTAGTCAGATGCTCCATCCCATCTTTGAGGAGGCGTCTAATATCATGCGGGAGGAGTTCCCTGACACCAAGCAGGTGGTGTTTGCACGAGTTGACTGCGACCAGCATTGTGAGTATTAACAACTCCGCCACTCCGCTTCTTTTACCGCCCACTCCTTGTGAAAGCACATCTATCTTGTTGACCCCCCACCCCTCCCCATGAAAAATCAGATTTTGGTTAATTGATTCAAACAAAAAAAATGCTTGCTAATTACCACCTGACAATCACAAAACACATCCATGTGGTCTCATCAACACATGGCAAATGCAATGCTGAAAATACATACGCAGGATTTAAATGCACAGAAGATGTTAATTATAGGGCTGAATAATTGAATAAAAAAAAGGTGGAGAAGTAAAACCTCTGCTTTGAAGCCTTTCAGGGATCGTTTTGCCGCATGGATGAATATCACTGCATTACACCCAACCACTTCGCATTGAAATATGATGGCGAGATGGTGGCGAGCCAGGTGGAAGGAGGTAGTAAAAGGCAGACAAAGTCTGAAGTTTGGTTCACTTCGCACTTGACCAGGAAAATAAAGTACAGTCTATACCACGACAGCACATCTTTGATGAACAAAACAAACACATTTATGAATGGTAACTAATTTAATATAGTCTACTATCGCTATGTGTACTATCCCCCAAGCAGCCGGTGCACTTTTAATTGATTGATTGAAGAAACTGTAAGAAAACCATCGTAAGCAATAAGCACGTGTGTACACGGTGGCCACAACGCACGCAGAGTCAACAACTGGCAGTTAACTGTACACTCGCACTCGCTGACACCCACATCACTCACCGGGTCATGCCACGCCCTATGAAGAAAGGCGACCGCGAGTGGATGAAAATAATTCTTGCGCCTAACATGCACTTGCTGTCTTTTATATCGCAGTATATAGCAGTATCTGTCAAAATCGCATTTTTACTTTTTACTTAACTTTAATTGGAAAGCTTGAATTAGTCTATCTAATATCTGCAGCCCAAAGAAGCCAACGGGTGAAAATTAAACGACGGTATGACTAATATTGATATCCTTTCAAGTATATCTCCTAAGCTCTATCAAAGTTGTTGATTAAATGCTCTAAACAGTTCGGCACCTTTCATGCTATACGCGCTTAATGGAAAGGGCTCCCGCGCACATACCCGCACCGTATTTGATGGGTCGACGTCCGCAAAGATGGCCGCTGCACCAAAGCGCAGCGCAGACACAAACCGCCCCGGCCGCAGCCCTTTTGAGATAAAGCAAATTAAAGAGAATTATTGATGACCCGCAAACTGTTTGAAGGCTAATGACAAAACTGCTTCTTCCTGTGAAGCCTGGAGGCTTAGAGACGCCCCACCGAGAGATTGACACCTGCCACGCACGCACGCACACGGGGAGGGAGTGTCTGCACAGCGAATATTTACCTCGGTGGGGGGGCAGCTTTCATGTGGGAGATCAGAGCTCAGAGCTGTCTGAAGGTTGTGTTTTCAGCCTTTTCACCGCCACCATCGCCCGCCGCCACTCTATGGCGTTCACTAGCCGCACCCCCCCCAACCCCCACCCGCGTGTGCAAACGTGCTTTACTGTTCTTCAACAATCAATTGCTTCCTCTAACTTCGCCTTCTTCCCCCCCGTGTAGCCGACATAGCGCAGCGCTACCGCATCAGTAAGTACCCCACGCTGAAGCTGTTTCGCAACGGCATGATGATGAAGCGGGAGTACAGGGGTCAGAGGTCAGTGGTGGCCATCGCCGACTTCATCCGCCAGCAGCAGGTTGACCCCGTGAAAGAGATCCACTCCCTGGAGGAGCTGAAGACTGCGGATGTGAGCGGCAACAACACACGTTTGTCTGGAGTGTTTGTCTGGAGTCTTTTATTACTGGCCGATAGGGCTGCACAGCGCATCCAATTCAAATTAACAGTGCAATGTAGAAGAAAGCAATTTTCAAATCAAGAAGGCTGCAATGTAAAAAAAAAAAGGTCAATAACATTTACGTTTTATATACATACACACAGGTGCTCGTTCCAGAAATTAGAATACGATGAAAGAGGTGATTTATTTTTCATATATTCAAAAAGTGAAACTTGTGTAATGCATACGTTCATTCCACACAGACTGATGCATTTCAAGTGTTAATTCATTTTATATTTAGATGATTATCGTTGAAAATTTAAACGCAAACAAATTCACTCTCTCTGGAAATGAATGGAATAATATTTAAGACAATACAGTGTGTGTGTGGGGGGGATAGATAGAGAGAGAGATAAATAAATAAATAAATTCACATTCACACACATACCCAAAGACTGCATAGCTCCATGGACTCTTAATTTTAGCCTGTACAAGCCTAATAAATAATTTTGGATGCCCTCATTAAAGCTTGTGTCGGCAATTTCGCCAAATTGATGCTATTTGCGTTCCCAGGCAAGTACATCACGATACATTTTTGCGTTGAAAGTTAACATTCGATTAGCATAAATGCCACGGCCATAGTGATTGTATCGTTGCTCGTTTTCAAGCGAAAAACCCATGAAGAGTTTCAGTACAGAAACAGTCCGTCTGAGATGGACCCATACACATTTAAAAGTGGACTGTTGCGACGAATAACCCAACATTTTATTTTCTGTCGACATTGTGGCATTTGAGGAATAGGATGTAAAACCCTGCAAACTTCTTGAAACAATTTTATTACACACCGACCCTCTTAGTTTTTCTTCAACAGAGGAGCAAAAGGAACATTATTGGATACTTTGAGAAGAAAGACTCTGACAACTACCACACCTTTGAAAAAGTCTCCAACATCCTCCGAGATGACTGCGTCTTTATGGCTGCTTTCGGGTGAGTTTTTTTCCCTTTCTCTTATTCGCACAATTCTTCAGTAAGGTCTCCACGGTGTGGTATTGACCTTCATCTTCAACTCCAGATCGGTGTCCGAGTCGGAGCGCTTCAGTGGGGACAACGTCATCTACAAACCGGTTGGGGAGAGCATCCCCGATATGGTTTACCTCGGCTCCCTCACCAACTTTGACCTGACCTACGCTTGGGCTCAGGACAAGTGTGTGCCTCTGGTCAGGGAGATCACCTTTGAAAACGGGGAGGTTAGTCCCTTGCCTCCCTATTCATGATCACATCCTCAGAGATCTTCGAATGGACAACATCATTTTGAACACAATCGCTGTTTTCCAGGAGCTCACCGAAGAGGGCATCCCTTTCCTTATCCTGTTCCATCTCAAAGAAGACAATGAGAGCTTAGAGAAGTTCCAGCAAGAAGTAGCTCGTCAGCTCATCAGCGAGAAAGGTCAGCTTGTTTCATTTTATTTTGTCGTGTGTGATGTCTTTTCCCCCACTTTTTACAGAAACTTGTGACCTGTTTTATTGAACATGGCTCTTTTATGGAACGGTGTGGAACTTTTTATCTGTGCACATGCACAAGTGCAGAGCAACAAAATTGACTGAATAGTTATAACCCTCCCAAGAGACCCCCACCGCCCCAAAAACCAAACAAACAAAAATAAATGACCAACAGAGGGAGACAGAATGGACAAGCCTCCACTTGACATAGATGCTCCTTTACCCACTGCTGTGAATGCAGAAGTATAATACTCCACAGTCTCCACTTTGCTGTAGCACTCCCTGTTCTTTCTGATCGCAGTCTGCTCTTGAATAAAGTGTCTCCCTTTGAGGAAATAAATAGTGGCTAGCCTTGTTCTCCTTTTTTGTGGTTTTAAGTTAGCGGAGTCATTACCACTGATGTGTGAATTTGGCCTGTTTCCTTTTTTTTTTTGCCTTTTCCTGTTCTCTTGAAGTTGAAACAGTAGGAACAGATGCTCCCATTTCACTGCATTGGACATAGTCAGCGCACCACTGCTCCATTCGCTCTTGCCGCTTTTCCCTTTGTACTACCAGGTATTTCTAGTACCTGGTCAGCCGAGATTGCCTGTGTGCCTTCGAGGAGAATAGCCATTTGAGGATGCATATTTACAAATGCTAGTAGAGGGGGAACTCAACCAATAGCCTTTGTGTGATGGCAAACTGTTCTGTGTTGCTCAGGTTCCATCAACTTCCTGCACGCGGACTGCGACAAGTTCCGCCATCCTCTCCTCCATATCCAGAAGACTCCTGCCGACTGTCCCGTTATCGCTATTGACTCGTTCAGGCACATGTATGTGTTCCCGGACTATAAAGACCTCAAGTAAGCTCCCACCTCTTTCCTTCTCTCTTCTCACGGTTGACCTCGGTCGGCCAAGGAAGAAATAGCGTATTTTTACTACTCCGTATTAAATGCATAGTGTCAGTTACGGGTGCCATTATGGTGTGTTATGTGCTTGTGAAAATACGGTAAGCCTCATTTGGATCACCATTAAACTTTGTCAACATGGGTTAGAGGTGCGTCAATTGATTTAGAGCTAATCGATGACCAGATAAATCAACAACCATTTAGATGTTAACAGATGAATCTAGCAAAATCTGGATCTGCACCAAAATCAGATTGGATCCTCCATGGCCAATTCTCCACAATTTGTTGTTGTTTTGGAAATGTTCTTTTGATTACAAAATTGCAAAATATTTCACGTCACCATTTACAGTCATCATGTCACTTAAATTAGCTCTTGCACATCCGTGGAGTGAGAATGTTTCAAATATAAAACAAAATTCAAGAGAGCTAACGAAACAAACAGAGATTCCACCAAGCACATCATTCCAGCTATGTTGGCAATGAGAAGGGCAAACAATGCCTTCAATATGACGCAGCGGGGTTCGAAGCTAACCCACTGTAAACTACAACCACAATAATCAGCATATTGTTAAATGAATCGCCGTCAGTAAATCTTTTTTTTTTTTTGTTTTTGTTGCAAGGCTTGTAATGAGCTCATAGTACGATACAAATGTGACTTTTTTTACTTGTATATAATGTGTGGCCTACAAAAAAAGATAAGTTGAAATAAAACACTTTTTTAAAAATTATTTGGCGTCCACTGGAAAGTGTGTACCAGTGTAATTGCAGTATTCACATGTCAAACCGATGAAGCAAATCTAATGACAGCTGACCACAAATTTGACTAGTGCCTATTCTTTGTGCTTAATGATATCATGAGCCACCATTCTTCTCATCTGCCTAGATAAAGGAGTTTTTATTACACACACACACACACACACACACACACACACACACACACACAAATACAGCATAATCGGCTCTTGCGCGCCAGCCAAAAAAATGTCAGGCCCTTCTTCCACGTGTGCTTTATGAATGGGCCAGGACAGCAGAGCTAATGTGACATGATTTGGCACGGGCAATAAGTGCTAAACTAATCCATTCTAATCAAATATGCTCCTATTTATTCTGCCCCCACTCTCCCCAATCAGAGCCCGATCACATAGACACGAGCCCCGAGGACTGACCGGCCTCGCTCAGCCTAATTGCATCACATCAGCGCTGCGTGCAGCACACAGCTTGAAATTGCATTAGCGCAGCCTATGTTGTATGTATGCACTAATGCTAGACACGCACACACACAAGCTCCACCAGGGGTACTAGGTGCCATCCGTGTAACACGACAGCCTCTCGTGACCTGTCGTTAATAAGATGCTTTATGGATTAACGCGTCCTCGTGTCACCGGCGTTTTATTGTCCCTTACAACGAGTCAGACTGGAACTATGTGGAACGCAGTGTCGGAATGTGCCGCCGATTCATGGCGTGTTCTTTGTGCTGAATCTTTCTAGTATTCCTGGCAAGCTGAAACAGTTCGTGTTGGACCTTCACTCCGGAAAACTACACAGAGAGTTCCACCACGGTCCAGATCCCACGGACACCACGCCCGGACAGGTCTGGGTACACACCGCCTTGAAAACCGCTCGAACACAATCGAATGACATTCAGTGCAAGAGCTCCGTTCAGAAAAAAAACTCATATTGATAGTAATGCTCTGTTTTGATTGTGAGAAACATTTACAGTGGAGCCTCGGGTTTTGCACATTAATAGAAAAATTATTTTGATTTACGGTGTTTTATCGATTTGCAAATCGTCTTGGCATGGATACGCCGAAGGCTCTTTTGTCTTTCTTCTCATGCTCTGTAGCTATTATTGGCAATGTGCGTCACACATTGCAAATAAGTTGCTGTTGGTTTTTTTGTTTTTATTCTTAATTAGCCTTCTGAGTGGCTTCTAAGAAACAAGAAGCTTGCGATAGTGTACAGAAGCTCATGGCGCAGACACGCGGAAGGATCTATTGTGCTTGTTCTGGTGCTGCGCAATTGTCATTGGCCCTGCGTCACACTGCAATTAGTGTACTGTCTCTTTTCTCTGAATTAGCCCTGAGAATGACTCCTAAGAAAAGGATAAGTGCTCGTTGTGCTATTCAGAAGCTAATTCCAATATTTCAAACAATCACATAGTTTAGCCCCAAGCTACCTGTACAGCAAGAACACTTGAAGATTTAACAGACACGGTGTACAGTCAAATGTGTTTTTCACACTCTTAAACTAATGCCCATCCGTGCACATCACATGTTACTCCTGCCCTTGGGTATTTGTCATTGGCAACCATGAAATGAGCTTTGTGATTGGCCTGCTTTAGCATTTATGGACAGGCTCATAAATGAGTCGTACATTTTGAGCAGGGAAAACCTATAGTGGTCATTTGAAGATATTGTTATCTTGAGTACTGCTTTGCCCAAGGATGGTATGGTGTTCCTCAGGGTTCACTTTTGAGGCCCCTGCTGTTTTCATTGTATTTGTTACCCATGGGCTCCATCTTAAAGGAAGCATGGTGACGAGGTACAAGTAATTTTGTGGGCAGGTACGGCCCCTTTTCTTGCCTGCCCATGGAGACACGCACTTGGGCCACCCCACTTTAAGCTAACCCATGTAGCTGGATAATATAACAATATTCACAGGCACATCTATTTTTATGAAGTACAATAAGGTCTTTTTCGCTCATTAAAAAACACATTACAAATATTTAGTTGGCTTTTTTGGGGGGGGAGAGGCCGAAACGAATTAATGGCATTTACATTCATTTTACAGGGGAATGATAATCAATGACTTGTACTTGTAACACTTCCCCTCGAAAAATGCCGCAATATCTTAGCAGAAGCGGCTCACGTCGTCCTTTTGTCATTTGAAATGACTTGGCCTCTGTGTTTGTCATCAGGAGGAGATCGGGGGCGACGGGGCCAGCAAACCCCCGCAGAGCTCCTTCCAAAAGCTGGCGCCCAGCGAGACTCGCTACACCATCCTCGGACGGGACCGCGATGAGCTGTGACATCAGCCGCCTTTCCTACCAGTCACCCTTTTTGACTCAGTGCCACACCTCGGGGGGTGGGGACATCCGGGGAGGGGAGCTTCGGGTCAGGACACAGGCCAGCGGGACAGAAGAGCAACACCCAACACCCTTACTGAAAGAGAGATGAAGAAGAACTGGAGAAGCGAAAGGGTGATAGTGCAACGCCCATGACACAACCATGTTGGAATAGCCTATATTTTCTTAACTTGTAACATTTTATTTGGATTCTGGGGAAAGGTGAAGACTTAAGAAGTGCGTGGGTTTAGGGGTAAAAGCATGAGAAGTATTTTTGTTTATTTGGGGTTTTTTTTCAAGCTTGTACATATGTTTTTGTTCCTTGGCATTTGTTGATCTAAATTAAATGCACCGTTATTTTTCTTTGTTGATTCTATTCACCCCTCTCTCCACTAGTTCTCTTACGTGGCTCTTTTCCACCAAGGTTACTCCGACGCCGCCTCATGTGGGCGATACTCATTATGTCTTCGTAAAAGCACAAGAAGATATTTTGAAGTAGTATCATCTCTCGCTCTCTCTCTGTGCAAGATTTCTGAAGGATTATAAATATGTCAGCTACTTGGTACTTCTTGTTTCAAGCTAGGTGTAGGGAAACTGCAAGTGGATTTGCCGTGCTTTTCTCAAAGCAAAAACATCAGAGGAACTGTAATAAGAAGACTGAAAACACGTGGCCCATGAAGGCACAATAATAAACACTCCTCCCAAAATAGCAAAATAGGATATTGGGCTTTTGGTTGAAAATTGACAGCGAACCTCAAATTCACATGAACATGTGAACTCAAATTGACCTGTGAACATTTGAATGAGCTGTGAAGTGTTTCAGTACTTTTGCAGAACTTGCTGTTCTGTCACAAGCTGAATGGCAAAATTTAAGTGTTTGATCCATGAATGCACTGATGCATTCCCTGCTTCAATTAGAATTGGCATTTAAACAGGTGTGGTCATCATGTCTCTCACGTTTCAACATCATGAAACCAAGACAACACCTTACAATTGACCAAGAGATTGAAATAGAATGTTCTCAGAATGATGTGGCCACTGAGCTGAGTCATCACCAAGTTGCAACAGACACTGGAAGTGTCACAGAAAGGCATAAAAGTAGACATCCGTAGATATTGTGAACAGTTGTGAATTATGCCAGAAGCATATCACCGTTGGACATTGCATCCAGAAGTTTTGAGAAGCTCAAATGACCATGATACATACTGGTTCATCATGAAATTTCATGTGAAACCCACCTACATTGGATCCCCTTCATGTTTCTGGTTTATTGTAATAAATCTGTTTTTTTTTTCTTTTTGCAGAAGCCCCTTCATGCCTTGCTTTGCATGTGTAAACTTGTTTTTTTTCTGTTTTTCCCTCCATGGCAATTTTAAAGAGTGTCACTTGGTCATGAGCAATGGGGCCAATGTCTGAACTAACCTTTTGTGAGTTGTTAGTATAATTTATATTGAAAACAATCACCACCACAAATCTAGCACGAAGACTTAAACAGCCCCAGATAGGAAAACGGTTCCCTACCCCTGACTAACATCGTCAGAGTTTAGCACTCTGAAGAGAGATCCTGTGAGTTTTGCAAAAGTGGCTCGAATTCATTGTCTTTCTTTTCACTTTAAAAAAATGCTTTTCAGAGAACAATATATATTTTTTCTTTTTCCAACGCTGGGAACCCATGAGAATGTTTGATCCAGAAGGCCATGCAAAAAAAAAAAACACAATTGACCTCAAACCCACAAATGCTCATCATTTGATCGTCATTGTTATACAAAGTAGGTTCTTCCCTACCCCTGCACAAAATCATTACTTACAAAAAAAAGGTGATTGCCAAAGATCAGACTAAAATTACAAGTGAAAATATTTTTTCTGTGCTGTGCCACTGAAGCTGAATAACCTCCACTGTGATAAATAATGAAAGGCTTTTCTTATCCGTCGAGTGTTTGCCTCGAATCCAACCATGTTTTTGTACACGTGCACATCCACATGATCATGGCTGTTGTATGTCAAAAGGAGGAACACTCTTAAAAAATGTTTAATCAATCTCTGGTACAAGTTATTGATCCTTGAAATGGATCCAAAAGAAGACTTAAGATTTAGCGGACTTGTTTCTCAGTTTGTACTGTCCAATCGAGGCCAAGAGACATCGGGACATCATTCCCAACACATGAAAGAATCGGGGGGATGCCATTTCCAAATAACTCATCTCAAGAAGGGGAAGAAGTTGGGAAAGGGATGATGATTAAAAGTCATTTTCCAAAATGTTGTGTTTTGTGTATTTTTGTGTGGTCTTTATTCACATTCAAACATAAGACATGTCTGGCAACATTTGGTTTAGCTGACATGAAGCAATAAAACAAAGCATGGAACACATTTCTTCCTGAAGTGACCTGCATGTTGGCACTTAGGTGTGTTATGTCTACGTTAGTGAAATAAAAACTGGTAATATAAAGTCAATGTGACTACAGTAACAGCAGAGGTTTACAATTATGTTGCAGCAAGTTCTCAGAACGGGATGTTAAATCACTGCAAAAAGACCAGCTGACTCAATGGACACTCCATTTTTGCACGAATTTGATCCAGTTTGAGCGGTACCACATGGTACCGCCGGCCGCAATTGACCCCATAGCCATAGTTTGGATACCACTGATTTAACCCTTTCATGCACCCTGTAACCTGATAACATGATAAGCTTTCCACGGTAGTAACCGCTGTCCCTGAAAGGGTTAAACTACAAAAAGTGAGATGGTCATTTTATGATTTTTACATATCACAGGTGGGTCTGAAACATCTGCAATTAGATCAGTGTACTATGTAAAATGGACAAATATACTTCTCTGAGTGACAATTTAGTCTTTTGATTTATTTTATTTTTTACACAGCTCTTGTAACGGATCTCATGAGATCATGTAAAAGTTGACAAAACAGACAGTAGTTCTTCCAGGAGAGAGGGTCTCTAAAAGTGTCCATGGTGTCTCCCATTTTATATATAACATGAGGCTGAACACACAACTGTCAGCACAAAAGAGGATCGTTACGTACGTCCTGTACGCAAACGGATTCGCATCCGTAGTTAACAGCTCGCAGTCTTGATTAATCAAGCAAGGAACACAAGGCCGACCGTCTGTCACTTATCCTTGCTTGACCGAACGTCGGATGGCGGCACCGTCAACTGCTTCATCTGCAACGTCAGCAAGTTTTTACGGTGATTCTTCACCAGGTTGCCGCCCGCGAAGCCCAGGGCCCCGCCCCCAACGGCTGCTGCTCCCGCGGTTTTCAGTCCAATCAGCAGGCCGAGCGGGCCGGCTAACGCTCCGCCGATGAGTGCTCCAGCCAAAGGCAGGATGGCCAACTTGTATCCCACCGCCTGAACACACACGGAAAAATCACCGTTAAATTCAATCACATCTGGATTAATAAAGTTTTCAGGATTTGAATCACGTCAGTGTGTGATAGTCAACAGTTTTATTCCTGCAACTTCCGTGATTCTGGCTATAATTTCCAGTTATTTTCTACTTATTTCTATTGATTCAACTCATCATATCAACTAATATTGATCATATCAACTAATGGAGTAATTTGACTCAAGTCAAGGACGTTCTTTAAGTAATGACTTGTGAAACAGTATTTTAATGATTTAAAGAGTACCCAAGTACAGAGTGACTGGGGAGGAAGATCAGATTTTAAAAATATGGGATGAATGTCAAATCAGGAAATAGAACTGCAAATTCAAATACCGGTACTTGGATCCATCAGTTTCATTAAACAACAATGTGAGATCTCCCACCATATCTTTATCTTAGGTGCTCTGGACAGTGTATACGGTTTATTTTTTCTACTTTGGAAAGTATGTCGCTGACAAGTACAAGTCATCCAAAAAGTTACTCGAGTGAATGTGACAGAGCAACTGTAGCTCCTTACATCCCACCTCTCGCAAGACATAGTTATCATGGAGAAATATTACAAATAATAAACGGAACAACCTTTAATTTTGCCAATTTGTAAATTCTGAGTTTGGATGCGTGTATGCAAGTTATCACATAAGCCCAAATCGAAAATGCATACACAAAGCAGCTTGTGTGTGTGTGTGTGTGTGTGTGTGTGTGCGCATGCAATGTCGTTTGCCCCGATGACAGATAACAAGATGTTTCAACGCGTTAAAACATCTGACGCCGCTCTCATTTGTGTTATCTCCACACACCTTGTGTTGTCCAATCGGGACTCCGTTACCTTTCCAGCTAGCGTGGCATCATGCAAACGGTGTTAGCATTGAGTCGAGTCGACAGCTTCTTTCACACAGAGACCCCACAAGTGTGAGCTAACAGATGACTTGTTGATTTTGATCTCAGTTTCATCTCGTGGATGGGCATTGAATCATTCTGCCTATGCATTTGCATACTTGCAACCTCCAAGTTTAGAAGTTGTGAGGTCTGACTTGAGTATATAGCACACATTGCCAAAGAGTCATTGATTATCATAACATAAACAGTCGGGGTTTCATGACATAAATTGCACACATTCAGGACATTACACTCATAGTCAAGCAGGAAAAAATCTAATAGGAATGTGTTCCTGACGCCTGTACACCGGTGATCGACTGCTCGTTCATTCAAACCATTTCTAAGAAGCTCAACAATCTCCCAATTCTAAACGTTGCTTCTGCTTACATTCTGATTGTGTTTCTCATGAAATTGAGAGCACAGTGGTTTGGAATAGAAAAAAATTAGGGAATGATGGGCAAACTTTGCCAGCGTGTTAAATGCCATCCTGGCACCCAAAAACACTTAAATGAATTTCACTGTCAGAACCACGGTGGTGTGGGAGCGGGTACGTGTCAGCGAGTGTTGAGCGGCTCCAACACGTGATTCACGCCGGCCACGGCGGGCCAAACTTTCGACATTTCGAGCGCGTCATATGTGTGAAGGCCAATGAGGAACACTCAGCTCACTGAGTGCGTGCGCTCAAATGGCAATGAAAACACGGAGCGGTTATTCAGAGCTCGTCTTGATGCTCCACACACGCAGATAACCTCTCCATCCCTCTCCTCTCTCAATTTCCTTAATTGTGGCTTTCCTCCGTTTTCAAGCGGATCAATAGGGACAAACGCGGTTGGAATAGCTGCGAGGCAAAGTGCCATCGATCTCCGCACGCACACACACACGCACACAGGCGAACACATGTGTGTGTGTGCGTGTGTGTATGCGTGTTGACACATTAACACAGCATACACACCTTCCCCAGGCTCTTGGACCCCTCCTCCACATTGGCAGCGGCCGTGTTGACGTTGTCCTCAATGCTGTCAATCTTCTCCTGCTGGGACTGAAACGCACGGGTTAGACACAAGCGTGCGCACACACACACACACCTGCGTGTGCGCGCACACAAACACACACACACGAATATATACACAAGTTCTGCTACCACGAGACAACAGGATAGAGATTATTATTATTTAATATTATTGTGAGGTTATCGTGATAAGGATGAGCGTGATTAGACGTATACTACAAGGATCACATTTGTTTGGGTTGTGTGTGTGTGTGTGTGTGTGTGTGTGTGTGTGTGTGTGTGTGTGTGTGTCTCATGAAATATTCAGAGTGGCAGCTGTCTCTCTCCCTATGAGGGCCACATGGACACAGTGACCAAACAACAAGGAGCCCGCTTTCCATCGCCTCCACCTCCAAACAGCATCACCACTTTCCATTCATAACACTTCACTTGCACAATAACAGGTAAAAGCTTTCTTCCCTTTTATTTGAGCGTGAGCACTGAATGATTCTTACTGAATATTTGAATTAGTTCCTTTCCAGTATTAAGAGGTGTATAAAAACAAGAAATCCCCCAAAATGTGACTTTTTTTCCCTTTAAAAATACTTTATTCTCATAATATATGATTTTATCATTCAGGGCTCTAGACTGAGACCAAATTGGGTGCCCAGGGACCCAATTTTTTTTCATGCTACACGCTGCTCTTTTTTGTTTATTGGTGTGGCCCTAATACCGTTTTCAGGTGCCCTTTACGATTCGGTTGGCAACGACCAATTTTTGAAAAAAATTTCATACCGCTTTTCATATGATCACCTTTATTTTTATTTTTTGGTACAAACCCTCTGACTTAGCCATTCATTTCAAGGGATGGTTGTGCGTTCATCCTAAATAATTTGTAAGTCTTGGGTTTGGACGGCAAGGCATATCCCACAATGCACGTTTCTATGAGCAAATCAAGGAAATTACACTCCGGGAGTCTCCTCGAAAACACTCTGGCATTGTCAGCAAACACATCCTGTCAAAAGTCAGACCTTCAAAATGAAAGAATTCTGTATTATTACATCCCACACACTTTGCTTGGCTCCCATGGCAGGTGGTTTACTTAGCAGTCAATAAATAAACATTGCTTTGACTGCGACTGCTAAATCAGACACCATGGTGGCAGAGGAAGCCTTTCGGTGTTTATTCTCGTTTTCTCTAGTTTTTTTTTTTTTGTGATGACATTCTCACCTCATTTTCTTCATTGTTTCAATTAATTATAGTTGGTGTTTTCACTGCACAGGAAATTCATTGAATTAGAAATATATATTAAATGTGTCTAATCATCAAAATGCCCCCAAAATAATAATAACCACGATTCTTAAAATGATCAGTCTGAAATCATAAGCCTGAAATTGTACGGGAATGTCTTTCAAGCGAGGCAAATATGAGAAGGGCTTCAGCAATTAAAGAAATAAAAAGGACAGAACAATTAGGAGGTCAGATAAACCTCTGTGTGAACTCAATTACTTGCAAGGTAGGTCATGAAATGTAACTTGCACATCCGTTCATGCAGGCTGGAACCCAATTGGACATGGAAAAATAATAATAATTGGATAACAAGAAATTAAAGCCTGTTCAGTTGTTTTCTTTTCATTTCTTCCCTTGGTTGTACCTCACCACATCAATAGCTTTTTGAGTTTTAGAATATATTGAGCTGTGGAAATGTGGTTTTTTTCCCCAAAGAAAAACATTATTGTCATATGAAATGTCAGACAATGGATGGAGGAACCAGCACAAAACAGCACATCCGGGACACGCACAGTAAATCCATGGTGGTTGTGTACGAGAATATGACTCCCGCAGGGCCCCCACCCTCTCTCAACCCGAGATGCCAAAACAACATGTCGATGCTCTTTCTGTCCTCCTCTCGCCTGTTTTGAGCCATCACTACATCTTCATTCTCCCTCCCTGCCACAATTAATCTACCCTGCCTCCATCCCCGAGGATCGGGCCGATAATCTGAGCCGTCTGTTCACCACCTGCTCCGATGCATCCCCATGTTGCCCGCCTCCCCGCCCGTGGACATTTCCTTCCACCTCCAAATCCTCCATCTCCCCATTGACTGCTGCTCAAGCTTTCCCGCCCCTCTGCTGAGGGGTCCCCCCCAGGGTCACCCGCAGTTGTCCTTAAACTGATCCGTGCTCTCAAAGGAGCCCCATCAGCGAGGCAAACAGAGCGAGGCGGAAAGAGATGCACACGGGCTCTACATGTGAAAGCCAATTGTTGTTCATACTTACATGGACAAGCACAGAGAAGCTAGAGACCAAACCACTCAGCTGCCTCAGGTCCTGAAAGGGGAAAAGTAAACTTAAGAGTTCTATGCTTACTAGATTGCAATGTTCACTTGAATTTGATTAATTGTTGAGCCATGCTCAGGGGGTCTGGAATGTCTCCTTGCAATGAACCGGCATTCACTGTATTAATGTAGGCAACTTTAAGGATTGGTCTTGGTCCCTCACCCTGCAAATGTATATTTTTGAAATATATGTAAGCACGGGCGTCGGTACCTCTTCCAGGTTATCCCAAGACTCGGCAGCACTCTCTTCCACAGGTATCTCTGGCAGCTGGGTGTGGATTTGCCAGCCAGAAACGGACTCCTCGTCCATGTCGTCACCAGCATGTTGAGTGCTGGGCCCCCGACCGGATGGCAGAGCAAAGTCAGGTGGTGGCAAAGGCGTGACCTGAAGGGCAGCGTTGGAGTGTAACTGCAGGAAGTCTCGCGTGGCGGCCGACGCCCGGTCCTTGACCGGCTTGACGAGCTTCTCCAGAGCTGCCGCATCTTCTGCTTGGACGCGGCCGCACAGCTTTTCCATCTCTCTGATGTTGGCTCGCAGTTGCTGCAAAAAAAAATGGAAAACAAGATGATTGGCTTTCTGAGGTTTGTGAGACGTAATACAAGATTAAATTTATGTTTAATTTATGTTTTTATTGATGCATTTATGTTCGTCTTTTGAGTTATATTTGTCCAAAAGATTTCTGCAGACTTTATGGGGTGCTTGACTTCAGAGGGTCCACGATATCTGCACAGTTACCTTTCCGTCTGTCTATCCAGTACACTTAACACAGAGTGCACAAACCCACGAGTCAGGATTAACACCATAAAGACACAGGAAAGCACTCTGTGTCCATCCCCGGGGCTTGGAGTGTGGTGGTGAGAGGATTGGTGGCTGCCTATTGGCTTCCAAGTAACAGCATCCTTCTGGGAATTTCGCACCCATCATGTGCTGACACACATCCACAAAAACATTCATTCAAGGTTGGGCATCATTTGTTTTCTCATTGTTTTTTCTTGCTCTTTGTTTTAAATGAATTTCAAGATTGGGGAGCAGATGCAATTACAGTGGGAAGTCTACATTTTAATGTCCAAAAGTCTGTACAATTTCAAGTGTTCAATAAAATGTGGGTGAAAATATGCCTTAAAGAGCAAATCTTCTTTCAAAAATATATTGCATGTTTTTAAATAAAGAAAAATAATGACACAGTTTTCCTGGACTTTTGATTTCAAAACAAGGTATCCATCATATTGCTGTATGTATATATTTGTAAAACATATGTAAATAATATGGTGATCATACATATACATTGTTTCACAGTCATAGCAGTCCTCTAATGGAAACCATAATGGAGGTTGACACTTTGTCAAATTAGCCAAACTTAGAATCTTGTTTAAAATATAATATTTTGTAATTCCAACTTCAATATCCCCACAAGAAGAATAAGAAAAACAACACAATTTAATTCTAATATATGATATGGAACACAGTTAACATCAGCATGGCCTTCTTAAACTGTTCCAGTTTCTCAAATTACCCCTGAGGAAAAAGAAGTGCCCACTTTCTGAACGACGCTGAACTGAACTGCCTCTATTCAAGTTGAAATGAATGCCATGTGCCATACAGTCACGCTTGGTCAGTAATTTTTAAAACGTGACAAGTGACTTGAAAAAAAAACACAACAACAATAGGTACATTCAGCATTCCTTCTCAAAGTTGAAAAATCTAAACAGCATTAGCGATGATGCACATTGTGTCATGACATGCCAGGCATTTTTTTGGAATGTGGGAGGAAACCGGAGAACAGTGATCCCTTGCTATTTCGCGGTTCGTACCTAACCTAACTTATACATGTTTAAATCTATTAGTATACAGCATTAAGTAATGTTAGTTATGACAAAATTTACTTCTACATGCATGTATACCATTAAATTTGGCCTTATAAATATTTTTTATACTCATACACAATTACACATGTACATGTACCGGTACCTATAGGGGGGGCGAGGGGGGGGTCGCTACTTCGTGGATTTTCGTTTATCGCGGGTGGTTTTGGTACCCATTAACCGCCATAAACGAGGGATTACTTCACTCAGAGAAAACCCACGCAGGCCCGAGGAGAACATGCAAACTCCACACAGGAAGGCCAGAGAACAGGCCGCCTCTGAGTATTTATTCAACTACTGAAACTCAACTACTCTTAAAGTATTTCTGCACTGTGAGGCAGACGCGCTAACCACTGGACCAACAGGCCGCCTCTGAATATTTATTCAACTGCTGAAACTCAACTACTCTTTAAAGTATCAAGATGTCCATTCATCATTGTGTGGACCTGATATGGACTGTTTACAGCGCTTTTTGGCCACGACATTCGTCAAAGGAGCAGTATCTGTGCTTGGTGGTTGCGCCTTCTCGGCAGCACGCCTGTACCAGCAGAGATTTTGATTGGGAGGAATGTCGGCGCCATTGACTGTCGGTGCTGGACAGACTTGGGGCGCTTGTGTTTTTTGCGCCAGTAATGGGCAGCATTTTTCACAACCCCGATTTGTTCAGTGGCTATGTCAGCGCTGTTGGACAGTTGGCGTTGGTGCGGCTGGATAGATGGCCGCTGAAGTTGAGGATGAGGAGAGAGGAGCGTTGGCGAAGAGCGCCGATGCGTATTTGGAACCGTGAGTCGCCGCTTGGAATTGAAATGGACTTCCATGGGACAGGAGAAGTGAACCAATCTCTTTTTTCGTCAATGGATGCTACAGCTTCTTGTTGACTTTGAAACTTAGCTTGTAGCCGACATGTGCACATTTTGAGCATGACGTCTCTGATCCACTGGTTAAAGGACACTTTGATTCTCTCCTCTTTCATCTCAAACTGCTTCAAACAACAAAGCGTGTGACGGAAAAGTGTTTAGGACTGCACGACTGTCCGTGTTTTATCTTATGTGTTGTGTTTATTATTTTACTTTATGTTAACTGTTTTGTAAAGCGCTTTGTTACAGCTGCCGCTGTTGTGAAAGCACTATATAAATCAGCATGTATTGTATTGTATTGTATTGTATTGTATCCCTGCATGTTGAACACTTTATTCTTGAAATCTGTCTTTTTTTTCTTTTGTCAAGAACAACGTTTGAAATCCACATGCTGAACCTAATCGTTGGTTCCTAGATTTTACAAAATATATTATTCATTCATTCATCTTCCGAGCCGCTTGATCCTCTCTAGGGTCGCGGGGGGTGCTGGAGCCTATCCCAGCTGTCTTCGGGCAGTAGGCGGGGGACACCCTGAATCGGTTGCCAGCCAATCGCAGGGCACAGAATCGAACAACCATTCGCAACCACACTCACACCTAGGGACAATTTAGAGTGTTCAATCAGCCTGCCACGCATGTTTTTGGAATGTGGGAGGAAACCGGAGCACCCGGAGAAAACCCACGCAGGCCCGGGGAGAACATGCAAAATCCACACAGGGAGGCCGGAGCTGGAATCGAACCCGGCACCTCTGCACTGTGAAGCCGACGTGCTAACCACTGGACTACCGGGCCGCCCTAAATATATTATTATTATTTTAAATTATTAAAACTTGATATGTTAGAGAAGAAAATAGGGTGGATCCTGAATCACAGCACACAAAAAATAAAAACATCTAGATATGTATAGTTGCACCTCTGATTAAAAACAAAAACAAAAAAAACGGGACGAACCAAATAAATGTCAACATGGAGCACTTAATGTCAATAAAACTCAAGTGTTTCAAGATTCATATGATCATCGTCAACAATTCCTTGAAAGTATGAATGTCCTTTCAAGGCCAAATTTACAACCAGCCGACAGCCTACTCATGTGGTCCTCGGAGGTGACCTTGTGCCTGTGGGCACCGTACTGGTGACCCCTTGTTTCGCGTCAACTTGTGGCTCACATGCTTTTTCAAATGTCATGTCACCCATGCGCGTACAAAGGACTGATTTAGTGAAAATGTCCTTGTGTACCTGAACTGTTCGGCTGGCATTTATGTGCTCCTGATGAAGACGGCCCCATTGTTGGCTTTGCTGGTACTGTAAACAAGGAAGGAACCAAATCAGACATCCATCTTGATGTGGATGCCAGGCGACGGTATCAAAAGCGTGACCTTCAGGATGTTGTTGTGGTGTTTCTGAAGTCGTTCGAGGTCAGTTGGTAGAGCCACTTTAATGAACTTGTGAATGGGAGCCTCCAGGCGCCTCAGTGTTAGCTTGGTGCGTCCCTCCGCCATGAGACTGGCCGACACGACACCAAGCCTGTCAGGCTTGGTCTCTAAACGTAGAATACATTAGAGAGGGTATAAGATTTGTGACATTAAGAGTGACTGCATAGCCCTCAGAAAAGTACTCATTTCCTCCCTCATGTTTGACCTAAGTGAAAAAGAATAATTGGTTTGGTCATGCCATTAATTCATCCCAGCCTCCCAAACAAAGCCTAAATGGTTATAATCTTTAAGGAAAACTAGCACTCACAATACTGCACCGTATTTAAAAAACAAAAACAAATGTTTTGACATCATTTAGCAGAATATATCACATTTTTTGTGATACATGTCAGGGGGAAAGACTGGGCAAAATCTCCAGACCTTAACCCAAGAGAGCATACATTTCATTTCCAGAAGAGGAGAATGAAAGGAGAAATCTCCAGAAACAAACAAGAACTAAAAGACGCTGCAGAAAAGGCCTGGAAAAGTATTTCAAATGAAGAATGCAACAGTTTGCGTGTCGAAGACAGGCCGTTACTATGACCATAGGCAATTACAAACATTTCTGCCAAGGGACCCATTACTCGCACATCTTTGCTATTTACGTCTGGGATCTCTTTTAGTCTCTAACGGACATGAAAAGTGTGGATTCACTGTGCCTTTTAGACTGTCATAACTTTTTAATAATAAGGTTTGTGGCAGCCATTTTTATTCAAATTGAGGTGAACAAATATGCATCCTTTAAAGCAGGGGTGCCCATTAGGTAGATCCTGATCTACCGGTAGATCTAAGACAGGTCCCAAGTAGATCCGAGGAGTGTCGAGAAGAAAAAAAAAACAACCATTTGTGTGTCTTTGTACATGTTAGTAATTTTTTGTGTTAATATACACTGCACACTAAGCAGTCTCATTTTCACAAAAAAAAAAATTAAAATATAAAATATAGCAGGTAAATCTTAAATTTGTGTGTGTGTGTGCGTGCGCGCGCCGGTAAGGGTAGATCCCGTGAGGTTAGTTGATCAAAAAGTAGATCTTCGATCCAAAAAGTTTGGGCACCCCTGCTTTAAAGGATACCATAAAATTGACTCGATGAGCCCAAGGTCACAAAATGTTGTGTCAAGCAAGTCAAGCAATTTTACATTGGAAAAATCCCATTTGACCCCTCCAAACCAAAATGACGTAGGAGATATTCATCCAAATTACGTGGCCAATATAATAGCAGTGAAACGATACATAACCATGGAGTGTTAAGCAAACCTACGGAAAGAAGAATCAATAAGTTCGTTAAAAAGTTATTTGACAATTTCAATTTAAAAATGAAAATTCTTGACACTTGACACACTACTTTCTGACAATCGACTGAAGTATTTAGCTCGTGAAATTAGATGTTCCGTATTGTTGTGATCCTAGCTCTTCGCATTAAAAACGCAGCGAAAGTTAACGGACAAAGAGCAACACTTACCGAAGAGAATATCTCTCAGGGGCAATATTTACAGTTCCTCTTCCATTATGTGGCGAAATACACAACATCTATACTGCGGTGAGTTTCAGACAGCTGTTATTTGTAAACAAGTCTCAGCGAAGTGCGTTGAAAAAAATGTCCGACCTCAAACAGCACGAAAGAAAACCACGGTTTTTCATTCCGCATGGCAGTTGAGTAATCTTGTTCACAACGTTAAGATTGCAAAAGTAAATGTAAACGAGTGTGAACGTGCTAATCAAATTCAAATACTCTATGTGCTTTTCTTCACACACACTCATGCACACACACGCGCACACACAAAATACTATTTTACTTTCAGTTGAACATATCACTAACGTCTATATTCTAATCAAACGTTTCCCAGCTATTAAGCCGCCACGGTGCACTAAATTTACTTGAGAAACATCTCACAGCACACCACCAAAGGGTTACAAACAGTGTTACATAAATCACGATCTCGACACAATGGTATGCGTCTTTCCACTCTGTGGTGACATTTTATCACCACACACCACCTTCAACCTCCCTCTGAAATTTCCTACATGCACAAAATACAGCAAAAAATGCGCTTGTTGTGCTCATTTAGTAGCTCTGAAACACAATGTGATAAAAGTGATGAGTAAATACTACTGAAAATAACAAACAGCTTATGATCACCTTTACAATGGCCTATCCGATATTGTCCCTACCACTTGGTGACCAACTTCACATATACATTACTAGAACGTGCTTCACACCGCTCTGGTTGGTAGACATTTTGCTCTTAAGTTGTGTTTCTGACCAACAAGCAACCCTGTTATTAGACTTTTCTTACCATCTCGAGCATAGGACTCAGTGTAAAGGATACATTGCTCTCAAGGTAAAACTTATTTTTATTTCTTTGTTTCCCGCCGAAATGAACGTGTCTCTTAAACCAATGCTACTCCTTTAACTCATACTATCAGAAAATATACTGATATCCCGATATCGATGTATTTTTTTTTTAAATGCAACGTTTCTTTGTCAGTTAGCGTAGCAGCTAACACACCTAGCACGTACTCTCGACCAAACTCTTTTAACACGATTCACGGATTTGCCACACGATTAACATAATTACTATAATACAGAGATAATATTTATTATATATTAAATTAAAAACAAAATGTCTTTCTTTATTTTGAAATACTATTCAACACTATTTTAAAATGTTTTTTTCGAGTGGATGAGCATCTGTTACTAGGGAGATAGCTAGCTAGATTAGATAGACAGATAGATGATTATAACAAATACAATACGTAAAAAAGGGAAAAGTAACATTAAAAAGCATTTTGTTGGATTTCCCCTTCTCTGTGACGAGCCATTGTGAGTGGGTTTCCACTTCCTTTTCTTCAGCACTTTTTACCTTTGACATTTCGTCCAACCCCCCACACACTCTTTCCTCCGTGCTTAGGGCAACATTGATGCACACAGTCCCATACCACAAGGGAGTTCCCCTGCCTGCTGTTTAAAAAAAAAAAAGCCTACTCAGGTTGTCTGTACACATGCATCTGCTCACGTCCACTTCCAGGGGACTGCCATTGTTGCAGATCGAAGTGTGTCAAATTGCAAATCATGAAAAATTATTTTGTTTTTAACATGGAGAATGTGTGTGTGTGTGTGTTTGTATGTGTCAGCCAGCCAAGGGACTCAGGTGTCTTCCATTTCGGCTTAATCCAGGAAGTTTGACAGCGGGAGAGGAAGTCAGCAGGTTACACCGATCACTTAATACCTCCTGCTTTTCAAAGCAGGCATAATCATCACATCCAGGTGCCTAAGTGAAAACAGTCGTTTATTGCTGATAATTTGATGTGTCAAAGTGGGACAAATACAAACAAATATGTTAACTGGAATAATGCGCAAAAAGACTCCAAGTCACTTTAACACTAACAATGTAAATGACACTCAAGTCTGCTGCTACAAAAACACGTTAATTGAAGACTCTACTGTAAATAGGTCAGGGGTGCAAACGTGAATGTGTACTGTTTATCTGTATGTGCTGTACGATTGGCGAGTGACCAGTCTTGGGTGTGTACCACTTTCCCCCCCAAGGTACCGGTAGTTGGGCTATGTTACAACTATGTTACAATAATTCAATTCATTATTTATTCCTACAGAAGCTTTTTTTTCAGGTCACTTTACAAATGGAGCAGCTCTGAAACCAGACTCTCCACCTAAAGTGGTCAACAAAATTTTAAAGTCAAGTGAAATATTTTCTTTGCAATAACATGTTCTATGCGCCCCCACTAGTCTTAACACGGCATCCTGGTCAATATTGCGTTTGTGGAATATGAAATAAGCAGCAAAATCCACCCGCTGTTTTTTCCCATCTGAGCGGGTGACCATTTTATTGTCGACTGAAAATGACATCACAGTTGCTCAACAATGATGACTCACCTGTTGCGCGAGTTTTGTCATGTGACATTCTCTAGCTGAGCCGTGATCTGTCGTTATCTGGGCCCTTTGGAATGGTGATGTCATTTTCAGCGCAATATTTATCACTTTTCCAGATGATATACGTGCACTAATTTTGTATCTGCCTTTGTTTTTGCTCTAGCACATCAGGTTTTTAAAATAATAATAATAATATGTATTATAGTCATATAACAATATTTTTTAATTAAGATTTAGGTTCAGCAACAGATGGAATTTTGTTTTCAAACATCATCGCTGTAAATTGCAACCCATGGTAAAATCCGAATTGTGCAAGTTTTTACAAGTCAAACTCAAAATCAGCATCAAAAATAAGTTTAGGGACATCTAGACCCCTCTCAGGTTGAAATTTGCTTTTGACAAGTGTTATTTAAAGGACCAACTGATCCTCACAGAGGAAAGGAAAAATGTCTATGAAGAAAAAACATCAAGCAGACCAGGTGTGGGTTGGCAGTATTTTTTGATCAGTTGAACAGAGACAGAAAGAAAGAGAGAGCGTGAGACAGAGAGAAAGAGATGGTCAGGGTTGACAGAGACAGAGAAAAAAAGGAATTGGAACTAGAAGGCAAGCACATGCAGCCACCACTAGGAACCCATGCCGAAATAGAAAGCAACAAATAAGCAGCAGAAAATGCTGCCCAGTCGGAACAGCTACAGTGAATGACGACACATGAAGCATGAGTCACAGTCGGTCACAGAGTTGCGACAAAATTGTCCCCCCAAAAATTACACAACTGTCAATCAAGCATCCAACACTCTAATCGTCAGCCGTTTAATGCAAGATCCCACATCAGTGAAATATCACAGTGTCAGAACAAGACAGAAGTAAAATGACTGAATAACATCACTGACATCACAGCGTTCAATGTCCGAGACATGGACCATTGAGCCCGAAAGTTGGCATAAGACAATAAGTCACACATACAAAATGGGTAGATGTTAATTGACTTTTTTTTAACTGCTCGTACTGTTTTTATATACGTAGTTTTACTTGCTGTTGTTATTTATTTGCCTTTTTTGCGAGAGAAAAACTGTGCAAAACTTTCGTTGGCCTAAATGAAGATAATTTATGAATTCATTGCGTGAGCTCGTAATATGATTATCTTAATGGAATTGCAATGTGTTCTTGTTGGATATTCATATTATTCAGATTGTTTTAAAAACGATTTGGTCCTGTTATTTTGCAGCAGCAAAAACAGCCTTTTCATGGTTCCGTTTAGTTTATCTCCTTTCAAATATTCCATTCTTTTAAATTGACTGCTATTGGTTATTTTTGTGCAACTACTGTTGATTTTGACGCTGTTAAAAACAAAACAAAACAAAACAAAACAAAACATGTTTGGGAACTGACTGATGACTAGATCAGGAGGTACACCATGAACTGGTCACCCACTCAGTTTCAGGGCTTAACCATTCTCTATATAGGATTTTCAAAATGGTATTTACATTTTCTTTGACATTCCAAAAACATGCATGTGAGGGTCATTGATGACTCTCAATTGTCCAAACTTGTGAAAGTTCATGGTTGTTTGTACATGTATTATAATGTCATTGACTGGCGGCCAGTCGAGGGTGTATCCAACCTGTCACCCAAAGTCAAATGGGATAGGTTCTTGCCCACCTGTGACAAGTGTGAAAGAACATCTAACGGTGGTTGTTTATGTGTATTCCTGGACCGAAGATCTAATGTGACTTTAGCTGTGTGTGATCCAGATAATACCTTTGGCAACAAAATCAATTGTTGTAATTATGGCAAATGAAATTTCATTAGAAATTGGTAAAGAAGCAACGACATCCAAATGTCACAATAGGATATTATTACGATATAAATCTCACCATTCGATAATTACCACAATATAAAAATATAAAATAGCTCACCATATAAAAAAAAATCATATTAAAAACAAGAGCACAATATTGTGCACTGATTTTGATGGAGGGAATGTCGTCGCTATTTGACAGTCGGCGCTCGACAATGCTTGTTTTTTTTCTCGCGCTTGCAGTGGGCAACATTTTTCACAGCCCCATTTTGTTCAGCGCAGATGTCGGTGCTGTTGGACAGTCTGCGTTGGTGCGGCTGGATGGATGGCTGCTGCAGCCAATCATGTGATTGTTATGTGCTCCTATTGGCTCAGCATCGCAAAGTGTCACAGTCTATGTAGTCAATGTAACGCTCCATTCAGCCGACAACACGAATAAACTTAATTTGATGCACTTAATTGCTCATGTGCACACACATTGTGAATCGAGTCAATTTGTGCAAGAACTCAAACACGTTACATTCCCCTTTATCTGGCGATTTAGCGTGGGTCTTAAACATAGGCGGCCACAATGTGCCTCATTCAAATTAAACTGCACTAATAAAATGACAAACAGGTTGCTGAAATGGCAATGGAACATACTCTGTTTTTTGAACAGATGTGATGTCTATTGTGACAAGGTCATATCGTGGCAATTTCAGAATTGGCATATCGCTATGTTGCCATTATCGTTACATCCCTACTTGGTGGTCCACGTATCCAAAAGAAATTCCAGATTTGGATTCAACTTCTTTCTGCTATTAAGATTTGTTTTTTTATTGATTCACTCTTTGTCTATTTTCCAATTTTGATTGGATTAGGGTAAATTATGAAGCCACGGCTAGAAATTAGAATGAGTGTGCACATACACACACTGGGAGCTCTAATTAAGACTCCGGGGGTATTTGCTATCTGTCAGCTGGAATCGATTGTCCAGGAGACTGACACATCAACGTGTGTGCGTTTATGAATGTTTGTGTTTACGTGTGTGTGTGTGTGTGTGTGTTTGTGCGTGCGTGCGTGTGTACGCATGCGTGCGCTCATGTATGAACATGAATGCCTGCTACCTATTTGTGTTATTTTGGGGGGACAAATAATCTGAAGTAAAATGAATATTCATCTACACACTGTATTAGATGATCAGCAATTTGACAAATAGCAGACAAAAAAGAGGACAGACGCAACAAAAATTCTTCAGCAGCGCCCACTGTACTATATCAAAACGGAATGATCCATTTTGTATTCTCAAACCCATTACTATTTGCGCTCAGGAGGCGAGGTTTTTTTTAATAATTTATCATTACCTCCTAAAACTAAACAGAACCCAGCAAAGCGACATATTGCTGAAACCTTGCGCACTTTCACACATTTACAACAAATCAGCCGCTGCGGACAAAAACACTTCACACAAGAAGGCCACATTTGAACCCAGAACCTTTGGAACTATGAGGCATAATAACCACTAGCTCACCTTGCTGCTCGCCATGCATGTGTATGAACTAAATGGCAATTAGCAATGATGTCTTTCTGTCCATCAAAGGGCCAGATTGTTCGCAGTTTCCCAATCACAGTTGCAATCAATCACCTGGCTGTGTTGCACTGTTGCACGGGAGGGCCTGAGAGTAATGGCAGTGACAGTGTAGACGACATGTACTGGGAAATGTCACCATGGCGATCAATGCTGTTTAACAAAGCTGGAGGCTGATCCGGACGTCATGCTCAATGCCTCCCCCCCTTTCCCTTTCTCCTGCCCATCTTTCCTGCTCCACTTCTCTTAATCCTCTTCTTGTCTCTTCTAGTGAGAGAGACACCCCCCCCCCCCCCCCCCCGGGCTGAAGATGAGGCCTTTTACCTGTCGGGAGGCTGATGCTTGTAATAGTTGGTTTTAGTAAGGAGCAAGAAAGCAAAAGAGCAGTGCAATGGAAGAGTAGTTGACGCATCTGCCATCTGAGGATGACTGCTTGAAGAAAACATGCACATTTCCACAGTCATTGATGATGTGGGGATGTATGATTGTCAGGTAAAGCCACTGGCGAGATAGCTGTCATTACATCATCCACATAGGCGAATGTTTACGTCGATATTTTGGACACTTTTAGCATCCCCTCAATTGAAAGGACGTTCAGGGATGATGAAATCAATTTTCAAGATGATCATCCATCTAGCCATAAAAGCAAAAACTGTTTGGTCCAAACAACTAACTACTTCAGAACTCCGCATTTCACCACCTTGATTTCCTCTAGTGTTTTCCTAAAGTAGAAAGTTGCCAGTTGATATGATTTTTGGTTTGTGTCATGTCTGGAATCATTTTTCTTCCTACAAATGAAGTGACTGAATGAACATCTTCCGAGAATGGTGATTCTATCATTTTTGCCAGAGGTAGAATTCTATGTTTGACAACAATGCACAACTAAGATAAGATAAGATATCCTTTATTCGTCCCACACTGGGGAAATTTACAGCCTCCAGCAGCAAGAACTACGCTGCATTTATAATTTCATATGTACCTAAGGCTAGAAAGCAAAGTACACAGAGTATCTCTTTCTGGCTATATGCTTCTTTCTTGACAATACTGCCGTTTTTTTGTGGATCAATAAAAAAATAATTTGGTAAAACGCTGTATGTGTAATCTCAAAACCTGATTTAGGGTCGCAGTTTTTCCATTGCAGCATATCAGTCGATGTGCTGTGCTCAATCACTTGGTGTGGAGTGCAGAGTTGTCAACTTTTTTGCAATGGTTGTTTCAGTCGTGTTTAGCCACACTGCTCATTGTTGTCATTTAGGTTTATTGAAGACTCAAAATCACGGGTGTCAAAGTCAAGGATCGGGGGCCCGATCCGGCCCGCCGCATCATTTTATGTGGCCCGCAAAAGCAATTCATGTGACAGCTTCCATGATCCTTGCTAAAGTCCGTCACAAAATGTCAAATTGTGAAGGTCTGATAAATAACGTTGAAATTTTGCAATCATTTTGTTACCCCGTTCACACTCACTTGAACAAACAACAAACAAATAGCTTTTTTTTTTTCAAGACACGTCACAGGGAAGCCTCGACAGGTTTGATGAAGGCTGAAGTGACAGCTGAAACTGTCAACTCTGTAAGTTTTTCCTCTTCACCAAAAGAGAGCTTTGTCTGGAAAAAAAGAAACTTTCAACTTAATTGAACAAACCGTGTGATTGAGTGCTTACAAAATTAGTCATCCATCAATTTGTTGAGATGATTCCGTTTACATTTATTCAATTTCACCGTTGCAACGGCCATCCGAGGGAAGACATAACTCCAAAGTGGCACGCGACAAAAATGAGTTTGACACCCTTGCTCTAAATTGTCCATACATTTGAATGTGAGTGTAAATGGTTATTTGTTTATGACCTGCAATGAGCTGCAGAAGGCAATTCAGTACACGCGTAATCTGTCTTTCGCCCAATAAAGATATTGTGCAGTATAGAAAAAAAGAATGGATGGAAAATAAAAGAACACAGGAGGCAGAATAATCAGAACTAGTTTATGATTTCAAAGTGCTGAACAGAAAATCCAGTGAACCAAGGAGAAAGAAAAAAAATCGAACAATAAACTCAAACCAAAGGACGTTGAAAAATAAAAGAACAGCAAGTTTTTTTGTTTCTCTTCTTTGAAAACAATGCACGTCGTACCACAATATTTGAAAAAAGCTAAAAACATTTCAAAATATTAGTTTTTGTATATTTATATATCTATAGAATTTGCTTCTTTTTTTTCCTCAGAAGATCACTGCCGCTGTGAGTGTGTCAGTGGGGCGCAGGGGCGGGGGGGGCAACGGGGTGAGACACGCAAACACACGAGGCAAGCTGGTTTTTGACAGCTTAAAAACAACATGCTTAAGATGCTGGCTTCTCTGACGCGTGCACGCGCACACATACACACACACACACACACACACACACACACACATTAAGATGCACACACTCACACCGCCACATGAGAACTATAAAAAGACGGCGGAATGTTTCTTCCGTGGATCTATCTGTCGAGCACCTTCCTTTCCTCTCCTCTCCTCTCAGTGGGAGGAGCAGGCCGGGTGTGTGTCGGTCCTTCATGCCCTTTGCAGGCCGTTAAGTGCTTCAGAAGAGCCCATTTCTGTCTCCTAACAGTTCCGTATGAGTCCAATAAGCGCACAAAAATGAGCGTTTCAAGTCTGAGTGAGCAGTCATCAATCATTAGTGCACAGTTTCTCTCCTCTGAAGCCGGATTTCTCTCCTACTTAATTCTATTGACAATAAAGGACATGTCTTTGCTTTCAAATAATTTAGAGTTTGAAATTAAACCGCTCCTTATGCGTCAGCTCCTTACGTGATGAGAAAGCAGTCAGAAATTGCACTTGGAATCAATCAAGAACTCATTTCCTGTGTTGTTGAAATCATGTGTCATATATATTGTCACTGAGCTCTGACTTTCTCTTTTTGGACAAAGTGCATCGCCTGCACTCACGTTTCCTTTTCCTGCCAGTGAATTCAGCACACTGGTTAAACAGGCAAGTATACACAGAAACTTCTTTTTTTCTTCTCTTCCAGAGAACAACATGTCTTTCTTTCTCAGCCTCCATGTGAAAATCAGAAGTGGCGAAGCATTTCATTGAATTAATTTTTTTTTCTCTTTACACTGGTCAAAAGTGTCTATTTAATTGATGGTCCTTTGGAGGCAGTTCTCTTGTGGTTATCCTGTTGGCATCACAGCAAAGTGACTGTTATTGTACTCAAACTGGATGTGATGTTTTGTTTTTTGTTTTCTCTCCATCTCCATCCTTCGCCATCAGTAAGGCAGAGTGTCCAGGAACCTGTCAATCACGGGCGGAGGTGGCACCAGGTCCTCCAGCTTCAGGTAGAAGATCCGCTGAAGGCCCTGAGTCCTCTGGGAGCGTAGCTCTGCCCTTAAACCCAGAATACGACCCAGGGCGGGCGCCGCCTTGGGCGACAACGATGAGGGGCCGCAGCCCAGGTGGTCTCTGAGACAGCAAATCACTTTGTTCTGCAGCTCCTCCACTCGCTTGGAGTCCTTCAGGCCCGGGACTTGCTCTAGAAAGGACGCGTTAGGAGAAGAATGTATTAAACAACACAGGATGGCGCCATCTTACAATGCCAATCAATCAATCAAACTTTATTTATATAGCACTTTTCAAATTCACATCAAGCGCCATAGTATGTGCCAAAGTTGCTCAACAGAATCTTTTCAATTTCCTGCGGTAATTTTGCCATTGAAGGTTTACAGAAAATTCAAACATGTTCTTCATGATGTAATGCTTGTGTATGCTGTAGTTTGTAAAAATTGCAAATAATTCCCAGTTAATTGTCTTTAATTATTCAAAGAAAATGTCCCAGCTGTCCAAAATTTCTCAGATCCATTTTAGTGGCTACATTAGCACACACTTCAGTCATTAATTCCAAAACTCGATTTGCTCAACTCAATATTTCCATTTTTTTAAAACGCTTTCTTTAATATCCTCACATATTCCATTTCATTGTGTTTGATTTACTTGGAAAGCTGCCAACTTAGAATTTTGACTCAGAACAACTAAATGTTTGTTATTATGTTTGTTTGTGGTCAACCCTCATGAATTCCCAGAAAGAAAAAAAAAACGCCCAACTTCTCCAAGTGAATCCTTTCAAAATCTGTCCTAATGGAAGGTTTCCGTAAATGTACTGGACATGTCCCATCTCTTTGCAAGCCCAATCAGCTCATTCAGCTGAAAGAGCAATTGTTACATCTTCTTTTATATTGAATTGCACCTCATTAGCCTCGATGGCTCAAGTTCTTAACAGGCTTTAACCTATCTCACTCACTACAGATCAATACACAGCCTAACCTAATAAGCCCCCCTCACATGCTGCGCACGCAAACACACACAAACACACACGCACACACACCAAAAAGACAGATATATAGAAACACTTGCTGGCACACAAATGCTCTCTGCAATTCAAGACAATGACAAAGACAAAAGTGCTCAGCAATTAGCTGATTATTCGGCCCTGTGAGCAGCCAAATTAGATTAGAAACACACGTGTGTGCTCACACACAGACACACACACACACACGGACACACACATGCACACGCACAGACACAAACTAGTGCCCATAGCAACTCCAGTGGCACCCAAACCGAGCTTAATGTGACACTAACTCATTCTGCAGAGCACAGGGTGTCCACCGCCCCCATCACACACACACACACACACACACACACACACACACACACACACACACACACACACACACACACACACACACACACACACACACGGGCGCTGTATGGGGGCCATGGCTCAGACCACTTAAAGCTATCCATTATGTGAAGCTTATTTATTGTTTGTTTATGTGGCTCTTTTGTTTGCAGAGTCACTCCAGCCCGCCTTTCAACGTGTCTTTCAGACCTACGCACTCACTCTCTTGTCTCTATGTGCTACAGCTCCTGTGGTGGAAGTGTGTGTGTGCGTGTGTGTGTGTGTGTGCGCGTGTTCGTGCGCGCGTGTGTCTGTGTGGCGGTGCAGTGCGTTTGGGGGGGTGATCGATGGCTGCCTTTTTATACAGGCCACTCTGAATTGGTCGATGGCCCGGTTGCTTTGGCAGTGTGCTTGTGTGCTTTGCCGGGGTGGCAGTGAGACGCCGCCGAAGAGCCGTGCTCCGTGGTGGGCTGGTCGATGGGGCGCAGAGTTAAGTGCTCCCCCAGAGAGAGGAGCTTGTGTTGGGGGCTTTAGACAGAGGAAGTGAAGGTGGTGGCTGAAGGCCGGGGGGCTGGAGGTAAATAAAGTCGACCTCAAGGGGAGGTTTTCACATGTTCACAAGTTTATTTAAAGAATTAGACATTCTTCTAATATTTGCATCGATAAATTCAAATACTGTAATAAATTGTTCTTTCATTATATATATATATATATATATATATATATATATACTGTATATATATATATATATATTTTTTTTTTACCAAAAGTCAAATATGTTCTTGACAGTAATATGTTCTATGCACCCCTGCTCGAAGCGTAAAACCTTCTTTTCAATAAGTCAAGCTGGTCGACTTGTCGTTGATGGCATTTTTAAAAATATGCCATCAGAAGGTGCCCAGGGCATCTACTTTGCTTTGCACGCCACTGCATTAGAATAAGTACACCTGCAAAAAGTTTGGGATCTTGGTTAAAGATCCCACACAAGACGCAAACCAACAGTCCATTAGCCTCTTTGTTGGTATGGCCCAGTCCGTTCTATAATTCCTACACGTGGTTGGTTAATAATGAATCGATTTTATTTATTAATTTGTATTCATTTATCTCAGGAAATAGTTTGTTCATGTGTTTATTGTAAATATTTTGTCATAGATAATTTCACATCTCTATTCAATGTTTGATTTGAATTTTATTTAAAATTATTGAACTGAATAAATCTTGACAATGCATTACTATTTTATTAGTAGTATTAACTACTGAGCAGCCCGGTAGTCCAGTGGTTAGCACGTCGGCTTCACAGTGCAGAGGTACCGGGTTCGATTCCAGCTCCGGCCTCCCTGTGTGGAGTTTGCATGTTCTCCTTGGGCCTGCGTGGGTTTTCTCCGGGTGCTCCGGTTTCCTCCCACATTCCAAAAACATGCGTGGCAGGCTGATTGACCACTCTAAATTGTCCCTATGTGTGAGTGTGAGCGTGGATGGTTGTTCGTCTCTGTGTGCCCTGTGATTGGCTGGCAACCGATTCAGGGTGTCCCCCGCCTACTGCCCGGAGACAGCTGAGATAGGCTCCAGCGACCCAAGTGAGGATCAACCGGTTCGGAAGGTGAATGAAATGAATATTAACTACTGTCAATATTTTTCATGCACATTTCAACATCCTATTTTCAAGTCGAATGTGGCCATTCGTGGTTTAAAAATGGCAACAAAAAAAAAAGGTTCCTCGTTGTTTCATAAATGTGATGCAATCATTGTGTATGCTCCTATATTGTAGCATACACAATCCCTGCTGTAAAAATTATAATTACAACAAGTTAGTCATGATCTGCGACTTTGATCAAGATTTGACATGGAGACTCCCATTTACATTATTCAGATGCGCTGTGAAATGGCAATATGATCAGGCTGTGATTCGTTTGGCACTTGTTCTCTTCCTTCATTTTGAGTGTGGACAAAACTACATTTTCGATAATTAAGCCTGAAACATTGATTGGTGAGGGTGAAAAGTGCTTAAGCCCGTTGACAACACCCTTCTTGCTTCTCTTTCCTCCATCCTTGTGCATGCTTTCTCTCTGCTTGCATGTTTGACACATGCACATTGATTAGAGCGGCAGGTGTCAGGCAGGTGCAGCAGGTGCTTATGGGTATCAGGTTCATGTTAGAGTGAAAACGTCTGCGTGTGTGTGTGTGTGTGTGTGTGTGTGTGTGTCCAAGTGGATTCGTACACCTGATCGCTGTCACATTCAATCAGGCAAACATAAACAAAACCAAAAAAAAAAAAAAATAGGAGTGTGAGGCTAAAATGATGCCTTCCATAGTTAACACTGCTCATATACAGTATGTATATTTATAAACCCTTATGCTGTATGTGTATTTCTCAAAATGCACAGCCTGTTCATTTTATTTCCTTTGTGTGTTGTTTTTTTTTTTAATACCTGTGAGCAGCACGAGGGCGGCCAGGCAGGCAAAGGCGGAGGCGTCCAGGTTTAGGCTCTGGAGATGGGTGGAGAAGTCTCGGATGGAGTCCAGCCACTCGCCAAAACCGCGAAGGCACTGGAACCTGTGCAGCACCGAGCCATTACAGAACACTAATTTGTCCTCTGACAGGATCGACCTGGGAAAAAAGTAGGAAAAATACAAATTGTTTAGCTTTATGAACTTTTTTTTAAACATCAGTCCATTTTCTAGAGTGCTTGTCCTAGAGCAGACATGTCCAAAGTCCGGCCCGCGGGCCAAATCCGGCCCGCGGTCGAATTTCATCCGGCCCTTGGCCCCTGTCATAAAATCAGTGCCGTCTGGCCCGCAGGTTGGGCGCAATGGAACACGTGTTGCATTGACTGAGGTCTCGTAGACTGGTGAGTGATGTTTCATAGAGTACTGCTTCCCTCTAGTGGCTAAATGAGTAATAGCATTCACTAAATGAGTAATAGCATTTAGAGACTAGAGGGCATCACTCACGAGTTAACAAGACATCACTCCGTGTTTATATTGACTGATATGTCATATTTCAAATGATCCTTGCAGTTTGTGGATATGTGTATTGCTTGTTCATTTCCCTGTTGTTCGAGTCAAAGGTTTTGTGACTATTGAAAAGTCATGGTGATACATTTTATGTTTCAAATCAATCAATTTGCACTCAGGAGACTTCTGTTTAAGAAAAAGTCAAGTGAATAAGCAGTTGCATGTGATATACCTGTTTCAAATGAACCAAAAGAAATTCTTAAGATTGTTGAAATTAAAATAAAAATGGAAATGTGAAACAGACTGGCTTACTAAAATTTGTTGAACAATATTGTTGTTCAATGTAAAGAATGTCAGCCAAGGTCGGCCCCCCGACATTTTACCACATAAAATCTGGCCCCCTTGGCAAAAAGTTTGGACACCCCTGTCCTAGAGTCACGGGTCAGCCGGAGCTTATTTTTGCTGACATTGAGGGAGTGGCAAAGTACACCCTTGACTGGTCAACAGTCAATCACAAAGCAAATATGTACTATACACTGTCAAAAACACAAATTGTATTTTTTTGTAGGGGGGGATAAAACAATAATTTAACCCTTTCAAACAGCGGTTACTACAGTGGACATCATATTATGTTATCAGGTTACAGGTTATCATTATGGATGCATGAAAGATTTAAGTTTAAACGACTTAAAAATAAATTAGAATAGATATTATTGCCGACGACAACAAAGCTAGTTAGCACAGCTGAAATGTTGAGTTAACGCATTTTTTAGATGTAGCTAAGTTTTTCAGAGTGGGACGTGTAGAATCATATAGAATTACCTTGTCATTTTATGGCCGTTATAAACATTTTTAATAATGCATTGAATTTGAAATCAGATGTCGGAACTAGAAATGCTCTCAAAAGTGGTTAAAGTCAGGAAAATGTCACATTTCTGTGCAGATTTTCTGAAAAGGATACAAGTCCATTAGCGAGAAACATGAAGTACTGTACATGATATGCTTTAATAGGCAATCTAATGAAGTCTTGATCTAATTTTTATCTTGGATTTGTCACCAGGGATTTGATCTTCAATGAACCTAATATTAACATACGTGTTTTTGCAATGCTGGAATAAGAACATGCAAACTCCACAGTGGGAGAGACAAGGTTCAAACTGGAAACCTCAGAACTGCGAGGCAAGCTTGCATACCACTATTTCTCCAAACTGCCTTTTGTCCAAAATATTCTTTCCATTTAGACCCCACTTGATGCCCTCTTGAATACAATACTTGGACTAATAGAGCAAAAAGCAAACCAAGGTTGGCACCATATGCGTTCACACACAATTTGGCCCAACATCAAACAGCGCGATGCAGCCGATTGAGTTGTGCGTTTTCCAAATCATCGCGTTTTGAAACATTCCTGCATTTCTGGGGTTGTGGCAATGAACGGCTGGGATAAGGAGTCCAAACGGGTACGAGTTGAAAGTGCTTTGACCGCTGCGTGCAATGGAAATATGTCTTAATGAGGAAATGAAAAGGCTTCCTACAGTTGCTCATGACACAGAACTGAGAGAGGGGGCGGGAGATTGAGAGCTTGTGCATAAGCGAGGGCTATAAAGCGCTCTTTATGAGGGCAAGACTAAACAGCATGCTCCCTTCTTATTAGGAGCCTTCATAAATAAACCCCCAATCAAAGGGAAGACAGATGGAAAGACGCAGGTAAAATGAGCAAAGATATGCGACGTGCTTGGGAAAACAGCTTTAAGCTCGAGGAATCTCGGAATGGTGAAATCTTATCGAAACTTCACCTCACGCCGCGCTGTGCTGCATTCTTACACTGTAAAATAAGTGGAAACTGAGTTTCCCCTAAGGCCAATGACAAGATAATCGTCTCATTGTACCCTTTGCAAATAATGACGTCTCGAGACTTTGAAGTGTTCTTGACGATAATACAGTACTTGAATGATCAATTGGTTACGCTTCTTTAGGGCTTGACTGTCAGAGGTTTTCCCACAATGTCCAGTTGACCGCAATCTATTAGCAAATCGTACTGTTCTTTTCGGTTATGTGACAGAGATGTTTCTTAGTCTTCCGTTAGATGCACCACTGCAACACCAGTACTCTAATCATACTGTACAACCTCCCTCGTCGAGGCAGATGGCCACCCACACTGAAAAGCTGATCTCTGCGAAATGCAGGTGTAAATGTTGTCATGGAAAATGCGGGATACTGAAAAATCTGTGAGTTTTTGGAATGCGAAGTGGTGGATTAACTATTCCAGAAACCAAAAATATACCGTAGTGTACAATATCTCATAATGACTAATGCCGTTGATTTAGGGCCATAACGTAACGTTTATGTTTATTACATTGCTTGTTGAAACCAGTTACGGTTTGCCTATAATCAGGCCGATCAAATTACAACCCGTCATGACGTGGCTAAAAACAAAAACATTCCAAAGAAGAATCTGGAATGTGTGACCTCAAGAAATTGGCTAAATCAGATGAAAAGCATTACTGGCGTAAAAAATGGCTGTGAAAATCCGTAATTTGTGGCATCTTATAGATATTCGGATATGACGCATGTATCTAAGGACGCTCATGTGCCGGAGCACGGAGAGACCACATCCACGTTATATACGCTTGGATTTCTGCCACACATTCCGTTCACCCCTGACGACGTTGTCGCCACGGCAACCCACCCATAACCACACAAACTGTTTGGTGACGGGGCCGCTTGTACGGCGACGGAGGAGTAAATTTACTCGCACGCACACACACCGACAACACTGACACCCCACTCTGGCGAACACGCAGACATACGCTCGCACGAGGGGGGCCCGACAGGCGTCCGAGTTCAACGCGGGGTCAACGCGGCATCAACGGTTAATGGGGGGCTCACGGTGCCATGTGTGTTCCATGCTCAGAGCATGTGTATGTCAACAAGTCAAGTCAACAGTATTTATAGAGCACTTTCAAACAGCCATCGCTGCATACAAAGTGCTGTACATGAAGCAATTTAACATGCACAATAAACAGTAAGACAAATCGGTAATAAAGGCGGTAGAAAGCACCAAACAGTAAAACCAAGAACAAATCTAAGTCATGCTGAGTCGAATGCCAATGAATACAAGTGAGTTTTGAGGAGGGCTTTGAAGATGGGCAACGAGGAGGCTTGCCGAATGTTCAGTGGGAGGTCATTCCAGAGAGAGGGACCAGCAACAGAAAAGGCTCGATCCCCTCTGAGCCTCAGTTTAGTTCTTGGTACTTCTAATAATGTCTGGTCCACAGACCTGAGGCGCATGTGTGTGTGTGCGTGTGAACGAGGTCGCCATGAGTCCGCTCTTTGGAATGATTCACAGTCCCAGCCGGAGCCTTCCCCTCCCGCTGGAACTGTGATGCCACCACCCATCTTCTACCCACCCTGCACCTGGACCTAGCAGGGTGCAGGAGAACAAAGTTGTACATCATCAGTGTGTGTGCGTGTGTTTGGGTGAGTAAGTGTGTCTGACTGTATTGGTTTTTTGGCCCTAGGCGACAGCCGGGACAAAAGGATGAGCTTGTAGGCCAAGCCCCCTCCTCGCCATAAATTTAACTAGCCGCATGCCTTGCCAGGGCAGAGCGGTAACTGTGGCGATGCTGGGGCTCAAGATGGCCCTGGGGGAGTCCTGATGGCACCAAACAGCAGTACTGTATCTGAATTTTTTATTTTTAAGTCAACTGAATTGAGCATGAGTTTCCTGGCATAAATTGTCAGCTGACCTGCCTTTTAGTAGTTTTGAGCTCATCAGTTCTAGAAATGACGCACGCACGCACACACACGCACACAAACACACACACATGTACAAACACACACAAAGGCTGCTTGTGCGTCACACATCAGACGAGCGGAACTCCGTGGGTGGAGCTGCTGTCATACACCGACTCCATTCATAATTCCTTTCATATGGTTGACCATTCATCTCCGGATACAACAAAACAGCAGCGCCTGCTGTACAGTAGTGGCCGATAAGACTGGTCAACAAATCTTTACTCCAATGTTTTGAACTATAGAGGCAAATAAACTTTTCTCTGTGAATTATTCAGTCAGGTGTAGACAGGGTCGCCATGGCCACTTTTGAACGCCTCGTTGTTTGACATGGAAAACGCCCGTGATGACCCGTTGGGATATCGTCACTGGTTTTTATCCATGTGGCAGAGGTTTGACAGTATGGGAACATATTTTGGGGGGGATCGGTGATATCAGGACATTTTCTGTTGCAGGGAGTTGGTATATGTTTGAAAGTCAATTGCCTGGTGTGTGAGTGACTGTACTTTAGGGGCAACCGGGATATGTTCTGGCCAGTGATGTCAGTAAGGCGTTGAACAAACGCGTATTTTGCATGCAACAAAAATAAATAGTCAGTGAATAATAAAATACTAATTCCTCACGCCAGAGGACTTAGTAAAGGCGCTCAATAAACAATTGTATATTATGGTAAACATAGGAAAGGGAAACTGGTATTCACAGCTTGAACATACGTATGTAGTGAGGCATTGTGGGAGACTTCCACTTCACATTACCGCCTGAGGGAGTGACATCATGACTCACATGTCCATACAAGAAGAACAAGTGAGGAAGAAGAGAGATGGCAATAGTCACTAAAAACAAAAATACTCAGGTCTGTTGCAAACTCTTTGCTGTTCACAGAGTGTTTTCTAGCTTCAATAACTATCTCATACGCATTTTTTTTCCTACACCTGTGCGCAGCATGCATTCAATCTTAAAGAGAGTCCCACTATGTACTGTACATGAGTAAAAAATAATAAATGTTGATTAACATTTGGCCATTACAACAATAGTCGTTAAAGATATCAAGTCACATAAAAAAGACGGCCTTTAAGTGAAATCCAGAAAAGACTCTTATTTAATTATTTTTTTTGTGAGTCAAAAATGTGGTCTTTATTTTATTTGTAATGATTTTTTTGTCTTACCATAAAAATGCACTTCCGGTCAAGCGGCAAAACCGCAAGTCGTTTTTATGTTCAGCAGGGTTGTCGGTGTCTCCTGAATGTAACTATCAAAGTCACTTGTAATCTCACTTAGTTACTTTTAAAATGAATGAATCTTTTTCAAAGTAATTGCGGCGACGCTGGTACAGTTCCACATAGAGGTGATACATTTAGTTCAAGTTCTCATCTTCCCCTACATACTGTCATTTTTTTTTTCTCACCTGTGAGCCAACCGCAAGACAAACAGCTCCAGGAAGGCGGAATCTATTAACAGGTTCTGATCATCCCGGTGGAGCTCGGAGAAGCCTGGCAGTCGGTCGGCCCAGCAACGTGTGGTCTCCATCGAAATGGTGAGGAGCCTGTAGAACAGGTGGATGTGCTCTGCGTCTGAGGAGGACGAGGGAGGGTCAGCAGCGCTGAACTGCCGGGGACGGTGAGAAACAGCACAGAAAAACGCAAAAGACATTAGTGTTTGTATGGAGCTTCTCACTGACCACACATTTGGACCCCTGTAGTGCTGCTACCTGGCTATAGTCAAGGTCATGGGGTGTGCAGTGCGAATAAGCCCTGAGCAGAGCGGAGATCAGGCTGAGGGGTGGCGAGGGAGGGGCCACCTCTGTCTGCAGCGGGCTCTTTGGTTTGGAGGGCAAACGTCCACGACGCCCCTTCAAGCTATCGGTGCGTACCACTGTGGAGCAATAAGAGTCAACATGAACGTGCATATTGAAGCGGCTGTTTACACAACACGCATAAAGAACGCCTGTTTCCAAGCGGATAAGTCTGTTATTGGTATTTTTTTTTCAGGGGTGCTGAAGAAACTGAAAGGATGATATTCTGCACAGGGGCCCTGCGGCGTTCCCACACTGGAGGCTACTAACCAGCAGGTGGCAGTGCGAGTTGTGGTAGGTGGCAGTATGAGTTGCGGCTATACACTTGATGATGACAGAGAGACAGATGCTCGTTTTCTGGGAGATAGAGAGGGACCAATGTTGCCAACTAATTTATTGAAGGACGTTGCGTTGGGTGATGAAGTCATTAGGATACAGATGAACATAGATTACAGAGTGGCATTAGGCTACTCGACGTGACATGCCGTGATGAGTAAGTTACCTCAAGACATTATTAGTCAATGGCTATTTTCCTCCAAAAGTAAATGAAATAGTTACTCATTGCTCCTTCGTGAATATAATTGGGCACCAGGGAAAGTAATGAAATACCCTAAAATATATCAAAGAAGTCAGATTTAACAGGGTGTTTTCACAGGCCAGTTATATAGCGTAGAAAAGCGTAGACGAATACTTTATTTAAATATTTATTGGACTTTAAATAACAACCGGTACTTAAATTGCTTCTAACTCAATGACCCCCCCCCAAAAAAAACAACAGTCAAGCAGCTTCTAGAAATATTTTCACAAAATATTCTCCATAACAGTCAACTATGGTATTTCAAAATGAAATGAAAGACTCAAGATTAATTTCGAAACACATTTCAATTTACAAATATGTATTTTTTTTAAAAAAGATTTTCAATCATAGTTTATTTTTAGACAAGCCTTTTGTTTTCTAATAATTCTAAACAAATTTAAAGGCAATATACTCGTTGCTAAGAGCTCTGGGCCCCGGGAGGGTGGAGGGCGTGGGGAGGTGCGAGCTACTTGGGTACAATGAAAAGTTGCTCAATCTAGCAACAAGAGTGCTAAGGTGGCAGCAATGAGGGGGAACTTCATGGATGTGTTTATTGTCTAAGTAATGCACAAAGCCCCGAGTTTGCTATATTAACATTGTGACTAAATGTGAAACTATAACATTGTAAATGTAGGCCCTTGTTATCTTTTTTTTTTTACAATAGAGGGTGTGGTGTCTTTACTGTGTTTGCTCACTTGATGTTGATAGGAGCACACAATTATATTAAGTGGGATGTCGGGGAAAATAACCCTAATGTGTTTGCAAAAGTGTGCACACCACCTTAACTAACCGAAGATACCCACCCACATTTGCAACAATGTAAACCACCTCTGATGAACACAAAATGGAGTTCGGTTGTTCTAGTAGGCTTTTTCTGACATTTTTATTTGTTTTTCGTGCTAATACTTGCTTATTTGGAACTGGTCATGATTTCCCTCACCAATCAAACTCAAACTCATGTTAAATGGTAGCACACCCCCTGACACCTGTAAAGGTGGCTCTGATTATCACAAAATAAGGTTCAGTTCTTTTAATAGGCATTTCCTGGCATTGTTTTTCTACCAGTGGTATGAATGTTTTGTACTCACACTGACAGGTTATTTGGAACTGTTCAGAATTCCCTCCACTTTGACTAAAGCCCCAAATCCAGCTGAAGAAAAACTGGCACCACCATGTCTCACTTGTGTTTTTTACCCTCAAATATACAGATTTCTTGACGGTAACTTTTTATCTCTTGACAAGGTAGAAACGTTTGACCCTTGAAAATTCTACTTTTTCAACTTGCGTATTCACCTGTACTTTTACGGTCCTGGAAAGTTACTTTTAATCTCAGTTCTAAATCCTGATAACACAAAGACTCTAGCCCTGTTTCCGATATGCAACTAGAGACATGGATATGATAGTTATCATAAAGCTGTTGAGAGTCTTCCTACCTTCCTTGACCATGCCCACACTCAGACACTTCTGGAAGCGGCAGTACTGGCAGCGGTTGCGTCGCCTTTTGTCCACAGGACAGTTCTTACTGGCCAGACACACATACTTGGCGTTCTTCTGCACGGTGCGCTGTAGAGAAGGGGGAAAAAAAAAAGAACAAACGGACATTCCGACAATCAGCCTCCAAACATAATCGACCACCAAATATTTGATATGTTAAATTCAATTCAAGCTCTTGCCTCCTTCGCTGGCAAAGAATGAAAGCAGAAGCTCGCAGGTCAGTTTTTAATTACGCGCTGAAAGGCGACGCTGACATCAGTATAATTAGATAAAATTAATTTCCCAACAAGCGTTGCCTTCAGGGGGAACAAATTTATTAGCGCGGGGCCTGACAATGGTGGCCGCGTGTGTGGCGTGCTGAGGAGGCTCCCGCGAGACAGGCGGCAGGAAGGAAGGAGCTGCGTGATCAGATTGTTTGTGAAGCTCGCGGGTCAGTCCGGGGGACCTCGGGGGCCTCGCGGGGTCGCGCCTCTCTCAATAGGCCCCGAGGGAGCTGTTTTCTCCTCTGCTGGTTCGCGCGATTATTACTGACCTTATTAAAATGAAATCAGAAACGGGTCGCGTGGGGACTGTGTGTGCTTCCCGCGTGGACAACAATAACAAATATGGTCGTGATTGTCTTTGTAGTCCCGCGCGGGCATGCAAAAATTATGCTTTAACGGCTGTATGTAAAGGGATCCCTCTGCGTATCATAAACAATAAAAGGTGTGGGCAGGTGTCATGAATTGAGCCATACCGTGTATGGCCATCATTCAATTAAATGGACTTGTGAGTGTTTTGTGTTCAGTGAGACAAATGTGGAGAAACATATTTTTCAAGTTCATCCACGGGGGCCCAATTTTGGAAGGGAGAAAAGTGAAAGTAGATGTGTAAACATCACCTCACATCAAAGGTGCTATTTTTGGGGGGATAAAAAAAAGTTGCAAAATGTGGAGATCGATAGGAAATTCTTGTGTTGTTTTTTTCTTTGTCCATATTTATTTCGTATTGTATTGACGTACATTTAAATCAAATTTAGAGGACGACTGTGTGCCGTTGACTTCAGCCTGTGCATGAATCTGACCCCTTCTTTTAAATGCTTGCATCCAAGAACATCTGAATGATTTCTCTGATTTTCAACAAGCTGGTAATACTGTAAAACAGACACATTGGAGCACATGGAAACTAGATTGACACACTTCTTTAACATATTCATCTAAATACGTCCAATTAAAGAAAACCCTCAAGTCAACACTGTCCAACGGCAATTATTCCATCTTCTGCGTGGCCGACTGACTGACTCATTATGCCGCGCTTCTGCCCTATGCGAGCCATTTCCATGGCATCCCCATCATCCCAATGTGAACGCCTCACATCTCATTCAGTAGTCAGCAACGTTCGAATGTGTTTACAATGACCAGCCCACTGTCTGCTTTTCTCTTTTACGTTGCATCATAATAAACATCGAAAGGGAGTGACCAGATTAGAGCACAGGTCACCAACTCTCCTCCTCGAAGGCCCCTATTCTCTCGTTCTCTCCGCCAGGACACCTGATTCAAACGATCAACTCATCAGCAAGCTTTGCGGAAGCCTGCTCATCATCCTGATCATTTGAATGAGGTGTGCTCGAAGAGGTGTTATGTTTCGATCTGGTTATGTTCGGTTTTGATTCCTCATGTGCCCTTTTTTCGCCACCTGTTCTCATTATCAGTGTTCCTTCTGTGTAACCAATTAGCTCCCTCAACCCTTCGTACGTTGTCCAGGTATTTCTCGTTGTCTCGTCACTTAGTTCCCTGAGTTTCTGTCAGTCTTTGTTGGGTCATTGTGAGCTGTGAGTATGTGAGCATACGTGTGCTCCTGTCATGTTTTGTTTCCTATCTTAGTTTTGTTTGTTCCTCGTGATTTCCAGGCATTTTTTTTGAGTACTTCGAGTTTGTGTTTTTTCCATTGTACTCCTGTGTGTATTTTTTGTTAAATACATTTTGGTCAATCCACCCTGCTCCTCCCTGCTTTTTGGGGTCCTACAACTACCATCACGCGAAACGTGACAAGAGGTAAACATCTGAAACATGCAGGATGGGGACATTTAAGGACCGGAGTTGGTGAGCCATACATTGGAGGGTCTCCAGTGACCTCAGGGCCTATTGGTTCAACCCCCATAAAAGTGAGAGATGCATCTCATGTCTGTGTGTGTGTTTGTTGTGGTAACTTTACTAACTAAAGCAGTGTGTATAGCATCTCAGCAAAAGTGTCCTGGGTGACCTCCATTAGACTATGTGCAGGTGGATACACATACACGATAAAATTACATGAATCTATTAATACAATTTGAATAATGCTTAATCATCGTGTCTTTCTTTTTACTTCTACTATAAAGAAGTCGTCATTTGAGCCCAACAATGAAACGTCTTTCGAGGAAAATTTCTTGACATTGTTGTGCCTCTCAACTCTCACTTGTATTTTTACTTAAGGAATGATCGAATTGTTTCACTTGCAAAAGGCATTAGAAAGTAAAACGAGTGCAGTGGGAGAGACTTCCTTTAAGAAAAAAAAACGCACAGTAAATGTTGATTTGGATTAGGTTAAATAGACTATATTACCGAATGGAGAGCACACGTGCTGTGAGTGCTTGTGGGAGCAGCACAGAGGCATGCAGAGGCACATTCTTGACATGTAACATGTGCTAATAGCCGCGGTTTAAATTAAAAGCCTTCAGGGACTTTTCTCCCCACCTCCCATCCTCTGCTTCTTAATCAGAGGCAATCAGCGCTCTGTGCTTTGTGTATGTCAAGTACGAGTTGATGCGGGCAGATTTATAGCTCGCAGATTTATTGCATATGCTTTTCTGAACTGATTCAATTGTTTCCAGTATGGAAAACGCATCAGCAGAGGGAGTTTGTTTTTCTTTTTTTTTTCCTCGCAGCATTGATGCTGATGTGATTTTACTCAATAATAAAATGTCTGTGGAAAAACAGCGCCTCGACAAAACCAGGGTTATCGAAAAAACGAGATTAGCATTGAACTCCAAAATTCAGATCAGAGCAAAACAAATTAATGGACGTCATCATTCCGCCTCAGTCATAAAAGAAGAAAGGCTAACTTATTTGACAGCTCAAATTAATTCAGTCATTTTACATGCTAATGACTCTCTTGCGATAATTGAATCGTAATGTATTTTTAAGGGACAATAAAAGCGTCATGGTAATGGAGCGTGCTGGGTGATATGGAAGCAGAACATGGGTACCATGTGCATGTTTTAGCAGATGTGACTGCGGCAGCAAATTAAGCACATTCAAAATTGCCGTGTTTCGGCAAGTGTAGAAATGCGACGGGTGGCTTCAGCAGTGCGCATGAGAGGAAACGAGACTTGATAGGCAGTACTGGCAGCACACAGACAGACCCCCCCCCACCCCTGCCCTGCAGCAACCAGACACTGCTTTTGTTCATTAGTAAATAAAAACAAATCGTGAAACTAATTGAAAAGAATGCTAATCATTTACACCCGACCAGAGGCATTATTCAATTAGATACGCTTTTCTTGCTTTGACTCTTCATTTTGCTCTCTTGTAGCCAGCAACAATACAGGAAAATATCATTTATTTTATATGCATTTATGAAATGACATCCAATGAATCAATTGCAACTAATTTGTATTTAGGTGACTTACAACACACTTTTTATCTTGCGTAGAGCCAATTAACAGTGGGGTGGTTCGGCCCACGTTTTCAATCGACTAACATCAATTACAAAAGCTGTATTAAAATTCAGAACACTGCTTCAAAGGGCTATTCATTTGTCAATATATTTATTATTGTGATGTTGGACTGCAATGCGTCACATGTGGCGCACGCCGCTTTATAGATAGCGTATTAAAAAGTAAAAGTGAGTCTAGCTCATTTGGTGATGTATAACTAGAGTAGTGTGCGTGTGCTTGTGGTCACGTCGTACGTGGGATGTGTTGTACTCAAGTCTATAAAGTGATATGCGGCGCATGTCATTTTGCGCTCGCTGCTTTCAAATAAACTAAGATCAGAACAATATTACAGAAAGGAGAAGGTCCCTTCGAAAATACGTTCACTGTATTTTATTTGGAGTGGCTCTGCATGAAGGGGGTGGAGGTGGGGGATTTTTTTCTTGGTTGCCTTAGAGAGAGCGCGTGTTCTCACATAAATCTCACACACGCACACACACATATATATACACACAAGCCATGCACACACTTTGGCCACTTGGTTGCCGAGAGCGACAACCCCTGTGGGTGTTCTGTGCTTTCGTAATGACTCCTCAGACAATTTAGAGTGGGGCTCAACGTTAGGGCGACTGAAGAAAATTACTTTAAATCAACAACAGGTTATCGCTTGTTTGTCCAAATACTCTCATATTTTCAAGTTGAATGTACACCTGCTAGAGTGACACGAGTGATTTTTTTTTTTTTTCCGGGGGCAAATTTATAATGATCAACAATGTGTCTGACGTGGACACAATGCAATAATTTGTTAAATTGTGTCAAGATAACACATGCTGTGCAAGTAACGTGGCGTGGGAAATGTGTGTGAAGAAGTGAATAGGTCCTGTGACCTCTGACACCCGGATGTAAAAGTTGTTACAGTGGTGCCCTGAGATACCAGTGTCTGGACTTTTGAGTTATTGGAGACGGGGCATCGTTGGGCCAATGTTTTTGCTTTGACTTGAGAGTAATACTGTAATTTGTAATTAATTTGCTATACAAGGGCTGTATGGTGGCAGTGAACTCAACTCAATACAGAGTGAAGAATTCTTCACAAAATAAGCTTCAGGCTGTTTAATGCAACTCCCAATTGAGGTTTACGCTTGAACTAAATGTAAAGAATAAATTACACAATGTGTATTTTATATGCGTAATGCTAAAGACATCATGGAAAATTCCATAACTGGCTCATGAATAGCATCATTGTAGCGGTGTAATATCGCTTCCAATAATAGTGGATTGCATTAACGCATGCGCACGGATAACATAACAATATTCACAGGCAGATATTCTTTATCTTCTGCAAAAAATGTCAAATAAACAGCAACTGCAATTTGCAGATTCACATGTGTTGCTTGTTCTTATGTGACTCCATGACTTTGTTACATACACACCCAGGGATTGGGCATCCCAATAATCCCAGTAAAAGTGCATGGCCCATTCATGGAAAATGTGCGAGCTGTGTCAGGAAGAGCATCTGGTATAATGAGTTGGTTCCTGTAGTGATCCCTGACAAGGGAAAATTGCTTGTTCCTATTTGAAAAATCTTGATACAATGTGGTGGGTCAAATCCTCAACCCAATGTATTGAATATAAATAACGCAACATTGGCTCAGCCCCTTTTGGACCCGGCACTGGGTTAGCTATTTCCCGCAATTTGGATTACTTCTGATCCTACAGTTTGTGTGGATGTGTGTTTTCTTTTACCTTGAAGAAGCCTTTGCAGCCCTCACACGTGCGGACGCCGTAGTGCTGGCAGGCCGCGTTGTCTCCACACACGGCGCAGGTGCCCTCTCCTTGGGGGCCACGTGGCGGGGGCGAGGGCAGGCTGTCTCCGAGTAAGGGGCCGCAGGGGCCAAGTGCCAAGGAACGGAACGCAAGGCTGGTGCCCCCGGCCCCGCGGTGTAGCTGGTACATGGGCTGCTGCTCCAGTGGCGGGCCGTGAGCATGCGAGACCGAGGAGGACGTGGAGGAAGAGGAGGAGGACGTGCGGACCAGGCCTCCTCCTAGAGTCTCGTAGCCCCCCACGCTACCCCCGCTGTGGGGCGGCGAGTGCTGGTAGAAGTGTGGAAAACGGGGTGACTTTAGGGAGCCCGCATCCAGGCTGGAGCCCATGGAATGGGGGTGCGAGGGAGGGACCAGTGAATGCTCCTCCCACAGGAAAGAGGTGCCGGGCTGCGGGGGCATGGAAGGGGTGGTGGGCGTGGATGGGGGGGACTGTTTAAAGTACATGGCGGAGGAAGACAGGGCCCCCAGTTGCGGCACCGTCGGGTAGCTGTCCTCCTCCTTCTTGATGGCGGGCCTGTGCGCGGGCATCTGGTAGAGGCAGGACGACTTGGGCTCGTAGCCCCCCTCCACGAACACGTTGAAGCTGGGCAGAGAGGTGGTGGCGGCCGCGGCGGATATCTCGCCACCGTCCAGGTCCAGCTTGGTGTAGTCAGAGGTCATGAGGTCAGAAGCGTAGCTGTCCCCCTGGTAGCCGAAGGACTGGCCGGAGTAGGCGGAGCCTGGGGGGGTGGGCCCATACTGAGCCTGCACGCAGGGCATGTCTGTTGGGAAAACACAGCGCACGAGGACAGTTAAGAGAGACCACAACACGTGGACCCAAAACCATATTTAAAAAGCTGGAATAAAATGTTAGGACTGTCATTAGTCAGGGAGGTGAATGTGATGACACGCTAGTTAATCACTTTTTTGAACACAGCAGCGGGACTTTAACACGGATTGATGCAGCGCAGCAGAGTGAGGCCAGGAGCTGTGAGACAGACATGCACACATGGGGGATGAACAGTAAAAAAAATGCACAGCTCAATTGGAACAGACAGTTGTCAAAATTGTTATGTTCCCCGCTAGATCATCATGCATCCCCTGATTTATTGTGGATTGACAAGAGGCCGTTAATGGAAAATTCAGAATACAAGAAAGCTTGAATTGAGAGCTGGGCGACTTCAGTGTAGTATCATGTTTATAAGCGCAATATTCTAGGTATTTTGATATTTGACGATACAATCTTGAATTCTCTTTGGTTTATGTGTCACTTTTACAGTTCACCTCAAGCAAGGTTTCTCTATTATTTGGAGAAGTGTGTGAGCAAGAGAGTAAAAACGGACGCTAAAGCCCACCACACACTGTGCGACGTGGCCGACCGAACGGGACCAAAAAATGCCATGAGCCACTCACGGCAAAGCGCTTTACCCTCCAAATTTCAAACCGTAACAAAACTACCAGCAGACAATTGGTCGCTCATGACAATTAGTTTAAGAACCATGCACACTCCACGACAGTTCAGTGGGATTTGCTTGCGTTGCTCGGTATGTGACGAACAGTCTCCGTAGATGTTAGCGGCGACGGCAAAAGTTAATCTCGTTAGAGAAGCCCATGCCGAAGACCAGGGCAAGTTCATGACCTCTGCATGTGGGTCAGTGAAATGCAAATGCAGGTAATGTTACAGTAAATAATAATGGAACGCCATGGTGGTGCTGGATGCACACACACACACACACACACACACACAGATACACATTTCGTTATGACTTCCTTTTGATTTGATATGGACACAGCTACACTTGATTTGTGTGTTTAGTGGATATCCTTATGAAACCGCTTTTTACGTCATATGCCAACATGCGACTTAAGTTTCGTGTGTGTGTGTGTGTGTGTGTGTGTGTCCGTGCGCGTGCGTGTGTGTGTGTATACGAGCGAGAACTGTCAACACAGCCACTCTAACATTGACACCCTCATACGCACTGTGTGCCGTAATCGCCCCCTTCATGTTTGTCCAGTCAAATACGGGACATATTAGCCCGACTGTGGGTAGAGCACTTGCAGATACTTCCATCCTCTTGCAGATCGGGTGGTTTTAAAGGCCGTTTAAAGGTCATAGGTTTATTAAAAGGCACAAAAACCATTGAGTTCGAAGTTGAAAGGCGGTGACGCCCGACGACCGAGAGCAGCGTTAGTCATGGCGGAAATGGGCGGAAAGGCACACTAATTTGCGTCGTTATAAGACAATGACATTATTCCTGAAGGCCAGCGTTCCTGTGAAGCCTTGAAAAGCTCAAGTATGACTCACACAAACACACACACACACACATGCACACACATACATAAACAATCCTTTATTCATTTAACAAAATAAGGAGAATCCTTTGCCATAACTAGCACAATTTTATGTCCGTCCCCCCCGCCCCTCCCAAGTTCTGTAAAATAATACTCCAGGTGACATCTAAGGTTTAATTAATGAAGATGTTTTTTTTTTCAAGCATACAATGAGACCAGCCTCTCAGGTATATAAAATTCCAAATTTTCAGCCAAACTCTCTGTGTACAGTGTAAAAATTCAGGAACATGAGCACCTTACACGGTTACTTACACATATGCATTTAGCTTTTCTGGATGTTTTTTTTTCCCCCACCAACCTAAAACTAAAACTAATGAAGGGCAAAAATCTCTCGATGACAAATCAAAATGCTGAAAAATGAAGAGTAAATGAGAAAACAGTTTGCATTTGTCGTCCTTGTTGCTCAGTAAAATATGGTTAAATCAACCATATTGAAAAGAAAAGACAACACAATCTGGCAAACAAGGAAATGCAGTAGATTAACACTGTACAGTTTTAATCTATTTCCTTGTCATTACACTTAAAGTGTAGGTGTGTCGTTAAGTGTTTGGCCTCAATTTTCATGTTCAACCTTGCCAGGCACGCGCCATATCCATGCACGGTAGCAGGTTAGACTTAATCGAGCTAATTGCGCAGATGAACGCTCGCCAGCAGATCTGCAAAGAGGGAGGGCTGTGCCACTGTGGGAGTGGTGACAGACAACTTCAATCTTGGCCAGTCCAAGTCGCTGCTTTTGTTCCTTTTAAATGCAGCCTGCTCGTTGCACACTGGAGCTTTGGCATGACAAAAGCAGATCCGCCACCTTACTGCCCTGGATCTTTTATAACGATTTAAAATGTGTAATGCTAATGTTTAATGCCCACTGGTGACATATTTCTGAATGAAATATTTTGCGTTAGAACAGCTGTCAACCCTACACTAACCACTCAGACGTGGTCTGAGCAGGTGTAAGATTGACTTTCCGCCACCGAATTGTCACTCCAGAAGGCACATCTCAAATACACTTGGGCCCATCCATCTATCGGGAGACCGCTCTGCCAAATTGGAAAACACACGTCATATGCTGATAAAAAATAAATAAATCAGGCTATATCGCTTGTAAAGTTAATAAACGTCCTATATTGGCAATGGATTATGCCATTCGCATTTTTTTCTTTGGGAACATTTGTGTCTGAATACAAATAAATACTGTATGTTGAGCTCAACGTTGACAGAGATTATGTACCACTCACGCGGAAAATACAGTATATAGGAGAGAAAACATAAAGGGCGCAGTGGTGAGGAAGCTCGCACCAGTCGGTCGAGCCTCAGGCGGATTGTGTCGCACCTGTTGTGTCACATCGCTTTTTGCACTCACGGCAAGATGAAGGAATTACGGCAACATCAAACAAAAACATGCAGTCTAACTTAAACTGTACCGACAGCCTCAGGTGAAGAGAGACACGTGCGATTTAAGTGTGTGTGTGTGTGTGTGTGTGTGTGTGTGTGTGTGTGTGTGTGTGTGTCTCAAAGCAAATACAAACATAAACCCGTGTTCACTCATTCTGGCCAAAAACATAAGCCAGCATCTCATAAGAGGAAAACCAGTAAAACCACCTCATTCAGGTTTGGCCTTCAATATACAACTATAGAATTTGTTTTTATATCACAAATGCGGGGGGTGGGAGGTGTAGAAACCGTGACACCTGAACATCACTTTCATATTGCCTTTTTTTTTGCATTCACGCTTGTGCGTGCCTGTGCGTTTATGTGTGCGTGCAAGCAAGAGGACAGACGACCCAAGCAGAGTCAGACACACAAGTTGTGCAGCAGTACACAGCGAGGGGAAGGGAGACAGTATCTAACCTCGAGGCGCGCATTTCAACTGGATAAACTGCAGCTGTTCCAATAACTGAGTGCGCTTGTTCATTGTCAGAATGCCATAGATCTAACAAATAAAAAAATGGAGGTTGCACACATCAATACATTTTTTTTAAAAGATTGTTAAATTTTAAAAGAAAAATCAAGAGTGTTGTTTTCAGTTGAATTGCATCAAATACATCCACAGAAAAGCACATACGCTGTCAGTGAGCGTAAAAAAAAATAATTTTTGACATGGGATGAATTCTCAAACCTATATTGATTTGTGGCCGAAGAAAAGATACACGTGTCAGTTATTATATTAATCAGTCCTACTGTAAATAATTTCTCACACGTGATGAGAGATATATATGACGTGACATTTCATTTTGTTTGACCAAGAAGTCAAATGTCAGATCAGTCCGCACTCGGTCACACATGCGCGCTCACTTGCACAGCAGTTGCGATGATGCAAACACAAAAACGACACATTTCAATCTAGGTTTAAGTCACACACACTTTTTTTTTAAACACGCGGGTACACTCTTAAGGAAGGAAGGAAGGAAGAAAACGCAACGTTTGGGTGTACCTGGCGTGAGAGCTTCGCGCTGAATGGTGCTGGGTGTCTGGGTGTGTGGGGTGGCGTGGCTGCGAGCGGGTCTGTGCTCTTGAAGCGGGTAGGGCTCGTCCGGCTTCGCGGTGGAAGGCTCCAATTGCCGGGACTGCGATCTCGGCTGGAGGCACTTTTCCGAACCTGTGTCGAGAGGAGAGAGTGAGAGAGGATGACGGGTCGAAAGCTCAGAACCAGTCCAATTGCAATCAGAGTTATTATGTTCCCTGAACGACTTATATTTGTATTTTTAAAAAATAAAGACCTACAACGAACCTTAAACATGACACCAAAATTGTCAATAAACAGCATTTCAAACTTCATGACATTACTAACAACTGATTTCTCCCCCTCAGCGTGCAACAATTAGAAAACAAAACCCGTGAATTTCAGCACGTAGGCGTGCAAAAACTTTCACTCTGGCTCCAAACGTGACCACAGAAACAGACATATACGAACCCAGACAAGTGAGCACTTTTACGAAAGCAACGGAGTGTGGGCAAGAAGCTGCATGGGGCTCGCTTCTGATCACCGCCGTTTTGGTTTGCTGCGGATTCATCCAGAAGGGCTGTCTGACGGCATGACCCAACGCAGCCACGCACGCATGCATGCAAAAAAAGACAAAAAGGGACCGAGAAGAAGAACTTAGGTGCACGGTGCGTCTCCGGCTGCCTCTCAATGTAGTCGGACGCACGGCGCATTGGGAATTTCAAGGTTTAGAGCGCCCCCTTTCCGTCATATACGCCCTCGGGTCAAAACGGAGATTCTACAAATCCTTATCCTGTGTGTTCTTGTAACCGCCGCACGCTCGCGGTCCCACCACACTTTTACATACATTCCATAAATGGGACACGGACCTTTCTCAACATTGGATGCAATGTATTCATCTGCTTTGGGGAACTCCAGCTTTCAAGCCGCCATAAGAATCCTAATAAATACTTATTGTACTTCAACATGAAGGCGGAACGAACTCGAAGTGAAGCGTAACATGTTGTTGCTTTTAGATAAGTTAGTATGCCGCGTGCCTTTTCATCTTCAATTTAGAATCTGCGCAGAAAGTTGTCATTACACTGACAGTTAAAAACCACAACGACCTTGATATTATAAGCAATAATTTATAATAATAAACAAATACAAGTAACCTTTAAAACAAATATAATGGCTTTTTTGGGGGGGGGCAGACTATTGAGTTTTTTCCATAAAATGAGAAAATAGGTGAAAACTCATTGGAATTGGAAGCGCTGTGTGGCGAGCTCTTCTTTGGCTCAGCGCGCACCGGTAACCATGAGAGCCACACATAAGCCGAAAAACACGCACCCGGTGCGCCGGTAAACCCCCGGTGTTCACTCGCCTCCCTCCCTTGCGCCAATAAAGCCGGACAGCGGGATGTTTCCAGCAAACAGAGACATTTAAAAAGGGGCGAGCGAGTCAAGTGTGGTTTTACCACGCAGAAATGGACTGCTGTCAGATCGCGGAAAACACTGGCACTTTGAGTCAACTCTTGTAATAAGAATTAAGGAGAAAAAAACCCCACCGGAAGTGATGCTAAGAAAAATGAATTTACATTACTTATTGGACTTTGATAGGACCTGGCATGACACTTTTGTATCTTAAAACGCAGTTTTTAAAAATAAATTTAAAACAGATTGCAACGGCTTTAATTGAAGTCTTCCTCTATGAGGCATCTCATCTCCATGACAACCAGAGACGTTCTGCGTGAAAAAAGGAAAAAAATAATAATGAATGGAACTCGTCCCAGTGCCGAGCTTGACTGTTCAACACAGTCTGGGCCACCGCTTGATTGTACAAACCATAAAAAGCCCTTTATAATGGGGCATATTCTCATGGTTGGGCACGTGTGTGTGTATTTTTTGATAATCTAGTCATTAAAAAAGTATTACTTACTGCTTTGCTGTGGAGGTTCCGTCTTTACTTGTGATGGTAAACTCGCATCAAGTATCCTTTTCGCATTCACAATAATCACCCAAAAGTCGAAAATGTAAAAAAAAAAAGAGAGACAGAAACAAAGAAAGAAAAAAGAAAGGCAGTAGTTGAAAATCGCGGTCACAGTTTCTTGTTTCCTTCCTTGTTATTTTGTGGAAAGTAGTCTAAGTTTTTGTAAAAATGAAAAAGAGAAACACATGAGTGCTCAAAAGAGTGTCCGTTTCCGTCCCGTTGCGAGCGCCACTTTGCAAAGTGTGCACTTTGTTTATGCGCGCCGTCTGAGGGAAGAAAGTCAAATAGTGCATTTTATGTGGGCTCAGCCTCCACGAGAGCGCCTGGTATGCGCTACGTCAATGTGACGCCATGGGATAGGTGACGTCACTCCAAGTAGAACCCTCCCCTCTTTCTACACCGGTCTCTCTAAGCTGCTCGCCACAGAGACGCAGTAGCAGAGCGAGAGAAAGGGAGCCCAAGCCAGCTGGTTGGTTTGATGGATGCAGTTCGGGGAGACCCTCGCTGGTGGGCGGTAGGGCGAGACTGTGCTTACTTCTTTACACAAAGCTTCACATTCACTTCCAATGATCAGAGGTGGCTGTTCTCATTTTTTGTTAAAACACCCAGTATGACCTGACAGTATTACATTAGTAAAATAAGATAAGATAAGATAAGATAGCCTTTATTCGTCCCACACTGGGGAAATTTACAGCCTCCAGCAGCAAGAATGTATGTAGAAAGAAGAAAGGAGAAAGAGAAAAAAAACAACAAACATCTTTCAATTAAATACAATATGAACACAAATGGATAAATCGCAGTACTATTTACAATTTTCCTTCACATCATTTAATTATTATTATTATTATGATTGTTATGGATTAATATGGAGTAATAAAACAAACAAACAGTGACCGTCCCTCCCAAAACAAAACAAAACAAAACAAAGCAAAACAAAACTTCTTCTAGCACCATTTGGTGCCGCAAATTTTGATTTGTAAGAACACACCATGAGATAAGATAAGACACATCAACTCAAGGCTCGGGGGCCAGATGTAACCCGACACATCATTTTAGGTGGCCCGCGAAAGCAGATCATGTGTGTCAACTTCCTAGATCCTTTCTATAATCTGTACCGAAATGTCAAATTGTCATGTGGACTAAATAACGTTGAGATTTTGCAATAATTTTCTGACACTGATTAAACTCACTTGAACAATAAGTGAACAAACAACAAACAAACGGTTGACTGATTTCAAATCTAGTAATGCATCGATTTGTTTTGGACAATAATACGATGTGATGACTCAACATCAATTCAGCCCTCCAAGGGAAGTCATAACTCCAAAGTGGACAAAAATTAGTTTGACATCCCGGAGATAAGATGAGAAAACCTTTAGTTGTGGGGTGGTGTGACTGAAGAGGTGTCAATTACTCTTGTCTCGCAGTTGTGGGAACACTTACATACATAATTTTACCTGCTACTTAATGTTCGAGGGGTATTTCTGAAACTATGATGGAATATCTACCTCAGTTTGGCAAAGTTTGTTGTCTTTTCCCTTTATCCCCTCTCTCTAACAAAAAAGTGCAGACTCTGAAATGTAACCTAAGCACAAAAGTTGAATGTAAAAATACATTTTTACTCATGTACTGTATATTATACTGTTCACTCTTCACACAAAGCAGTTTGCCTCTTTTAATACCTCGCACAGTGTGTACTGTTTGTTTTTTTTTTTGGTGGTGATTTTCGAGATAAGAAAACAAAATTACTGGGCATGCTCTGAAAATGGCATATAAAATAGAAAATAGCAAAATATCTGCTAATATTGTGAATGGACTCATTTCATTAGACTTGTGATTTTTCAGATTAGGTGGAGAATTTACAAATGCCAAAGGCATGTGGTTTTTAGGCTTGCGCAGGACACTGTGTTTAGTATTCGCAACAAATCAGCGTTGGAGCCAGACACGTCAAACAATTCTCTGAAATACCAGAGATGGAGACTATCTTGCTTCTCCCAATCTAATGTGACATTGTCGTTAATGCTTCCTGGTTTATGTTCCTCCAAGTATAATTAGTTATGTGCAATCTATCCATCTGTCCATCGGTGCATCTCTTTTGTTTTTGTTTTCCAATGGCTTCTGGTCAGTTTTTTTTTTGTGGGTTGTAATGTAGCGCTTCGAGACAAGGTTATGCTGTTCCCAGATTGTCAGAACTCACAATTCTGCTGTCAAAGTAAACATGGTGAATCTGCATTTAACTGTTATGCTGCACGCAAATGGAATCAACTGTCAGCGGAAGTGAAGTCAGCCTCGAGTGTAAATGCTTTTTATTCCGAATTAATAATGTTCCTTTTTTTTCTCCATACCTTTGATGAATGTCTTGTCATCATTTTCATTCCTTTTAGTAATTTTAGAAACCATTTTATCTTTCTTTATTGACTTTTATGTATTTATTTTTTTTAACGTTTGATGTTCATGTGTTTAAATGTTGTCATTGTACGTCCCTTGAGTCAATTTGGTAAATATACTTTAGTTTTCCCCGCTTTGCTTCTAAATGTCGTTAACTTTTCTGTTTGTTAATGCTTTTAAGTGTTGCGTCTTTGACTTGAGTATGAAATGTGCCATGTAACTAATAGAATTCCCTTGCCTTGCTGTGGCTGAGCAGATAAAACACATAATCAAATAATTTGCTCTTTCAGGGATGGAACTGATACGTATTTCAGCATGTTAAGCATTTTCTCCAGTTCAAATCAGACTGTGGGTGAATTTGTGCATGGATGCTGGTATTAATGCGCAGGAAGGCATTGACGCACATGCCAAATTAAAGCAGCTCACTAAACCACCGGACTTGTGGTTCTTTGCCACGAGCAAAAATAGTAATTGTAAAATAAAATGCACCTAAACCAAAAATAATGTGAGCATTTTGGGCAAACGTGTGGTTAATTTTTGTATTGGGGGTGGGGGGTTGCGTGGAGTGAGGTCAAACAGGTCCAGCGGGCAGTTTTACACGACAAACATTAAATTAAAAAGCTGCTCAGAAGCCCCCTGATAAAAAAAAGAACAGAATCGTAGCATCCAATCACGAGGCGCGAAGTTTTCTGTGGGCGGGGAAAGCCTTGACGCACTGAGGCTCGTGATTGACGCAAGCTTTGTTGCTAATTTTAGCACCTGGCAGACGGAGGATGGAAGTTGAAAGGGAGTCCATTCATTGTACCGGGGCGGGCCCTACTATTTCAGCGGCGCAATTGTGAACCAGCCAAGCCAAATATAGTCGTAGACAGGTATTTTTAGCCTTACACCGTGTCCCCGTTTGCGTTCGACCAAGGCGAGACGGGATACCGGCTTGTAACCCCTCCAGAGTGAGCGCGGGCTCGCTTTTAAGTCACTTGATGTGACGCTGCCGCCACACGCACCAAAAGCAACTCGGCAAAAGCGAACCGAACAGCTGTCGAGAGTAAATCTCGCCACTTGTGAGTCTCTCTGACCGGGGACCGGTGCTGGGGAACGCGACTCGGTCCGTCGGGCACGTTACACGGCAGGTTTAGAAGCCGCGTACAGCGACTGCTTTTGCGGTTCCATTGTGGCCAGTGCTCCGTGGAGTGAAGCGGCAGTTAGGCTGCCTTCAGGTTGGGGGTGGTGGTGTGGTGTGGGGGAGTTCCGGATATTCGGCTTTGGGGGAAACTTCAACCTGAACTTGACATGCAACATTACAGGTGAATTTAATTTTAACTTTCATTTCCCCTGTCCATATTTTAACAAACACAAACAATGAACCTTATTACAATAAATACGATCGGGTTTATTTTACATACTTGTTTTGGTCTTATAAATTACGGAAAATAACGGTTGTTATGAAAGACAGTTACTTCGGTTAGAGTGCTGTCTTTTAAGAATTCACTGTCAACAAAATCCCACCAAACAAGAGTGGCACAAACGTGAGTCATTGTCATACGTCGTGTTGCAACAATGAAAACAAATGTATGCCTATCATTTCCGTTTATGTTCTGCACTTCTGAAGCACTGAACATACATACTATATAAACTACATAAAACATTCATATATATAGTACGCTCCATAATATCTCAATGTATCGACTGAAAATTGGACAAATACTTCAAGCTCCTCCCATGGCCATCTCAGTCCCCAGACCTCAACCCCATTGAAAACCTGTGGCGTGAGCCAAAGAGTAGAGCATTCAGTTCAGGACCCAGAGAGATTTAGAGAGATTGTGCAAAAAAGAATGGTCAAAGATCCTTCTTTCTGCATTCTGTGTTCCTTCTGAAACAGGAGGTTTGGAGCACTTTTGTTGTCAAAAGGGTCTTGTACTATGTATTAACATACATTTACACACATACATACATTATTTTATATATATACTTTCATAACTTTGCTGCTGTGAATCTGGAATTTCTCCATTGCGAGACTAATAAAGGTTTTCTTAATCTTAATATCTGGCTTGCTTATAATTGTGAAAAACATCATTTGATGTAAAAGTACATACATATACTGAGAGAGAGGGAGGAAATAAAAGAAGTGAAGCCTTTTTTTTCCTCCAAGTTTCAGCCTTTGAAAATTGCATTCTCTTACATCGTGAACTTGATTTATATTTCAGTGCTAATTTTGAGTGTCATCAGCAGGTTGCAACAGAGATACAGACACTGGAGGAGACACCGAAAGGCATAGAAGTGTATATCTGTATTTGGTAAGCTCCTTGTTAGAGAGCAACAAGTTGTGCGAAAAGAACTGATATTCATTAATTCATCTTCGGAGCCGCTTGATCCTCACTAGGGTCGCGGGGCCTGCTGGAGCCTATCCCAGCTGTCTTCGGGCAGTAGGCAGAGGACGCCCTGAATCGGTTGCCAGCCAATCGCAGGGCACTCAGAAACGAACAACCATTCACACTCACACTCACACCGAGGGACAATTTAGAGTGTTCAATCAGCCTGCCACGCAAGTTTTTGGAATGCGGGAGGAAACCGGAGCATCCGGAGAAAACCCACACAGGCCGGGGGAGAACATGCAAACTCCACACAGGGAGGCCGGAGCTGGAATCGAACCCGGTACCTCTGCACTGTGAAGCCGACGTGCTAACCTCTGGGCTACCGGGCCGCCAAGAACTGATATATTGAACATTTGTGCATGTGTCCTCTGTTAAGCGTGCTGGTAATGCATCCCAACCAAAGCGACAACAAGGCAATACAAGTGAGTTTGTAAAATGGAAACCACATTATCACTATATGGTGGTGTGCAAAGGGTGAGTATAGTGGGTCAGGGGCTCCGGGCATCCCCCCCACACCCCCTTCCAAAAAAAAGTCGACAACAATGAATATGTGACTGACAAAGAGTTCGGGGATATTTGGCTTTCGGATGAAATTTCAAGATGCACAGAAAATTACAGTGAACTTGAATTTAACTGTATCCAGATTTGATTGCACATACCCAGCTGATCAATGTTTTTGTACTTTTTGCACAACTTGATGTTCTCTTACAAGGAGCCGAATGGCAGAAGTCATAACCAGTGTTTGAAATGCGAATCGACCAATATATTTCCAAGAGTGCCCAATTCTATTGCCTTTCTGTGACGCTGTCAGTATGTCTGTATATCTGATGCAACCTATTGATGACACTTCTGTGACACTTGAAGGTAATTGACCACTTACCTCTGACAACATCCCTGTTTGAAGCCTTGCTAGTGTGATGTCCAATGGCCATGAGATGTTCCTTAATAAAATCTACCAGTACTTGCATTCCACCAAAGATTTAAGCATCTTTTGCGTTCTGCACTCTGAAGGATCTATTAAGGGCTTGCGCCCTGTGAAGGTGAAAAACTATCATGCCACATTTTGAGTTATTTCACAGCCACTGACAGTGACTGCTGACTGTCACTTGCCGACTTGGTCTCCTGGGCTGATTTGTGCAAACACATTGCCTATATACGCACACCGATGGCCCAACCGCTGTAAGTGTGTCCCTATTATAATATTAATGTGATGGCAGAATGTCAACATAAAATCATATTAATTGTGGAAAAAAAGTGCCAAAAGGACTTTATTCTTCACATCTGAGGAGCATTTCTAAATGCTGAATTGGGGCTTGGAATACTGAAGCTGTGATCACAAAGTGGTCATTGGCTGTGAGTTACAGATGAAAAAAAACTAATTAAAACGCGTGTGTGTATATATACTGTATATTGTATGTGTATATATCTATATAAATATACTGTATATCTATATTTAAAAAAAAAATATATATATGTATATACACACGCGTGTGTGTGTGTGTGTGATGCACTGCGTTGCTTGGCAACCTGTCTCGATTTGCACTGTATCCTAATTCAGCAGTTATGGGCACGATATTCTGATTAAATTGCGTTTATTGTATATGAATGCATACGCGCACATTTGGCTGGGGGGAGGCACCCCCGAGCTGCAACCCCAATGATGTTCAGTAGAAAATTGATTGATGGATGTCTTTATCTATGCCAAAGGACTTGATGAAAAGTGATTTGACTGCTGACAAGAAAAAGGTTTCTCACAACTGATGACCACCCTGTATGTTGACGCTTGCTTGACATGCTCGAAAATCACTGTTTGTCCGACGGCCAGATGAGTGAGAATTTCCTTCAGAATTAATATTTGCCGTTTGAATGGGCAATGAAAATTTCGCAAATACATGATGCATTCTCCTATATTGGCGAATATATATATATATATATATATATATATATATATATATTTTTTTTTAAACACACTGTGTATGAGTGCATATGTGCTTGTGATTTGCATTGGGCAGGGTCTTGGCCAGCTGCATTGTGAACACCTCACAACTGGGGCACACTTGACTCCAAATATGACAGTGCTATAAAATTGGGCATACACTGATGGAATACAACTAGAAAATTGCCCATCTTTTTAATCAGATGTATGACCATGACTACTTTGTGACTTGATTCGTCTCTCAGTACGGCATAGGCCTCGAGCACAAGTCTTTCTTTGATTTGCTCTGTTATTTTCTGCTTGCCTGAAGAGTTGTCAAGAATTTTCGGGGACATTTGAAGCATTTTTTTAAATGGTGGCTTTATTTGATAAAAGGCCCCTTTCATATTTGTTGTTACGTAGAGAAAGAACATTTGCCTAAGCATGATCCTGCATCAGTTCATGTTCCTTCCTCAGAAGCATGTCTCGGTCAAACAGTGTCAGACTTTGCTCGTGGAGCAGTAGTCTCGGCCGTCGATTGTTTTGTGTGCTTCAACTGGACCTTCTGTCGCTGCCTCGCCAGTAACCTCACCATGATGACGTGTAGATCCAGATTAGCCCGCTCTATTATGGTGCCAGACCTGTAGTAGAGTAATATGCGATTATGACCATGTCCTCTAAATAGAATCAAACGTGCCAGTCGTGAACAGTGTTCTCCTGCATTGAAAGTCAGTCAGGGGTTTTACATGCACACAATGCTTGTTTTGTTCACGTAAAAGCCATTGAGCTGATATGAAGAGGCTTGATCAAACTCCAGTTTGGATTTTACTTTATGTTCATTAAAAAAAAGGAACATTTGAAAGGGAATTTAACATTCCTAAATCGGGACAATCCAAATCCAACCTAATCCAGGTTTATTAAACCGTTCAATGAAAAACAACAATGGTGACAGGAGTGCTTGCGCAGTTCATTAAAAACACACAGGAACACATAAAATGTGAGTTTTTTTTGTAGGTAACATGATGTTTACAGTATTGCTTTTGCGCTCAACAACTTAAAATTCATCTGTTTTCTATGGCTCATGCCCCCATTAGGGTCACGGCTGAGCTGGCGCGTATCCCAACTGACTTTGGAGTGAGGGAAGTGGGGTACACCCCTGGACTGGTTGCCAGTAGCAGGGCACATACAGAGAAAAAAAATCATTCATGCTCGACTCCCACACACGAAGATCTTAAGTGTCACATTTTTGGAATTGGAGTCAGAACTGTGAGACAAACATGCCAAACCACGTGCTGACCATGCATAAAAATAAATGTTATTTTGTATTATATTTATATATTTTATTATATTTTCAAAATGATGCTCAATGATTGTTTTGTCTTCCTATAGGTCATTCAAAGTGGGTTTCATTCAAGGTTGGAGGAGCAGGATTAGGACTGCACTTCACTGAAAAGAATGGTAAGTCCATGTGTTGGTTCAGCATATTGTCAAAGACCACAAAAATACCCTTAAAGGGGAAGTCAAGTAAAAATTTGTCTTACAATAATATGTTGTAAGGCCCCCAACACACATCCTGATTATTATTGTAATTGTGCGATATTAAGCAGGACAATCCATCCATTTTTGTCCATCTTGCAGGGCAGCCATTTTGTCACTTGAAAATGACATCACAATTGCTTCGGAATTAGGTAATGACCAATCCAGGCTCACCTGTTTTCTGGGCTTGAGCCATGATTGGTTGTTATCTGAGGCCTTAGGCACTTGAAAATAGATAGGTTAGATACATTTGAGTCGACCTGTTTTGTTTCAGCTGTAATGCTTAGGTGCAGAATGACCTGGTCAGCCAGGAAGGTAGGTTTGCGTGCTGATTAATTTCCACCTGTTACATTTTCTAAGTCGCATCACTCATTGAGAAAGATGATGTACTGCGATCTTTTTTTTCTTAAGTATTAAAGCCTTTTCTCTTGTTGGGGACTCAGTTGGAGCACATACTTTGATGGACACAGCTGGCGGCAGCGACATTTCTAATTAATGACAGTGTGACTAATTGCATTTTTTTTCATTAAATAAGTTTGCGACTGAACAAGATTGTGCGGAGATGTGGTGATGTGATCACGCAGCAATAAGTGACAGCAATATGACATATCAACTTTTTTGGGGGGGTAACTCAAGCGAGATGGTTGTTTTTGATTTTCTGAGAAGTCCTACTTTTGGAGATGCCAGTATTTCATCCAGCAGTGATGTTATGTTCCGAATCAAGTGTCCTAGTAGTGCAAACCATTTCGGTTTAATTGCCACAAGGGATGCTTTTTAAATAGTATTTATTTATTTATTCATTCTTCATTCATTCATTTTTAACAACCAATTCCACACGATTGCTAGAGTTGTCAATGATCATCCCTATTAGTCCAAATTGCTGCATTGGTCAGAATGGGTTTGCTTGACTTTGGTCAGTGCAAAACAGTTCTCCCACACTAAGATGTGGGAGAACTGTTTTGCGCCTACATGCTATTCAGTCATGTCAGATTTATGGCTAAGACGGTTTCTTCCTTCTAACCAAGAGTCAGTTTGTGAGCCGTTCCAGCATCTTAGCGGCTTAACGACGGACACACAGCACCAAGATGCAGTGAACTCTGGTTTATCGCAGAGCGCAAGTGAAAAGTGATTGTGTCACTTTGAATGAGGCCTCTATGTGGTCTGGCCAAAGCGGGAGCACTCAGCACTCCGGTGACACCGGAGAGCGAGGAGAGCACAGACAGAGGCGGAGGGGGAAACAGAGGGAGGCTTTTATCTCAATGTCACCAAATCTGCTGCAACTGTACGTCAGAGTACAAGGAAGGGGAGGGCGTGCGGGGGAGGGGGTTGCCGGCGCGGTGGCAAACCGCTCAATGGTAGCATTCTTCCTTTTCCGTGGACGCACACACCCCGGGGGGATTCCCCCACCCGGGATTGCCCAAGTGGAGTAACGCAAGCCATCCCCGCCTTATCAGCCCAGTGCCCAAATACAGGAGAAAGGGGCGAGAAGTGTTTCCATGAGCCACGAGACAGGCGGACGTACGTACGGTACAGTATCCCAACTCCGGGCCATTCGTCGATGCTATCACATGTTTTGGCGCTTTTTCCGCACCAGTGTGCATTTCCATGCAGTAACGCAAAGCAGCATGTGCGTAATGTTCCGTCATCTTGCCCCACACTCCTTTGATGGCAGATTTATCACTTTTTTTATGGTTACGCTGGTAAACCGCATGAATCCGTTCGTCAACGGTTGTGTAACAGTTTGAGAGCAACCCAACCCCTTTTCTTCATGTGCACTTTACATTGTTTTTGCATACATGTGCACGTGAACAGGTTTATGAGTGTGTTGAAGTTTAGTCGCGCACGTTTTCCTCCATGCCGTGGATTCATTTGCATTATTCCAAAGAGTTTATTGAAGGTCATGCAATTTTTCCAATGGAGCAGACATCACCTTGCGTGCACATTTTGAAAATCGAGATTGTATCCACTGTTTCAAGTTCTGGAAAGAAAAAAAACAAAAACATTTAGGATATAAAGTAGAATATAGAGGCCATGATCGTGTAGTACTCTTCATTGTGGACGCAGCAATCCTGGTTCGAATCCTGGTCTCGGCATGTGCAAAGACCATAGTTGACTTCAAGGGCATCCCAGGGGTTAGCGCATCAACCTCACAGTGCAGAGGTACCAGGTTCAATTCCAGCTCTGGCTTCCCTATGTATTGTGGAGTTTGCATGTTCTCCCCGCAGCTTTGACTATCACGAAATTGTGTTGTCAGAAATGACAATATCGATGCCCATAACAATCAATCGTTTAGACCAATGAGGACTAATACGTACGTCTAGCCTGGCGATCTAATTTCACAATATGTGTTTGTGTTTTCGGAAGGTCTAATTTTTTGGTGGGTTACCAAAAAAAGGAACATGAAGGAATCTTGCTCTTGAGCAATAGTATCACATGGTTAGATGACACTGATGACCTTTACATTTGTTTAGTGTTATTATCAAACAACTTCAAGGGGGCACGGGATCGTGCTTAAATGTGACGAACAGTGAGTCACCACAGTGTAGATAGTTGTTTAAAGGCCGTTTTCAGGGAGACGTTAAAAAAGGGAACATGTGATATTGTTCTGTCGAAACGCAAAACTCACCCACCCACTGAGGAGGATGGTAGTCATTTTAAATGAAGTCTGACATTTGGTACACCTAATGCAGCAGTGAAGGGTTATTTAAGTTTGTGAATCGATTATGAGCTACTGTGAATATCAAAAGTCTGTTCAAAAACCAGGTTGTTGTGATATATTAAAAAAAACAACCCATCCGATCCTCGGCTGCAGAAGCTAGCTCTTGGGACATGGAATGTCACCTCTCTGGCAGGGAAGGAGCCCGAGCTGGTGTGTGAGGCAGAGAATTTCCGACTGGATATAGTCGGACTTGCCTCCACACACAGCCTGGGTTCTGGTACCAGTACTCTCGAGAGGGGTTGGACTCTCTTCCACTCTGGAGTTGCTCACGGTGAGAGGCGCAGAGCAGGTGTGGGCATACTCATTGCCCCCCGGCTCAGTGCCTGTACATTGGGGTTCACACCGGTAGACGAGAGGGTTGCCTCCCTCCGCCTTCGGGTGGGTGGACGGGTCCTGACTGTTGTTTGTGCATATGCACCAAACAGCAGCTCAGCATACCCACCCTTTTTGGAGTCCTTGGAGGGTGTGCTGGAGAGTACTCCTGCTGGGGACTCCATTGTTCTGCTGGGGGACTTCAATGCTCACGTGGGCAATGACAGTGATACCTGGAGGGGCGTGATTGGGAGGAACGGCCCCCCCGATCAAAACCCGAGTGGTGTTTTGTTATTGGACTTCTGTGCTCGCCACGGATTGTGCATAACGAACACCTTGTTCAAACATAAGGGTGTCCATATGTGCACTTGGCACCAGGACACCCTAGGCCGCAGTTCGATGATCGACTTTGTAGTTGTATCATCGGATTTGCGGCCGCATGTTCTGGACACTCGGGTGAAGAGAGGGGCGGAGCTGTCAACTGATCACCACCTGGTGGTGAGTAGGCTCCGATGGTGGGGGAAGATGCCGGTCCGTCCTGGCAGACCCAAACGTATAGTGAGGGTTTGTTGGGAGCGTCTGGCGGAATCCCCTGTCAGAAGGAGTTTCAACTCCCACCTCCGACAGAGCTTTTCCCATGTTCCGGGGGAGACGGGGGACATTGAGTCCGAGTGGACCATGTTCCGTGCCTCTATTGTTGAGGCGGCCAATCTGAGTTGTGGCCGTAAGGTGGTTGGTGCCTGTCGTGGCGGCAATCCTCGTACTCGCTGGTGGACACCAGCAGTAAGGGATGCCGTCAAGCTGAAGAAGGAGTCCTATCGAGCCTTTATGGCCTGTGGGACCCCAGAGGCAGCTGACGGGTATCGACTGGCCAAGCGGACCGCGGCTTCGGTGGTCGCCGAGGCAAAAACCCGAGCGTGGGAAGAGTTCGGTGAGGCCATGGAAGCCGACTTCCGGACGGCTTCGAGGAAATTCTGGTCCACCATCCGACGTCTCAGGAGGGGGAAGCAGTGCACCACTAACACTGTGTACAGTGGGGATGGGGCGCTGCTGACTTCGACTCGGGACGTTGTGAACCGGTGGGCAGAGTACTTCGAAGACCTCCTCAACTCCACCAACACGCCTTCCTTTGAGGAAGCAGAGCCTGGGGACTCTGAGGTGGGCTCTCCTATCTCTGTGGTTGAAGTCACCGATGTGGTTAAAAAGCTCCTCGGTGGCAGGGCCCCAGGGGTGGATGAGATCCGCCCAGAGTTCCTCAAGGTTCTGGATGTTGTGGGGCTGTCCTGGTTGACACGCCTCTGCAACATTGCGTGGTCAACAGGGAGAGTGCCTCTGGATTGGCAGACCGGGGTGGTAGTCCCTCTTCTTAAAAAGGGGGACCGGAGGGTGTGTTCCAACTACAGAGGGATCACACTCCTCAGCCTCCCTGGTAAGGTCTATTCAGGGGTGCTGGAGAGGAGGGTCCGTCAGGAAGTCGAGCCTCAGATTGAGGAGGAGCAATGTGGTTTTCGTCCCGGCCGTGGAACAGTGGACCAGCTCTACACCCTTAGCAGGGTCCTTGAGGGTATGTGGGAATTCGCCCAACCAGTCTACATGTGTTTTGTGGACTTGGAGAAGGCGTTTGACCGTGTCCCTCGGGGAGTTCTGTGGGGGGTGCTTCGTGGGTATGGCGTACCGAACCCCCTGATACGGGCTGTTCGGTCGCTATACCACCGATGTCAGAGTTTGGTTCGCATTGCCGGCAGTAAGTCGGAACCGTTTCCAGTGGGGGTAGGACTCCGCCAAGGCTGCCCTTTGTCGCCGATTCTGTTCATAACCTTTATGGACAGAATTTCTAGGCGCAGCCGAAGCGTTGAGGGAGTCTGTTTTGGGGGCCTCAGTATTACATCCCTGCTTTTTGCAGATGATGTGGTGCTGTTGGCTCCTTCAAACGGGGCTCTACAACTCTCACTGGAGCGTTTCGCAGCCGAGTGTGAAGCGGTTGGGATGAAAATCAGCACCTCCAAATCTGAAACCATGGTCCTCAGTCGGAAAAGGGTGGATTGCCCCCTCCGGGTCGGGGAGGAGATATTACCCCAAGTGGAAGAGTTTAAGTATCTTGGGGTCTTGTTCACGAGTGAGGGCAGGAGGGAGCGAGAGATCGACAGGCGGATCGGTGCAGCGTCTGCTGTGATGCGGACGTTGTATCGGTCTGTCGTGGTAAAGAAGGAGCTGAGCCAAAGGGCGAAGCTCTCAATTTACCGGTCGATCTACGTCCCAACCCTCATCTATGGCCACGAGCTATGGGTCGTGACCGAAAGAACGAGATCCCGGATACAAGCGGCCGAAATGAGTTTTCTCCGCAGGGTGTCCGGGCTCTCCCTTAGAGATAAGGTGAGGAGCTCGGTCATCCGGGAGGGGCTCAGAGTCGAGCCGCTTCTCCTCCACATCGAGAGGAGCCAGATGAGGTGGCTTGGGCATCTGATTCGGATGCCTCCTGAGCGCCTCCCTGGTGAGGTGTTCCGGGCATGTCCCACCGGGAGGAGACCCCGAGGAAGACCCAGGACACGCTGGAGAGACTACGTCACCCAGCTGGCTTGGGAACGCCTCGGAATCCCCCGAGGAGAGCTGGAAGAAGTAGCTAGGGAGAGGGAAGTCTGGGCTTCCCTGCTAAAGCTGTTGCCCCCGCGACCCGGCCCCGGATAAGCGGTAGATGATGGATGGATGGATGGATGGACCCATCCCCCCCCAAAAAACCCAACCCATTTTCCACCAGTGTCACTTGCAACCTGTGGTAACTCAAGTGGTTTAAAAAAAAAGTTTAAAGAGAGAAACCAACCACAGAATGATGTGGCTGCACAATTGTGCAGACTTACTTTGAACTGAGCTTTCGGACTGCAACTAATGATAATTGAAATAATTAATCTCTCGATTATTCTGTCCATTTAATCGATCAGTCTGATTCCCAAAAAATCATGTTTAAATTTCCAATCCTTTATTCCTAAACAGGACATTGCAGAAAATGCAATAAATATTATTTTTTTAAATTATTAATTAAAACATCAGAAAATAGGCCAACATGTTAGTAAAGTAATAAAATAAAATGAAGTAACAGCAAATGTTTTATTCTTATTTAAGACAAAGATAATTAGTTTGCTTTAAAGGAGGACTACAGAATTTAAATATTTACTGGCGAGAAACTGAAATTTCAAGCATTTTGACAGTTTGAGAAAAAAAAGGATATACCGGTAATTTATCGACTAATTTGACAATGATTATTTGTTGATTGATCGATTAATTGTGGCACATCTACTGCAGATGTGGCTTGCTTCAGAATTAACTAATCACTTTCAATCTATGTTCAATGGTGGTTGACATGCACACTAGCTATCATTTTGAATGCTTCTGATTTCCACCAAATAAAATCCAGCTCCTATTTGGTGACTGGCTTTTGGTGACATTTTGTAAAATCTTACAACAAAAGTCGTGGGCCACAGAGCTTCCACATGATCACAATGATCTAATTTTTTAAAGGTATCAGTCAGGAGGAGAGTACAAAAGAAGTTCCAAAGTGTTAAATATCCCAAGGAACACAGTGGAGACAGACGTCATCAGGTGAAGAAATGCTAACACTGCCCAGGGCTAGATTTCCCTCCAAAATGGATGAAAAGAAGAGAGGAAAATTGGTCAGGAAGTCTGGCAAGTAGCGGACAGCAACACTGAAAAAGCTGCAGGAACTTTTCGCAAGTGCTGACTGTTTTGTACATGTGACAACAATCTCCCGTCTTCTCCATATGTTGGGACTATGGGGTAGGGTGGAAACATGATAGATAGCCATTTCAAAGTCCCGGATTCACGTAATTCTTTTTCCATTTGCCGATTTTGCTTCCAACGAACACCTTTATAACGTAAAATCCATTATAACGACCATATTATTCACAACATACTGAAGAATAAAGTAAACGGCTTTAAGGGCGCAGCACATCTTGACCTGGAGAAGGCACTTTTCATTTTCTGACTGAATCTTTTCTTCATACTGTATACACAAATTTGTAATTGACATGTTTATACTGTATTACATGTTCATGTTTGGACATCTAGAACTATTCATACTGAATGATACATCGTAGTTGACGGCCTTTTGATTGGAAATGGTTACTACGACCGACCGTTATAACATACAGATTCGTTCTGTCCCTTGAGGTATGTTGTAAAAAGGTTCAACTGTATACACGTGAGGAAAAGTGGTATGGTCCGATGGAACAAGGTGGAACATTTTGGCCATAATACTAATAAGACACCCACATTTCCCCGCCCCATAAAAAACTATAAAAACTCCCCAAAATAAACAGTATGGTGGTGGCAGCAGTATAGGGCTATTTTTCTTCATGTGGAATTTACATAAGGTGGAGGGAATTAAAAACAGTTCAAAATACCAGTTTTCACACAAAACTTTCAGGCTTCTGCGAGAGAGCAAATAAGAATGTCAGGAAAAGCCTCCTCGAATATCTGAATTTGATTTGGGTAAATCCGAGGCACATTTAAAATGTTGGCAGGTGTGTGCTGACTCCCGGTTAAAATGAGTTTGAGTGCAACTGGTAAATTCTGGATGCAGTCACGTGCCCAGTCATTAGAGGGTGTGTACGCGTGTGCAAACACATCATCTCGGTTGTTAATTTTTACTTGCCCTCTTAAAGTAATTGTTTTCAGTTGAATGGGTTGGGCAGTTTGCAAATCACGCTACAGTAATTGTGGGGGAAACCTGGGAAGTGATTTTGATGTGATTTGTTTTTGATCTTGATGTCATTTTCTAATACCCCCGCCCCCCCAAAAATATATATTTGAACAGCTGTGCGTCGACACTTTACATTCACTGTGTATGTTTGAGCTTCTGCAAGCCCGAGACTCTCCCCTGCAGCCATCAGAGGACATTTGTGAATTCAGAAGGAGCATATCTCAGATCAGTTCACCACAGCTCATTCCACTCCCCCCGGCTCCAGCCAAACATTGTAATCATAGAACTGGCTTATCTTGTTGAGAACAGCGAAAGGATTTTCAGTGTCATTATTTAACTCGGCACATGGTATCCAACACAAAAGAATGTTTGTCTTCTATAAAACAATGTATAGACGCTAAGTGTAGAACTGTTTGATCCTGTAATTCCAAGTAATGTCATGACTGTGTGGAACAAGCAAAGCTATCCCTGACCACTCTTTCCTGCCCCACTCTGAACTGGACTGTCCTACAATATAAAAGAAACGGACCAGACTATTGTAACCATCCTCTGTGGTGTGATTTGAACTCAGAGTTATCAGTTTGTGTTTCAGTTTTTCTGTTACTAGTATACATTCGTTTACTACTGTGTTGTCTGCCACTGCCGACAAAGTACTTTGTGCCGTGTTTAAATACCAGTACTTGAGATGAGATCGCAACACGAGCCCAAAACTGTTCCTCTTCCTTACGCTTTTGAAAAATGGATGACTTTTTTTTTTTTGGTCAGAGTTTCATGAAACTACTTGACTAACTTCCCGAGAAAGACCCTCTTGTATGTTATTGATCTTAGAAAACAAATCATGAATTCCCCCTTACTCAATAAAAGAAACTCAGAGAGGTGTTCGTTAAAAAAATAAAATAAAATAAAAACGGAGTCAAGTGCAACAATGAACCAAGACCTATCTTAGATTTTTTTTAACAACCTGCAGTCCTGGATATGCTGTGGTAAAACCGGATGTCATTTTTCATCCCAAGCATAGCTTGGTGGGGTGTCTTTGTATGTGAGCCTCAAAACAGTCACTGAAACCACTCAAAGACACATCCTTCTTTCTTCTCGACAAGTTTGACAAGTAGTTAGCATATCAGTACAGTTGCATTCAGTTGATTACCGGCTTGGGTAATTACAAGTCTCCACCATGTAATTATCACATTCCAATATGTCTTACATCATAAGCGCCATGGTTTTATTTTCATTTTGGATGACAAAATGCCGCTTCCTGAGGAGCAGGAAAAACAGCAACCATCACTTCAACTTTGCTGTTGAGTAATATATACAGTAGTAAGCACTGTTGAAAAGTGTTTTCCGCTAAATACAAAACCTGATGATCGAAACTCCTTCCAACAATTCAGTGTTATATTTTCGTCATTTCATTATGGAATAGTGACTTTGAAAATTTTATCTGCATATCCATATTGGTGTTTTCCGATGGCCGAGACTGATTTCAAACTGGCTTAACTTCAGACAATTGTTTATTCATGTGTTTCAATCTTCAATTAAATTAATGAGATGATGCTGAGACTTGGAGCTCTTGAGACATTTTGTTTTAACTTCAAATAAAGCTAAATGAAAGTGGAACTTTTCAGTTAAATTCACATTTTGGAAAACTATATTTGCTGTAGAAGACTTTAGGGAGCTTATTTGTTTAAGCTTTCTAAGACATGCTAAAGAGACCGGGGAGCTCCCTGCACTTTTTGTTGGAATGACTATTGTCTTAAGCCAAAATAAATAATAATCATAATAATAATAATAATAATAGATTTTATTTATAAGCGCATTTCAAGACACCCAAGGACACTTTACAATAACAAAAAACACAAAACAATACGGGTAAATAAAATAAAATAAAATCGGAAAAGTTGTTTAATGAACATATTTAAAGGCAATTAAACAAAGTGGTAATTTGTATTTTTAAAAATTCAAATGCCAATATTTTCCCCCTTACTGCAAATGAATATCGGTGAGCAACACCCCCCCACCCCAATCCCTGGCTGGTATTTGGAACTGTTCATAATTCACCTTACCTTGACTAAAGCCCCAGCTGATGAAAAAAAAGCCACGAAGCATGATGTTGCCGTCACCATGCTTCACTCATATGTATGATTTTGTGTTTGTGGTGAGAGTTACACCAAATATGCCTTTTGGAGAAATGTTCAAACTTGGTTTTATTAGACATTTCCGTCATACGCTCGGAAGATTTCAAGCGTTTTTTTCTCTTTCTTTATAAGATAATGCTTCCATTTCACCACCCTATTCCACAGTCTAGATATCCATATAAAGAAGATGGGAGGTTGTGGTAAACAGACAGTATTTGCCAGAAATTCCTGCAGCTTCTTTAATGTTGTTTTCCTGCCTCTTGGCAACTGCCTTTATGAGTTTTTTGGATGAATCTCTTGTTCTGGGCTCTGTCTCTGTTGTAACACATTTTCTCCACTTGATAATAATGTCTTGTCAGTGAACCATGGTATATTTAAAGCCTTGCATTTTTTAACACACCTTTGACTGATACCTTTGAACCTTGATGACGCTGTGGGACTATGAAAAGCTTCGTGTGTGCTAACTCCAATTTAACATGAGTTTGAATATGATTGGTTAGCTCCAAACAGCCACTTTGCCAGTTCTAAGGGTGTGCACACTTGTGCTGAAATAATTGGTGAGGTAATTCTCTTCTGAAATCAGGTCTCGAGAGGCTCACTGATGTCTCCTTAGACAATCTGTCACTGGTTCAAACGCCAAAGCCTTGTATGATCCGAGAGACTTAAGAAATACAAATATAATAATAATAATAATAGATTCTGGAATTGTGGACATTAGACTTAACGTTCAGATTTATGTATGAGCAAAAATTGTTGTGTGTATTAAACAGCACTCTTATGATTCCGAGATCAATAACTACTTAAATCTGAAAGTTGCTTTAAAATTGCTTCCCGAGACCAATGCACTAGTTAGATAACATTTGTCTGGAATCGAGACAAAATATAAATATACTTGAAATTAAAATAAAGGAATAACTGTATTTGTCTCTCAATTTTGACACTTGAATGTCACTTAAAGTCACTCATTTTTTGGACATCTCTGACCTGCATTTGGAAACGTAAACCTGTGGAAGCAGTCTCTGCCCCTGCGGGTTTCATTATGAACCTTCCAGAAACTCTTTAGTGTGGAATCATCCATCCATCCATTTTCCGAACCGCTTGATCCTCACTAGGGTCGCGGGGGGTGCTGGAGCCTATCCCAGCCGTCTTCGGGCAGTAGGCGGGGGACACCCTGAATCAGTTGCCAGCCAATCGCAGGGCACACAGAGACGAACAAGCATCCACGCCCACACTCACACCTAGGGACAATTTAGAGCAGCCAATCAGCCTGCCATGCATGTTTTTGGAATGTGGGAGGAAATCGGAGCACCCAGAGAAAACCCACGCAGGCCCGGGGAGAACATGCAAACTCCAAACAGGGAGGCCGCAGCTGGAATCGAACCCGGTACCTCTGCACTATGAAGCGGACGTGCTAACCACTGGACTACCGGGCCGCCCAGTGTGTAAAATAATAATAATAATAATTCCATACCAACGATAGTCCAGGATGGAGGAGTGCCACTCATTTCTACTGATTTTCAGCCAGCTGCATACCTGCGTATCGAGCACTTATCTTGCCACTCCCCATGACTCTAACCGCTCACTTATTTAGTGGGAATGCAATGGCCATAGAAGCAGTCTTAAGTTGTTGCTGGCGTCCAATGTTTGCAAGGAATACCAATTTTCATCAGTATAAAAAATTTAAATGAGGTTTGATCGTTTTTTTGTGTTGGGATCAAAAAGAAACATACTTTTGTATTGCTTTTAAAGAGGAAGTCAACCACATTTTTCTTCTTTACAATAATATGTTCTATGCGCCTCCACTAGTCTCAACACGGCATTCTGATTAATATTGTAATGACCAATCATGGCTCATCTGTTTTCTGAAGATGAGCCATGATTGGTTGTTACATGAGCCCTGAGCAACTGTGATGTCATTTTCAGTCGGCAGCAAGTGGCAAAACGGCTGCCCTCTGAGATGGATAAAAATGGGTGATCTTTGCTGCTTAAATCATACCCCACAAACGCAATATTCATCAGACTGCCGTGTTTGGACTCGTAGGGCTGCGTAGAACTTAGTGTTGTAAAGAAAATTTGGGGGATGACTTCCCCTTGAACACTGTGAAGTTAGGATCAACATAGTAAGTTAATTGCCGACTCGTCACTGCTAGGACGAGCTGCTAGGGTGGATTGTGTTACTAAGACTCAGTGTTGAGGTACTACGAGACACGGCAGACCAGTGCTAGCTTGTTCGTGCTTAAAATGACTCACAAATAATCAAATTTGATTTGGCATCTTCCATCGTGGCACATGACTGGAAGCAAAAGTGCAACGCTTTTTGGCTTGGCTGAGTTCCAGTTTGATTCCATTGATCAAATAGGCGTTACCAGGAAGAAATATATATTAATTTTTTAGAACCTTATTACTAAGCAAATCAAACAAACCATATGTGAGGAAGAGTTGCACACATTGTTAATGAATTAAAACCTTTGAATTTCCAGAAATGGTGTATACATGTACACCTATCCAATTTTCTCTACCACTTAATGTATTGTCATTAGTGTCACTGTTGAGCTGTCGCCTATCACAGCTATACACAATCAACCATTCACACTTACATTCCCACCTGTGGACTATCAAGAATCTTCACTGAATCTTAACATGCATGATTTTGGAATGTGAGAGGGAGCCGGAGTACCCTGAGAAAACCTTGTTATTCATCCATTTTCATTAGACAGAATCATTCATCCATCCATCTTCTTATCCGATTTATCCTCACAAGGGTCACGGTGCGTGCTGGAGCGTCTTCGGGCAGTAAGCGGGAGACACCCTGAACCGGTTGCCAGCTAATCGCAGGGCACACAGAGATGAATAACCATCCGCGCTCACACTCACACCTAGGGACAATTTAGAGTGTTCCATTAACCTGCCATGCATGTTTTTTGGAATGTGGGAGGAAACCGGAGTCCCTGGAGAAAACCCACGCAGGCACCGCGGTGGAGAACATGCAAACTCCACACAGGAAGGCCGGAGCTGGAATTTGACAGAATCACCCGTCCATAAATTTCGAAAGCTCTTGTCCTCATTAGGGTTGTGGGTGAGCTAGAACCTACCCCAGTTGACTTTGGCCGAGCGTGGTTCTTTCTATGTCAATTTCTAGAATAGCTGTACTACACTCAGGTTTTTGCAGGTCAGCCCTTGTAACCACAACTCTCCTCCACCTCACCGCACCACTCGCCTGACTCCTTACTCTTGTCTAGTTATCGCAGGGAAGGCTGGGTTGACCTCTCTTTAAACCTTCCATTCACCCCTTCCTCTGCGCACTCTTTCCTTTTTCCCTGTCTTTTGTTTCTCCTACTCCTGGTCCTTCTCTCCGTGAAGGGGAACTTCCACTGCAGTCTCGCATCCAGGAACAGGCTTCCACTGTGGAAACAGCCACATAATACCACTCAAGTGTACTTTCCAAACGGGGGCTCCCCCCCTCCTCCCCACCCCATTTACAGATGGGTGAATAAATGCCCCCGGACATTATTATGCCGAAGTACGGTATGTACTGTCCAACAATGATTCAGGACCACCCAAATAAAAAGCATCTGTTTAATGTTCAAATCTCGCATCCTCTCCATTGACTGAATTCAGCTTCCAGTGAGCAGCCAAACAGTATACATTGCAGAGGTCTGTATTTCACCACCTTGTGTTCTTTCTGATCCCTCGATGGTTAACCACCTCTGAGCATTGATGGATTGTGCAGAACACACACTTGCAAACACAATGCACAGAAAAAAGCCATAAGGCAACAACAACAAAATTGGGACTACTTGAAGTTACCAGAAGTTATTGCTTAGTTTTGCTTTCATGTGGCCAAAACACAGACAGGAAGCGAAAAAGGAAGAGGGTCCAGTATAGCTGGCGTCGCACCGATTCCTCACACCTCCAAAACGACCACTTCCCCCTCAAAACGGCATATTTCTTCAACCATTAAATTAACATTGTCAACGCCGTTTATCAAAACTTTAGATTGGTCAAAACATTTGCAGTTGTGGGGATTGACCATTACAGCAGATTTGCGAAGAAATATGAAATGTTCCCCGATTGGGACATGATGTTTCGTCCTGACGTCCAATTTTGCGGCTGCCACCGCGTATAATGTGGGCTTGTGAGAAGATTTTCTGTGGGGCTTGTGTGTCTATGCAACCTTTTGTCCATTCATCCAGAAGAGCATTTGGACAGCCTTGTTGGAACAGAATAGGTCCTTCCCTGAAACAAAGCTGGATGTACTGCACTGAGGACATATTGTGCATCCAAATACTTGATGTGCTATTTTATGCTTGTGATTTCAACATTTTTGGCATCTTGAAGATTGTCGGTGTATCGCTTCTTGGAAAAGTACAGTATGCTGACATTTTGTGAGTTTAAATTGTGGTGCTTGTGAACAAAACCGTTTTTTTGAAGTCTTAGATGTTATGTGAGCTTGCTTTGTATGCATCTTGCCGCAAGGTTGGACTTGACGCGATGATGCTCTGTCACAACCACTATTCATTGGATTTTGTGTATAATTGTGCCTAAGCGGCAAGAATTTCTGAGTACTTGTGACATGTCTAGGAAAGGAAATATTCATTTCCTATGCTCTTAGGGTAAACATTAAAGTAGCCGTTTAACACAAAGTAATTATTTGTAACCTTTTTTTATGAAGGGGGGGAATGTCGGCCATTCATCACGAGCATGGGCCACTTTTGTAGTTTATCAGGCCATTCATCACTAGCATGAGCCACTTTTGTCGTTTACGCTAAGGCCCGTAGGTTGATTCATCCTCAACAAGCTAAGTCATAGATGTTCAAAGTGTCTTGTGTCATGAGTCCCTCCTCTATTGTGAACTTAAATTCCTCCTGTCAAGGCAGGGGAATTGTGAAAACTCCTTGGGAATGGGTTCCATGGAATGTCTGGGCAAGATTCCTTCCGTCTTTTCCCCAGTGGACTTGACTCTTGGTGTACTGTAAGGTCATCAGTGCGATTTATGAAAATGGACCACAGAACTGTCAGCTGAAACACCAACGTAAGAATGTTAGTGTTTTTTAAACTTTCTTTTATTTTCTTTAACTAGATTGAATGGGTAAAATATTGGGATGTCCGAATAACACATTTTTTGTCACCCGGGTCCGAGTCTCTTTTAAGGATTTGCCGATACCTTGGCAATCCAAAACATATTTTTTACACAGAAAACCTTTTCATTTTTTTTATTGAACACTCAGGCCTAAAACAGTACTGCATTTTTAATATTGGTCATGATTTTGTTATCAGGATTATAATAGTTTTAGATTTTTCATTTTAGTCTTTCATTTTGATTTTTTTTTTGGGGGGGGGGTAGTTTTCATTATTTCAACACCAGGTTTGTTAGTTTTAGTGAATTAAAATTTTTCATAAATGCTGTTTTAGTTTAATTTTTATTAGTTGTAGTTTTCGCAACGGCTATTTCAGTTTTACTTTCAGACATTTCATAATTTTTGTTTACGATATTAACCTTGGGTGATACTTGTTAGTAATTTTTTTTAGGTTGTGCTTCGTGTAAAAAGTTGGAGAATCCCTGTTATAGGCCACAAAAATATGTAATCCAGGGTCACCGTGGCAACAACAGAGGCTCCTTATTACAAGACACTGTATCGTCACGGGGATTAGGAAACTGTTATTTTAGGAAGAAAATTGTGTATGTCTGTATGATAAGTCATTTTCTGCTTTGCCACTTGGACTTCTTGGTTGATATTTTCTCATACGGTTTTTGTGTATCTGTTTTCGTCTTCCTCCCCCCACATTGGAATGTAAGTAACTTCAGGTCAACCTTGTGACTCATCTCTCCCACACTGACCACACCGCCGCTGTGGTGTGCGGACCTCGTCTCTCATGCAGTAGCGGCACACACTCAAAATCCAACACATACGCGTGCTGACCCACATTGTTGCGTCGCACACTCTTTGTGGTAACTCCCAGACAGCTGTTATTGCTCAACAGTCCTCTCGGCCATGATGTCAGAGCAATAATGTGTGTGATTGGCTGACCTTGGGAGTGCGTCCTTTGTGTGTGGGCGGCAGTGTCAATTTCATAACGGGTTGTGGTCAAAGATGGAAGGGTCAAAAGTTCTTTGACCTTCTCAGCATGCTGCTCTTCACCACCTGGTGGGAAAAATTGTGTTTTCCTATTGTTGTTAAATGGTGACTTACTTTTAAGGAAGTTAAGATTAATGAAGGAAAGTTATTGTTCAAAAACACCAATACTTATTCCGTATAGCGCCTACTTCTTTTCACTTAAAAATTCCTCTACTTTGTGCCTTACTGCTATTTGCACTATAGTTAAATGATTGATGGTTGATGTCACTTACAGTATGTATCGCTTTTCTACCTTTGGTACTCAAAGTACTTTACACTGTTTCCTCAATTACATACCGATGACGCAGCATCGGGTGCAACTTGGGGTTCAGCATCTTGGTCAAGGACACTTTGACAAAGTCGTAATGGCCGACGATTGAACCCACAACCTCTGTGTTGGGAGATGACCACTGCGCCATGCTGTCCCCATATACTTCCAGTCATTTTCTGATCCGCTTATCCTCACAAGGGTTGCGGGGTGTGCTGGAGCCTATCCCAGCCTACTTCAGGTAGTGGGGGTGTGCGGGGGTTACACCCTGAACTGGTTGCCAGGCAATGGCACACATAGACATCCAACAATCCGTGCTCACACTCACACCTAGGGGGAAATTTAGAGTACCTGGAGAAAACCCATGCAGGCAGTGGGAGAACATGCAAACGCCACACAGCTGAAATCCCCCCTCCATATCCTCTTATATACAAAAAGATAAATTTTCATAGTTGATTACTTGTCAATTACCCGGTAATCTATTTATTGTTTCACCTCTAATTGCGCTGTATGACTTAAAACCAGAATCCTATCGCAGACATGACTTCAAGGAAGTTCTCATGCTATATACATCAGCATGTATGTATGTATGTATGTATGTAAAATACATTTATTAATTTAGGTCAAGAGTAATTCATGTCCAAATTTCAAAATGTAACATCCTTATTACAGTATGTGGTTCATCAGTAGATAGAGGGGGATCTTTGACAAAAAGCTCACTTGTGTCGACAAAACTGGGTCATGAGACCATGACACTAAAAGTAATAAAAAGTGTCTTTCTTGTACTGTGACATAGTTGACTGTAAATGACATTTCTTTTTAAAGACAGTTGTGCGTGTCTGTGTGTCCCCCCCATTCATCGTCACCATGGTGAAGTCCTAAAAGTCGCCATGACAACTCCATCCACAGCCACGTTGTGTGCCAAAACACGCAACTGTCCCCTATGCATCACCACTGTTCACACAAACGCTCATGGAGTCACTATCACACACAACAAAGACACCCACGCGTGCACCGACGTGTGTGACGCTTTTAAAAAGGGTGTCAGAATAGCAGTCTAAAAAAAATATATGTGATGATGACTGTTAAATCGATTACATTGCTGAGCAGGATCACCAAAACATGTCCCTCTGAGCTACTTCTTATTTTTTTTCCACACGGTTTTTGAATCATAACAGGTTTCTTTTTGGGAAAATATATATATTAAAAAAAAAATCAAAGTGTTAACGTTAGAGTGAGAGACGCTAAAGGCATGTGCCTGAAGATGATCCCACCCCACTCACTTCACCTCTACACGAACACATGCGTACACATACACACACATGAACACGCACGCACACATGCACGCAGACATGCACGCACACACACACAGCTTGCCTTGAGCGTACTTTACTCCTCGATGGTCGCCCCCCTCCGCGATGTCTTCCTATATCTGACCCATTTTCTTGCATGCACTGCACTGTAGTCACCCGCTCTGCCACACGCCCACCACCCCTCTGTGTTTCCACTGGGGTGGAAAACACAAATAGAGTGGGAAAAAATGAGGGGTGGTCTCGATGGAAGATGAGTTGGAGGGGGGGGAGTATCGGGATGAGTGAGTCTGTCCATTAGCCCCCCCAGGGGTGCACCTCAGGATTGGCCCTTGCACTGTGCATGTGTGTGTGAGAGAGAGAGAGGTATTGAAATGATAGAGGAAGGAACATTTCCTCTCTGTGCATCTCATGAAACAAGTTTGATTTGTCATTCTAAGCCAGGGGATAGCAGGAAATATCAATTTCTTTTTGACAAGAACCGAACAAACCAAGTCCTCCAAAAAATTTTAAGCAAATTCTTTAATAATTTTAAAAGCTCAATTATGAATCTGTGAATAAACACAATATAGTAGGGCTGGATGAGTATGGAAAAATAATAAACAATCAATTATTTTGTTTGAGATTGAAATCGCAATTAATAAAATGATTATTTATTTGATTTCAAAACTTTAATATTATTAACTGTATTTATTTAACTACTGAAAGTCATCGACTTGAAACTACCATAATGGCCTCATTCCCATTTATCTCTGCACGACAAACAGTTTATTCTTGAGCACTCTATTGTTTTATGTGTTTTGTCTCCGTTTTGTTGACAAAATGACACAATGAATGTGATCGTTGAGCCTCTTGCATATTCATTCTGCTGCTTACACGCCTTTCCTGCCTATTGGTACACATTGAAACAATGAATAAGCAGCTCACTGACCTCTATTTTTTATTTTGTTGTTCTTTTTAAAAAAAAAAAGTTTTGGAATTTACTGGGCTCACCTGGGACCTCAGGATTCACATTTTGTGCCACATCTCGTGGAAATGTGTGTTGAAATTGCGTTAATCCTTGAAATCTCAATCTTAAATATAACATTTCAAAACATCCAGAAATTGAAATAGTAGTAATGTAAAATAAGAATATAGTAAAATCATAGCAACACAAAACAATAAATACAGCAATAATAAATAACACAATAAAATCGGCTGTGTTCACGTGTGGTGCCATGCATGTACTCACAATAAAATAAGAAGAGTAGAAGAAAGGTATATTGAAGCATCCTTTCCGAAACATAACTTTTATTTTGTCAGATTGGGTTTCTACGTTTGTGTGAATATTCATTACTGCAAGTAATATCAACAATGGAGTTTGATGCTGGTTTTTCCCGTTAGCGGGTCAATGGAATTTTACATTGAATTTAGCATTATCAGTGGTGATGTTTTTAAAACGAAACATTCGCTGTATTTAAATATGTTCGATGAGTGTCATTCTTTTGGTGGAGTGTGTATAGTTTTACAGTAAACTCTAACTAGAGTGTCATTATGCCGCACTTTAATGACCGACAGCCCTCGTTGTCAAGGTTACAATAATGCAATGGTATAGTGGAACTCGTGAGGTACAAGTACGAGATTCCTCTTTCTCTCTGGATGTCATTATATCCCTTTTTGTATTTCAATATTAATTAATTTTGATGAAATGAATTCAATGCCTTTTGACATTTCCAGGCCATGCTTGATAATATAGCATAGGAGCTACCTGTACTTCTTGTCATTCAACGTTGTTATGTAGAGCGGACCTCCATAACTCAAGTGGCTTGGCGGGAGAAGAAGTTGGAATTCGACCTGCATTTCCAAAAGTTAAAATAAGAATCTAGAAATCAAATGAAAACGGGACAAAACAAGAACAAATGCCTGAATTGATCAATGAGATTTTCGATGTTTTACCATTAACAGTTACCGTACTTCTGGAACACATTAGCCTTACCTTAGTGCCAGGTAAGGCTAATGTGTTCTGTGCTGAAGAAAATAAAAGTTCAGTACAGTATTCCAACTATTATAAAAGTAAAAGTTCAAACCAAACCATGGAACTCTTTTTCCTTTGCTTCAAAAAGAACAAAATAAACGCAGAATTGGAAAAATGCCAAGGTTGGGCAGCCTGCTGGAGCTCACATTCACAGAGTCCACTGCCTGCTCCATACTTGGGAAAACACTCTGATGCTAGTTTTGGTCCGTTTTCTAATCCCTCACCTGAATCGTGCTACCAATGAAGACATCTGCAGACGCTTCCATTGGAAAGTAGATCAAGAAAGTTTTTCCCCGTAGTCAGTGATTGTCCTCCATCATTGTGTTGTATCGTGCCAGGGAGCACCGTTGTATGTTAGAATCACAATTTCGTCCTGTCGTATTTGACCCCATCTTTCCATTTGCAAAGTGGTTAAAGACGACTGTCGGTAAAATTAAATCAGTTTTTTGTGACCTAAAAAACATTATACAAAATTATTGTCAACCGTCATAAAAACTTGCTTTTTTTCAACTGTTTGAAGAGTTTTAATTTCATGCCAACGGTTGCTTTCTTGAACATGAGATTAGGGCGCTTGACCCCCCCCCCCCCAAACAAAACAATGGTATACTATACGAAAATCAGTATATTCGAGAAACGTGAAAATGCGCTAAGCTAACGTTCATGCTTTCTGTTGCCTTGAATGGGATTACCGCCCCTGTTAACATGGCCGCCACATAGGCATGTCATTTGATAAAACATAAAAATAATTCAATTCAATTGTATTTATAGAGCAATTTTGAATAGCCATCGCTGCATACATATAAACAATTAATAACAACAACAAAACCATCAAATGTCATAAATGCATTTACTTGCACTTCAATGTCGCTTCTGGTCCTCATCTGCATAAAAGAGAAGCAGTTTGTTTTGTACTTTACCATAAATATAATAACACATTTTTTTAAGGCACACCTGTGATACAATCTGTCCAATCCGCGTCGTGATATGTCTCACCTGTGAGGTGGATGGACCATCCCCGGCAAAGGAGAAGTGCTTCCTCACACCCGGCTTTACACAGATGCCTTTTCCACACATCGAAAAAGATCTTCGAGTTTGACTCATCAAATCAAAAGGGAGCAAGAGCTGGAGTTACAATTTTGTTTTCAGTTTACAGTGTAGCCCACAAGGAAAACAAGTTGTGACCCCCCCCCCCCCCCCCCTGAAATAAAGCATAGGTTTCATTGCTTTCTGAATCCTTTGGTCACATTTGAAGAGCGCTGCGTGTGCGGTATGGTCAAGGTAGCGTTAATGCCGCCCACTCTCCTCTCGGTTGCGGCTTGCATCCTGTCGTGTCATGATGCAAATGGAAGTGAAAGGACGCCCACTCTGTCCAGATTGCCATGACAATCATATGACACAAGTACTGCGATGACACACTTTTATCACCGCCAGGTGGAGAGAATAACACAAGTAATAAATAGCAGCTCAGTGTGTGCCGTGAATTTTTAAAATTTTGACTGTTAAAAAAAAGTATATCCCCGCCTCCCAACCCCCCCAACATGTCTGCGCTTTTTTAATCACAACAAGTGTGGAACATATTTGGTTATTCAAATAGTGGAGGCAGCACCAGTGGAAGACGGCGTGGGTGTCTGTGGCCAGGAAGTGTGCACTTTCACTGATTCCGTCTCACGTACATGCGAGCACATCTGTATTTTGTGTGTTAATCCTGGAAAGAGAAGTGAGACGGTCACTTCCGCTTTTGCTAAAATTAGACCTTCCACTGCAGCTTGCATCACTTCCTCTTTGACATGCTTGCTGACTGTGTAACTGAACGCTGCTGAACAATTTCCTTATCCGACTTTGCGTGGTTACTGTATTGTGTGTTTGTTTGATGCGCGGGAAGGGTTTTATGTCATGGCAGAGCCAATGGGGCGGAAAACAGCTGGTGACTCCCGTCAGAGCTGGAGGATGCGCACTGTGCTGTGTTACAATGTATGCACATCTGTGATAGGATGCGTGCAAACGTTGCCCTGTGTATGACTTACTCAGAAAGAGACGGAAAGTGGTGTCTCACTCACCACGTGACGTCCATTTCTGGTGTTTTCCAAACCAAACTGGAAGCACCACAGATGAGGATGTGATGTCATCCTCAGCGTCAGGCTTACTTTCATGCACATACCTCACTTCCCTCCCTACTCCTTGGGAGTTTTGGTTGAAGCTGAGTCTATAATTTCCATCCTTTTTTTTTCTACCTCGTCTTTATCGCTCGACCGTGTGCTACTCCATATGGGAGTAGGCGGCCACTGCCTATTTTTTTATTTTATTTTTTTATGAATGGGATGAGATGTTTGCTTACTGACAGAGCTATTTCTATCAGTGCTGGATGATGAGCACACAGTGTGTGACCACACCAACTTCCTCTTTCATCGCCCTTCCTCTGCTGATTGGTTCAGCCCCGCAGCTTGATGGCAGTGGAAGTGCGTAACTGAGATGGTTGTAAACTTGTGAGTTTGTATCTTTTCATGTGGGCGAGTGCTAAGGGTTCTCGGCGTGATGGAAAATGTAAGTATCATTTAATCATGTGAACGACACGCACCCATGCACAATATGCCAGCCCCAAATATCACCCTTAAAAAGCTTTTTTTTCCCCTCTGTGCATGTGTAGTCCCCTAATTTGCTGGTATCTTTTATTATCAGAGTTACTAATATTAATGGATAAAGATGAAAAAAAACTCAAAAACCTAAAATGTAAATCCTTTTAATTCGGTTATTTGATTGAGGGTTTTCAAAGTATTTTTGAAAATGCTTTTGAAAACCTTGCACTGTCTACCAGTTAGTAAATTTAGTAAGCCATTTTCTTTTTTTTTTTGCTTTGCTTTTAAATTTCTTCAATTATGCAACTGCTTTTCAATGTTGCATTTTTAAATTCAAGATGTTTAGTGTCAAATGTACTATAAATCTGTGACTCTTTTGGTTTTGTAATTTAAAAAATTTTAATATACATCTCTTTGGTACTGCCGAAACATCTAAACAATGTAAAGAATTTTCACTTCCTCTTTATAATACCCCACCTTGATTTGGGGTCTTCTATTTATTTTTTCTTCTTTTTTTCTTTTTCGTAAAAATGAATGCAATCACAGCATTTTATATGATTACAACACTGTGCACAGATAAAGTTTAGAAAGAAAAATAAATAGTATACAAAGGTGTAATTTTCGTGTAGTATCATTATTAGTTTGTTTCCCAAATCTGCCTGGGAGGGAGCCAATTGAGCACCCCTGCACTATCTAATGAGACACAGTGTGACTGAGCCGTCCCTGTAGTATTTATTCAAATAAAATGTTAATCAACATGGGGTGAGCATGTCTTCCTTACAACTGTGGTCCAGGGTTCAAATCTGAGTTCCAGAATTCCTGTGTGGATTTTGCATGTCACCCCGTGGCTACTCTGGGTAAATTATATAAACGTGCATGTTCGGTTCATTGACGACTACATTGTCCATACTCCATACGTGTGTTTGTCAGTATGAATGGTTGTTTGTCTCTACGTGCCCTGCAATTTCATTTCAGGGTGTAACCTTCCACCCGCCCAAAGTCAGCGTGAATAGACTCTCCGGTTAAGCAGGATAGAAAATTGATGAATTGGAGATTATTGTGGTTTTTGTTTGCACATCCTGCGAAGAACTCTTATTTTGGATATATTTTGCCCCACATATGAAGAGAACCAAAATATTACAAACAGCTCTCAGTATGACGCTGTGGAGTTCTACAACCACAATATCAAATCGATATACAGTGTTGAGAAGAAACTGAAAATGCTATTTTCTAGGCCCCCTGTCAGTCAGGCCCCCAAAATCGTCATCGCCTTTCTCCTGTAACGTCAATGTGTATCAGAGACAAAATTCCAAAACGTTGTCAATTTGTACAACTTTTGGGCTGTTTGGCGATGCCTTTCTTGCAGGTGTAATATGAAATCATCTTTAAAGTAATGATTCACTCATTCCCTTGTGTCATAGTTTCTGATGGCACTGTGGTCATGGTAACCTTGACTTGGTCTTCTATCCCAGTAACCTTAAATGAAATTCGAATATGCATGAAGTCTTAATTGCGATCTCCAGGCGACGCCTTGACTTTACATTCCCCAAAGTAGGATGTTACTTCATGGTGCATGCCTAGAGTGAGGCTCTGCATGTTTAATCAGTATGCCATGACCGATTTGTGGAAACCAGCCACATGCAGTACTTCCACCTACACACACATTCCCACATATGCGCGATCGCACAATGAGGAGCCATACTTGCGAACAGAATGCTGAATAGTTACAGTACATTCCTCTGCGGCTTATTCAAGTGCAGTACATTCCTGAGAGCCAAACCCTCGGAAAATGCGTCTGATTTCTCAGTCTCGGTCAACTGATTGATGTTCCTCTATGAACATTAATAAAGCGCCATTTGTCTGTAATCATTTGTGTGCTCACTTGCCACATACACAAGGCATTTCCTGTTTTTATAGTACACACAGTTCTTTTTACTGACACATTTTCTCTCAACACTGGACTGAAGACCCTGGAGAAGTCAAAGAACATGATAACTGCTACCATCTAGGCGTGAGGTCCAGTCATTTCAATTTTATTTAGATAGCTTTGAATGGATTATATTTCTGTATAAAAAAACAAACAAACAAGAAAAACAACAACAACTGAGCCCCGCAAGAGCAATGACAATCGAGGCACCGAAAAACCTTCCTCTATGGACAACATATCAGACAGAATCCAGGCTCTGAACTGCAGAGGGTCCACAGCGGGTTTCACCCCGCGGTCATAAGGTGGGCCAGATCAAGTCTGTCCATTGTCTTCATGACTTGTGATGTCAGTGGAACAGGTATGTAGTCATTGTGTCCAGATCAATGCCGGTACTAGACACATTCAAGATGTCAAGCCAAGTTGAGTGATGAGTTTCGGCGATAATTAGGTCCGCAGAGCCTTTTCATGAGCTTTGAGCAATTGTGCTGACTAAACGCTTCATTACATCACTGTCAGTGTAACCGTTGAAAGACATGGTAAAAACAGGAGCCCAATTGACTTTGACACACTTTTTGAGTAAGTTTTTATGATTTTTACTCGGGCTCCCACTCCTTGCACAGCTCAATATTTCTGTTGCCCAAATTCCGTACTGACATCTGTGCCTGCCTGCTGTGAGCGTGTGTGTGTTTGCGTGTGTGTACTTGTGTGTTTGAACTGCTCTGAGGACATCCAGTTTGAGTGTTTCTCCTCCAATGCTCTTTCCGGTTGAGGAACAGTAGTTTTTCTGTCGATGAGGCTTATGGATTGGAACATTCAGCATCCCACCCCCCAGTCACACACCCACACATGCAAACACTGGACCAAAGTAGATTTTGGTTTGTTTGTTTTATTTATTTATTTCTCTGGTGAAAGGTAGTGAAGATGAGGTTCCCTCCACTTTTGGCTTACAGTCGGCATAACTGCGTGGATTGGTTGTTTCTGGTTAGCTTGTTGGTAAGTATTAGAGAGAATTCAAGCATAGGCACTCATGTCTCTTGCACAGAATGTTGTGCATGCTCTACTTTCCATGGGTTCTTCATGGTTTCAAAATCTGTGATTGATGCAATGGTCACAGGGACCACGAGGTGTTAGCTACCAGAGGTTTAGTTATGCTATTTATGAAAGGAACCGACTATCCCTTCAGAAATATTGACTTTGCTTTTTATGCCTTGGGCTATTCTTTCAAATTGTTTATTCCTCCTTATGTCATGGGGGTTTAGCAACCACAGAAGATGTACATTCATTCATTTTAACCTGTCCTCCCAAAGATGCATACATTCCTTAGATCCATTTTTCAGAGTGGAATGACAGTTTCCGGTACTTTGCTAGGTGTGCTTGGAAAGTCCTGTAATCACTACCAGTAAGTCACAATATAAAAATTTTTAAAAAGCTGTTGAAATGTGTTTCTTGAACCTTTTGGGTAGCAGTTGCTTCGACCTGTACAAGATATGGGGTCGGACAATTTGTGAATACTGTAAAGAGTGTAAATTGGAATTTCCCTGCGGGACTGATAAGGTTTCTTCTTTTAGCCGCTTAAGATATACTGGATAATCTGTTCTGTGGTCTGTGTAATGGTAGCGTTCTATACATCTCTTTCGTCACATTATATCCCAGTGTCAAATCAATTTCCCATAGGGAATAATAACAATGTTAATAATTGGCAATTGTTTGAGCCCATATCGTACAAGGGGGCCCAGTGGTCCAGTGGTTAGTGCGTGGACCTCACAGTGGAGAGGTCATGGGTTTGTTCCCAGCTTCGGCCTTCCTGTGTGGAGTTTGCATGTTCTCCTCGTATCTGTGTGGTTTTTGTCTGGGTACTCCGGTTTCCTCCCACATTCCAAAAGCATGCATGGCAGGCTGACGCACCCACACCTATCACTAGGTGTGCGTGTGAGCACAGATTATTGTTCGTCTCCGTGTGCCCTGCGATTGGCTGGCAACCAGTTCAGGGTGTCTCCCGCCTACTGCCCGAAGACTCGTGGGATAGGCTGTGGCACGCCCCCCAACCCTTGTGAGGTTAAGCGGATCAGATAATGGGATGAGGACTATCATACAATTTTTAGCATGACAAGAATTTAAATCCAGCTGCAGACTTAATCCTTTTTACGGTCACTGAACTGAAGAGGTAGCCAGTTTTGTTCAATCTCCCAGATTTTGTGCAACTGTAAAGGAGTTTTATTACCAGTATGAATTCTGAAATGTCGGACAACTTGTGTATGAAGGTTCAAGGCGCCACCTCTTTTCACGTCAAGTCTCACCACCACAATGTGAACAGTACAGGATATCGCTTTTTCTCGATTAACCCTCTCCATTCGAATGCTAATTCCTTTTTTGTCACAATAGCAGCCATACGTTTTGCAACAAGCACACAGTTAATTACGTTTGGGGTTGAAATGATACATTTGAATGTCCCTGAAATTGTACAAAAGTCTGCTTTACTATAGTCTTCAGTTGATAAAGCAGTGTGCATTTTGTTCTTACATTTTAGATTGCTATATAATAAAGCATATTCAAAATAGATGCTATAGTTTACTGTTTTTAGGTCTTCATATAAACTCTCTCTCTCTGTCTCTCCCTCTCTCAGCTTTATTCATAGAGCACTTTAAAAACAACCACAGCTGTAACTAAGATCTTTACATAAAGATTGCCAATAAAAAACGCACAAAATAAACTGACATTTGGCATAAATAATGTTCCAAATTTTATTCTCCCTTGTGCTGTTTACATGTTGTGTGAAGTTGTTCGTAGATAAGAGAGACCACCATTATTAAAGTAGTGTCGGAAACCACAAATTGTAATTTCACAACCACAGTATACACAACGTACCTCGCGCAGCTTCAGTCGCTGAAGTTCAAATGTAAACACTAAACTCCCATTTTCCAACATCCAATAGTTAACCCGTTGGCAATCATGCACATACAGAAGGAACAATTCAAATCTCCAAGAATCTTGAAATCCTTGACAAGAAGACAACAAAAAGTTCGTAATAGTACAACGGTTTAGTATGACCCAAAAAGAATCGAGGCTGGAAAGCATAAATAAAGGATGAAGTTAATTGAGCTGCTGTGAAAGGCTAACGATTCACAGGCGCGCACAATAAGAATAAGCGCTGACACATATTTCCATTATTCCTTTTAGGAATAATCATTTTGACAAAGAAAAATATCGATAGTCAACCAATGTTCCTTCATGGAATACATTCCCTTGAAATTCCGTTATATGTTGATTTTGGTCTCACTTGATAAAAAACAGCCAAGAGTCAAAATCATTAAAAAAAATACAAAGCCTCCTAGTCCTAGCCTCCTAAATAATACGACACATGACGCTTGGCACTGCTTTATAAATTATGTTATCTGGTAATAGGCAGTCTATTTTCAACTTTTTTTACCCTCATTCCAAACTCGTTATCAACTTGGTACTGTGAGGTAAATGAAGTTTTTCTTCTCTGTGTCTCTTGCAATTCTCTTATAGTGACGTTGCCCTCTTGTTGCTGACGGAATCTCCTGGCAGGAAAATACCTGTCATCGGTCACAAGGGCCACCGGACATGTGTCTTAGCAAGTGACGTTGCACGCATGACTTAACTCCAGCAATTTTACTATACACAAGGTAAGCTGGGGAAGCCCTCACACACACACACACACACACACACACACACACACACACACACATACACACACACACACGCACACATATTAGCACACGCTAATCCAATTAGGACAGTTTGTGGCCTGGGCCTCATCAGACACATGCTGATCCAATTATAAGTAGATGGATTGACCAAGTGTTTCCCTTCGCTAATGTTCTCAAGTGGCACTGTGCCACCGCACCAGGAGAACACCTCATACGCACAAAAGATTCCCCCCGCTCCCTCCCCCTTTTGCTACGTACAGTCTGTGGACAAACACCCTGACTGAGTCAACCCAGGCGTGGAGGAAGGCAGAAGTGACTTCCATTCAGTCAGCAGAGTCAAAACGAGGACAATCCGGAAACCCGGGGCTTAACCTTCAGGCTAAGACACTTTCCCCTGCGTAGAACTCGTATAAAACTCCTGGCCGCCCACCAGGAATAGTCACAGATATCTACACTCTGGACATGATTATCATCGATGCCAAACAATAAACGAAGGGAAAGATCTCGGGGAGCCGCTTTCACCCATCAAACGCAAGCTCATTTTTCTTCCACTAACAAAACATTGACACCAATTTGGAGAGTATGTGCTTGTGTGTGGATATTTCCTGAGAGGCTCTTCATTGCACAACAGACATCAATGAGGCGCACTCCAAGCAAGGACACAAGTCCGTACAGGGGCTCTTCTGCTTGTGCAGTGAGGATCTGTAGGGCTTTTCTCGTCTCTTTTATTTCTCATGACAAACATACATATTTTATCGATGGTCATCTCAGACAGTGTGATTGAGTGCCGTGACCTTTCCACTTATTATGTGATGTGATGTGGTGGTTAATGTTCCTCTTTCTCACACACACGCACACGCACACACACACACGCACGCACGCACGCACACACACACACACACACAAAACACTGTAGTCAGGACAACAATGGTTGAGGCAAATGCATATATCATTTCATCCTGACTGTCAGCATATTCAAATTTTCACAGCAGATTTTTAAGCAATCTTTTTTAAAATGTACACACAGGTCCAAATTTTGAGTTGTGCAATACAATACTACCATGTTGTGTTACCGCATGCCAGGCAGCACTTAGCTCTATTGGATGTAGATGCAGCGTAATAAAAAGCAAGAGGAGGCAGTAAAGGTCCCCACCTCCCAAGCTCCAATAATATGTTTTGCTACCAAGTAGCAGTGAGAATACAATGTATGAATGTGAGCATTGTTGTATGTGCTCTTTGTACTGCTGCTCTATGTCTGTTCAAGTAGTGCTTGAAGGTGTGTGATTCCAGCTCAAAACACCTCAGTTAATTTCCATTCATCCAATTTAGTGGCAATTTGCTTTTTATGTTAGCCTTAAGATAGTGGTATATCTCTGGATATAATTTGGTTGAACTCGTTGGTGTTTAAATATACAAGGGTTAAAGTAGTTCTTTTATGTGCCAATTTACGGTAAACCTCCATTGGGAGTGACACACAGTTATGGAACATGCCCCCTGTGATAAACAAGGATTCAATGTACTGTAAAAACTGAGAAAGTATATTACCCTATAATAGTGTCCCCCCCCCCCCCCCATCAGATGTTAGACACTTTGGATGAAACATGAGAGCATATGTTCATGAAAACAAAGCCAGACAGCAAAGCTTTCATGTTTTCCCCACAGTTTGATCATTTTGTTCAATTTCTCTTTTAAGAAAGGAAAACATTGATTCGAAGAATTAACAATCTCATCATTGTTCTTATCTTTTATAGTATATTGCCACAACATGAATCTTAATGGATTTGCCTGACACAGAGTAAAATTGCTGGTTGTAAAGTGTAGCAATCAGTCTTGATTCAGGAGGCACTTTACCAACTTACAAACACACAGTCGCATCTCTCTTTATGACGGCCCTTCTTTGATCGACAACAGAGCGGGATTGGAGTAAAATAATAACAAATAACAAAGAGAATGCATTATGCAGAGAAAAAGTCTCAATTGTGGGAGTGGACAACAACATATGCTTGCTGTGGTCCGGCACGGATGGCAGGGAAAGTGAGGAGAAGAGGGAAGAGGTTTCAGCTGGAGGGGATAGTGGGGGGATAGCACATCGCCCTGGGGATGTCAAAGCATGTACAATGCAAGTGTGCGTGTGTGTATGTGTGTGTGTACGTACGCGTATGCGCACGCCCGAGGTAAAGCAGGGGATGTTGAAGCTGATTTGTTCTGATGGACTCAAACACAGACACAGACTCTGCCTGTGACTCACAGACGAGACGCAAGTATCCCTTAGGGAGCAGCTCAGGGCGAGCGTACACACACACACACACACACACACACACACACACACACACATTTAGACAAACACACATGATTGCCAGGTTAGGTATCTGCCTGCTTGTCGAGCTCATTGGAAGCAATGATGTGATGGGATCGTCGTTTGCACATTTGACTTCATTTCTTCAGAGAGCAGAGTTGCATTGAAAACCTCTTATTGTGCCTTTCGTTTTCCTCCCTGTAGCGAATCTGTGGAAATGGGATTTGTATCAAACGGGGTTACTTTCTCACGTCTTGTTCAGTGTGACAGAGGCATAAATGTATGAAAGCACAATGTCCAGTTGTGTTGTTGCCTGTACTGAGTCATGAATGGTGCTTATTGAGCAAGCTGGGTGCACGGATGCCTCCTCTCAGGGCAGCAAAAGTTTCGCAAAGCCACTTGCGGGTAGGCACACAATAAAGATGGATGATGAGGCAGGATGAGGATGCCAAAGCCCTCCAGTTATTGCCCCGACTCAAATTCTTTGCCGTGTTGCCTCCCAGACTAACTGCCTGTAATCAGACATTAAAAACGCAAGCGAAACACTTGAGCTGTCGTTTTGTTGTGTTGCCGGAAACGCGAACGTAAGCGTCTGAACACACACATTTGCCTGCACGCTCCCAACAAGATGCAGACACGCAATTTTACACAGTCACATTAAGGCACACAGAGCGCCATTGGCTGAATATGAGCTGTCTGTGACATCAACCGTATGCTCGTTATAATAGCGCTGGGAGCATCAAAGTGACAGATATCACACACAGGCAAACATAGTGAATTATCGTGGGGTCATTTTGAAATCAAACCATTAAACACATTTGAATGCTCCTTTGTTCGGAGCAGAGAATTGTCGTGCAGTTCTGTCATGTACTTTGTCGAAGTGGGTTCCCAAATTCGGCAGACTTTTGCGGATGGCTTTACAATGACGGTGGCATCCCGAGTTGCCCGGAAAGATGTGATGTGTCAGTTTCACAATGAGGAATTGTTGGTGTCCTTGTCAGAATTACTTGGTCATCTGAAAATATAGCGCAAAAATGCAATCCAGAGGCCTTATTATATGGGGCCAACATTATATCAGTACACAATGATCATGATGATCTCTTAAAATGCATTTCCTTCATTTGTGACTTTTTTTCATTGGATGGATGCAATTTTGGCGCGTTTCACACATTGCTCTGAGTAATAAGTGGTTAAATGACGCGAAATAGATTATTTAAATGGCTCTATGGTCCAAAAAAGTCACTTACTAAAACTAGCCATTTTGATCATGTCTTCCTGAAACGACTGTCCACGCTGTCATTATGGGGTAACTGCCCCTTGAAGAGATCCTCTGTTTTCAGTGAAAGTATGATCCATCTTTCTTCAGTGTGGACTTAACTGTTGGCTACTTGCAGTTTAATTATTTTTGCTAATGTGCTCTTATTTTCATTATCATGTATGCAGAGTTTGTTTTGTCAATGTTAAGATGTCCGCCCTGTCATAGTCTTACAATATTTTAACATCAGCCCGAAATCTTCACCCTGTGATGTGTGACTTGGTCAGCCAGTTGACATAATTTGCTGTGTCCATGTACTGTACTTTTTTTTTCATCATTGATTAAAGAAACTGCAGGAGCTTGACCATTATGCAGTTCTCACAGTGTAACATCTAGTTCATACTATAAATATGAAGTTTAATGAAACACCTTTTTTATGAAAGTTTTGGGGTAAATGGAGAAAATCTCAAAGGCGCCTTATTAAAAGCAAGAAGAAGAGAGAAGGTGTTACAGTATTGGCTCATAACAGTGAGGGGTCAGGTGAAAATGGGTTCAAGAACTGGTGGTGTCAAATTTTGCAGAACTTTGGGTCGTTGTTGATCTAGCCATAAGTCAATGTGTCTATTGTCCCTCAAGGTCACGTTGGGTAAGATGTCGGACCTGGCAACACCAGGATTCTTTCCATTGCTTTGTGGAAGTGGAACATTGATTTGATTGGTTCTTTCCTGGAGAGAGAAAAAAAGGAACAAAGGCTTAAGAGCTCGCTTTTCTTTCCACAAGTGGGAAACAAACATGTGTTATGATTTACTCAAACAAACCATAAGGGGACTAATGGAGTGCCTGTTTGATAACATGCATTGCTGTTCTCTTGTCAGAAGAAAATGCTGACGTCTAATCATGCACCTGTGTAAAAGTGTGTCTGTGAGCAAAATAAAGCACAAAGTATAATTAGCCAAATTTTTACAACACATGGTTTTGTTTTGTTTTAATTGATATTGTCACAAAAAAACTGACTTTGGCAATTATCTATGTGATGAATATATATATCTATATCTATATATATATATATAGTGTTTTTTTTTTGTTTTTGTCTTTTGTCTGTCACACGGTGTTGTTGCTACGTCATGTGGACCTGATGTGGACTGTTTTCAGCATTTTTGGCCACGACATTCGTCAAAGAAGAAGAATCTGTGCTTGGTGGTTGCGCCTTCTCGGCGACATGCGTGTACCAGCACTGATTTCGATTGGGTGGAATGTCGGCGCCGTTTGACTGTCGTTGCTGGACAGCTCCGGGGTGCTTGTGTCTTGTGCCTGAAATAGGCAGCATTTTCACAGCCCCGCTTTGTTCAGCGAAAATGCCAGTGCTGATGGACAGTCTGCGGCTGGATGGATGCATGGCTTGAGGCTCCGACGATGAGAAGAAAGGAGCTTCAGCACAGAGCGCCGATGCGTATGTGGAACTGGTAGTCGCGGCTTGGAATTGAAGCGGATTTACATTTCGTGAATGGATGCTACAGCTCCTTGTTGCTTTCCAGCTTAGCTTGTAGCAGACGTGTGCACATTGCAGCATGACGTCTTTGATCCACTGGTGAAAAGGACACTTTGATTTGCTCCTCTTTTAGGAAAAGTGGTTAAGATGGCACGCCTGTCTGTTTTATGTGTTGTGTTGTATTATTTTGTCATTTTATGTTAAGCATACTTTTGATGCGGCGCGGGCACCCACAGCGGCTCCTCTTGTTGTCTGTTAAGAGGGAGGAAATTTCATCTGCACATTTGACAATAAAAATGTACTTGGTACTTTCATTCATTCATCTTCCGTACCGCTTGATCCTCACTAGGGTCGCGGGGGGTGCTGGAGCCCATCCCAGCCGTCTCCGGGCAGTAGGCGGGGGACACCCTGAATCGGTTGCCAGCCAATCGCAGGGCACACATAGACGAACAACCATCCACGCTCACACCTAGGGACAATTTAGAGTGTTCAATCAGCCTGCCATGCATATTTTTGGAATGTGGGAGGAAACCGGAGCACCCGGAGAAAACCCACGCAGGCCCGGGGAGAACATGCAAACTCCACACAGGGAGGCCGGAGCTGGATTCGAACCCGGTACCTCTGCACTGTGAAGCCACGTGCTAACCACTGGACTACCGGGCCGCCCTACTTGGTACTTGATATATATAATATATATATGGCTTGTTTTTTTTTTTTAATGGCCTGGATCTCAAGCCATTCAGCTGACTGTTCAGGATCTGCCTTACCCTCTTTAGTTATTTAGCTGTGGCTGCCTGCAGAATTCCCAGGTAATTGTAGCTGTCATGCTGTCTTTAGGTGGTTCAGTCCCTTTGGTTGTGATGATCTTCCCTTGTCTAGATATCGTTAGCCCACACTTATCTCGTTTTTATAAAGCCTCGTCTATTGATGGAGCTCTGCCATTGGATCTCTTGGGAATGTGCAGTTCTACTTAATAAAGTGGCCCTTGAATTTATAATATGCAAATAATTCAGGATTCGAGAATAAATGTTCAGATCAAGTGATGTAAAAATGACCTCATTTAGAAAACTAGGTTTTGTACTCACTGCTGATGTTCTGTGTGGCCAGTAAATGTTTTTTTTTTTTTTTTGCAAATAGGCACGGTGTGTGTCAGTGGTATGACTAATTGTGCCTCCGTAACTCTCTTACATTTTCTTCTGCATTCCTTTCATCTCTTCACTAGTTTTTTTTTTCCCCGGCATGACTTCTTGAGGGTAGAAGCAAACCCAAGATTTAATTTTATTGCAGCCCAGTCTGCTTTTAGGTAAATATTTGCAACACGTGTCCAAAGTGATGAGCAAACCTGACCACTTTGCTATCCCAGGAATGCACTGCATCATCACTTCCTGGCCCCAGAACGCTGGAAAAGCCTGATTCCTATCACCCGTTGTGTCGTAATCACCCCTATTGATGTGTGTGTGTGTGTGTATGTGTATGTGAGGAGTGCAACGTGTTGTGTCCTCATACCATAATAGGCTTCCCCGAATAACTGTCCCATAATTCTGAACCTGTGAGGCGATCCAGCTGGCTCTGGCCTCAAAAGGAAGAGAGCACGGGGGAGACAACCGCCGCAACGCTCACCTCTCCCTCTCCCGCCGCTTCAAACGCTCGCTTGGCTGCACTGTAGTTCACCTTCTGTGTCAGACCGAAACATTTCCACAAGGAATTCCAAGTATCCTAAAAGATATCTTCCTGATTCCTAAAGGCTTTAGTAATATGCTCATCCTGTCTGGCTCTTCTGCCAAGAAACACATCAGCAATTTCTCTCACAGTCCAACCAGCCCAAGGAGAGAGACACTTGGCCTGGGCTGATTTTACATCATGACAGTGCGGCGGGGGAATGCTGTCGTAATCCTGGCCCTGCCAAATCACGAGTGATGAAGTCCAGTGGTGATGCTGAGCTTGCGGCCACACACACCACAGAGGCAACAGAATATGCACAATATGTTCCGAGGGGGGATTTGTGACGATACGAACAAGTCGCGGGGAGAGTTAAAGAAAGAAAGATGGATGACACCTGTTGATAGTTGGCGTCTTGTTAAACTTGAATGAGTACATGACACCTTGTCCTGTCAACACAGAGCCCCTCGTTCGCTGGCTTTTGGGCTTCGTCCCAAGCAGACCCACATGCTTGTTTCTTCATTTTTCCACTGACAAGGTAAAGGGAGTTCCCTCACTACTCGACTGTGTTTAGACAACACCAAACAAGTTGGTAAATAAACAACTTCTCGTTGGCTTCTCAATCAGGGGCGTACTCACAACATTAGATAATCTGAAATTCTGCCCATACAAAGACAATAATTGCTCAGTGCAGGGAAGTTTCCATGTACCGTTGTAGTTGTGTTTGTTCAGTGGTGTAGCAATGCATCATGCCGAAAGCTTCTTTTGGTCTCCTTCCATCAATCAGTTTCTGTACCACTTGTTGTTCAAGATCAATTGGGGTCTGAGTTCTATTTTATTATTATTATTTTTTAATCTATATGTAAATATGATAGAATAGACACAAACAATAGCAATTACAGGACCATAACGGATTTAAAAGGCATTTTTGTTTCATATCTTTACATGTGATGTTGGTCATGATTATCCACGGGCATATAGATTGCTGTAGCCTCCATTCAGAAACACACATGGATTCCAGGACGTTTATCACCAATCATAATATTGCTTCATGAAGAAAGGTCAACAGTCTGATTTTTGGGTGTTTTCGGAGGACCTTGTTTATGAATTGCAATAGAGGATTGTTAAATACTGGAGCCAAACGATACCCAGAGTAAAATATCTAAATCTGGGTACCCTACAGTTATACAGTATGGAAACCGACAAATATATGGAAATGGAAAAATATGCTTCAAGAGCCAAACAAAAGTCATCAGATGATGATAGCAGAATAGGAAAATAAACAAATGACGATGTAGCAAAGTGAAATACACATCTCTGTTCTGGCTGTTTCGTACGAGGTGGACCAGAAATCGACATCAATAAAAGATGACGCAACTCCCAGGCACACACAGATCCACATTTGTCACCCTTTCACTTATTTTTTAATGTAAATTTGTTTTTAGACTTGTTTGACAGGTACGTTATAAATAAGGTACTGGTAATAGATTTAGTAGTCATAGATTATATCGAACTAGTTTCCATTGTTTCTAATGCGATTATACAAACAGATTTATAGTGCATCCTGAAAGTTTTCACAATGCACATCACTGAGAACATTTTAGAAAAAAAACACTCCAAAATAACAGATTCAGTCAAGAATTTGTTTTTACAAAATATTTTTTTAAATCCTAATGATATTGGTAATAAATAATTTGATGATTACAGCCTGCAGCCTTTTTGAGTGTGATGCCACAAGCTTGGCACCCCCGTCTGTCTTTGTGCAGTTTTGCCCATTCCTCCTCGCAGCAGCACCAAACATGATCAAGTTCAATGGGGAGCGTTAGTGCACAGACATTTTTAAATCTCTCCAGAAGTGTTCCATATCCGATTCAAATCTGGGCTCTGGCCAGGCCACTCAAGGACATTCACAAAGATATCTTGGCTGTTTACTTCGGGTTGCTCTCTTGTTGAGGTCAAGAGTGCTCCGAAGCAGGTTTTCATCCGTGATATCTCTGTGCATTGCATATTTGAACAGTCAGAGTCCATTAATCGGTGGTGTCATGAATATTTTTTCATCATAGCGCAGTGGTCAAAAACCTTTTTTGCGCCACAGATCGATTTATCGTCAAGACATATTTCTCTGCTATGAATACTTTAAGTCTATTTGCGTTTGTGATAGCGGTTAGCTTGGCTAATTGGCACTGCTATTCTCATCCACAAGCAGCTTATTTTCTTACTCTCAAATCCATGCAGATATAGGAAATTTCTCTCCTTTTTGATCAGACATTTCACTGCTCCACAGAGCGTTACAATCTAGTGGTGGTTGCAGTTGGGCAAGTCAAAATTATTTTTCACAGTGCCCAATGCAAAAAATGTTATTTGCGATTACTCATCTTCCAGCTTTAAACCTTGGTATGGGGTAGAAAAGTCCTGTCGACTAATTGCTTCAATCCCTAACATGCATGCCTGCATAGATACTGTACACACATATATACATTTATACATACATACACGCACATACAAATATACATACAAATGAATCTCAAGGATGATCATCATGCGATTTCTCAGCTTTTTATTTTTTTTCAGGAAATTACAAAAATCCCCTCAAAAACTTTTTTTTTCATTTGGTCAATATGAGGTGCTCCGTGTAAATAATTGAGGAAAAAAATCATTTGGTATGAGGCTGTAAAAAATATATGGAAAAAGCAAAAAACTGTGAATACTTTTCCCGTCGCAAAGTATGGTTTCCACTGTGGTTCTGTAGAACAACTGTTCATTATTGTTGGCAACTTTCATTTTTTCCCCATGAACTTGCCATTCATTTGTGTGCATACATTGAACGCATTCAGTGTGCTCATCCCGCTCCAGAACAAGCCACCTGAACATAATCAGAAATATTTCAGACTCATCGCCATTTACCAATTGCTCATTCACTCCAATTAGAGCGCTCGCACTCCACGGAGGACAAGGGCTAAGCGAGTGCTTTGGATTGCGCTCGAGTATGCCGCCTCTGGAGTGGCGTGTCCATGAAAGACTCTTCTTCCTCCACTTGGCGTGGAGCGAAGAGGGGCGCGAGCTGTGGAAGTGACAACTCGCATCCCCTTCAGCGCGGTGAGAGAGAGCCACCGGGTCAGCGTTAAGTGCTGCTGGGTGCTATTACTGTGAAAAGGACCCCTCTCGGGGGTGTCCTTTCAAGCATCTGATGAACAGGGCCTTACTGCCAGCTATGGCCAACTAGCGTCTGTGTGTGTGTGTGTGTGTGTGTGTGTGTGTGTGTGTGTGTGTGTGTGTGTGCGTGCGCGTGTATGTGTGTGTGTCTACGTGTGTGTGTGTGTGTGCGTGCGTGCGCGTGTATGGTTGTGTGTCTACGCGTGTGTGTGTTACACAGTCCTAGCTTGTATAATGTGTTGCTAGGATGGTTTGTGCGGCTGAAACCAGAGCAGATACGTGACATTCACCGCGTGAGCATGCATTCACAGAGCGATGCATGTGTGTGACACACTACGATATTATTGGACCGCAGTGTGTTTGCACTGGACACAAATAGCAACACAGATGATATTAGTGGATCAAGTTCTGTCACACACTATGTGGCGTAGAAGCGCCTGATTCAGCAGGTGCCCCAAACCCCGAGTCCCCCCGTGAATGTCCTTTGCAGTTCAGGCTCTGTCTAGAGTTGACCTGTGACACACTGACCTACGTCCAGTAAGTGACAATCAAAAGGTTGGAAACACCCTCTAATTCAGTGTTTTTATTCATTATATTAAAATGAATGAATGAATGAATGAAAATGTCCTGAATTGTAGATTGATACTTAAGTCGTCGACATTATGAAACCGTTGTGAGGGAATTGTTTGATGAACCGAAAAATGTTAAGCAAAATGGAAAAAAAAAATGGAATTTTTATTCTTCAAATGTAGGCGCCTTTTGCCAAGATAACATCTTTGCACAGCTTGACTGACTGCTGAGGTGCAAACAAACGCGCATGTAAATGAGCATTTATCGAGTGCTGATTAAAAAATAAAAAGTCCAGATAGGAATTATCGTAACCAGTCTACATAGGGGACAAAAATCCTTTGGTTTCATTTGATTTATTTAATTCAGACACGTTGTACATGGTGAAAATGTACATAAATAACATACTTTGTATGAAAATGTAGTATATATAATTCCAATATTTTTTGTGGGAAAGAGAAGAACTCTACATCACTTCACCACATTTTAATCATATACAACGGAAAGTTTAGTACTTCTCTGTGTCTTTACAGCTCCAGAGAAATACTGTAACTGCGTTAATTAGAAATCATTTAAATGATAAATGGCATGGTTGCCGACTCTCTTTTTATCCCATCCCGTGGTGAGACAGGATGTGTTTCTGCAAATGTTGAACGACCCGTGACCATTTGTAAAAAGCAAAACGATGAACACTGAAGTCTCGGACATTGTGTCTCTAAACTCGCTAAGCAGATAAGAAACGTTAACGGGATTGTGGTCTCTGGACGATCAAGTTTCTGTGGCCACCACTTGAATGGACAGGTGATGTGATCATGTTCCAGCACGCGTGCTCGTGTCTGTGCGTGTACGTGAACGCCATGGGTATTATACAAGCAAATAATTATACTTTGCGACGGATGCTCAGTGGAACAAGCCATTCGTGTGCACTTGCTGTACGCATGCACACGCTAACAGCATCATGACTTGGCATCGTGGTCCTTTTCCATCGAGGGTCAGTCTTAGTTCACGCACAAAGAGACTGTGAGGTTATGTGTCGCACCGTGTGTGTGTATACGTATGTGTGTGTGTGTGTATACGTATGTGTGTGTGTGTGCGTGTGTGTGTGTGTGTGTGTGTGTGTGTGTGTGTGTGTGTGTATACGTGTGTGCAGTAACCTTGCTCTGGTTTTATTTTTAAAGTGGGCTCAGACAAAGGCCTTCAGTCAAACTGCCCTGAGAACTGGGCCTTGGGAACATGACCAGCGCTTGTTGCGTCACGTTGTGCGTGGCTATGTGCCACTGTGTTTTTATGTGTGTGCGTGCGTGCGTGCGTGCGTGTGTGCGCGCGTGTGTGTGTGTGTGTGTCTGTGTGTGAGAAAGAGAGAGAGAGTCCATCCAACTTTTTTTGTGAAGAAGTCACTTGTTCAAGTTGCAAAGCAACAAGGAGGGGAAACTTCTTGAAATCCTTGCCAGATGTGTCTCTCAAACACACGCACGTCTGTATGTACGCACTCACACACACACACACACACACACACACACACACGCACGCACACACAGTCTAATAGGGTGGTTTTGCCAAAATGTCCACACAGTAATGGTGGGGTAAGGAGTTGTGTCACACAAGCATAGTAAAACAAGAACAGTTTCACTGTATGTCAACGGACGTCATTGTCAGATGTCATAGGAAGGATTTATTATGTGATCTCTCATCAACCCTCTCCCCCAAAACCAAAAACACACACACAGCCTAATGGCCATTCCTTCTTAAACAGGCCACACAATAAAGATGCCATCTTCAAGGGTTGTGTCCATGCACCTTTATTTGAAAGGACTATCAAGAGGCCCCTCATGGCCAAAGTCGGAGGGCAGCCATCTTGCGTTGCTAATGTTATTGACAACTTCTGTTATATATTTTTTCATTGAAAACACTCTTATCAGTGCATGTTTTTATACTAGGATCCGTGTATGGAGTAATGAGAGCTTCTCATGGAATGAACTTCACGGTTGGCATCCACCATTCAAAGTGTATCATCTTCCGTACGTCACTTGTGACTTACAGATGTAAGGTTTACTTTTCGCATAGAATTTTATCCCGATGTGCTTTGATTTCATTTCATATATGTATATGAATATAAATGTAATTTGCATTCTTACTGATGAAATGAGCATGTGGCCCTTCTCCCAGACTTATTGATACAACTCGTATGCCATAAACGGTGGCATTTTCACCATAGAGACAGAAAATAACATGAAAACCACACGGACTATTCAATGTATTCATATTTGGCGGGCTCAACGATTGACAACGTAAGATGGTCTCCGCTGGCTTCACCTTAGTATAGCATGGCACAGTCCATTCATATATTTGTCCGTGGTTGTATTACACAAACATATGAAAACAAGAACATACGCACTCACTGTATGACCGAATACCAATATTACAGACACATAAATGTAAACCGGCGTCAGTGCGTGATGTCATATGAAGGATTTAATGTGTGAACATATACACACACACACACAAGCACAAACATGCCCTCTTGTCCACACATTAAAAGCGGGCTATCAAGAGTAACACCAAAAGAACAAAAGAAAGCCAGTCAAAACATGGTGAGGATACCGAAGGGATTGAGATGGAAGAACACTGTAACAAGAGGACAAAGAAAAAAAGTAAATTAGCACTAAAAGAGGGAAATAGAGAAAGCGAATGACATGAGAAAACGCCCTGTAATATTTGTCCTCTGTTATTGTTCTTTGGAGGTTTCCTAAACCCGCCAAGGGAATGGGGGAAGCCTGGTCTCTGTTAAATCACACACACTCACACACATACACTCACACCGTCACCGTAATCTGTCCCACATCTACACCGCCGCCCGCCCCCGTCTTTCCTTTCTTTCCTTCTCCCTTTCTTCCTGTTTTTCAAGTCTTTCTTTCCACCCATGACGCACTCTGCCATAATGAAGTCGTTAAGGGGAGTCCAGTTAACTTTGGCTACTGCCTTAGTGTGTGTGTGTGTGTGTGGAGGAGGTTGGTTAGTGATGTGGTATAAAGTGACACTACGCAAAGCGACTATATTTGCAGTGTGCCTCTGTAACAAGGAGCCTATTTATAGCTGGCAGATCTTTTCTCAGCATCCGCCGCGCATTGTTGCACCGTCACAAACATGAGCATCAGATGGCACCAGTGAATGCACAGGGCACTACGCTGCCAAAGGCCGCACGTCTATCCTCCAGTGACTTCCTGTGCGTATGTGCGCGCGCGCACACACACACACACACACACACACGATATACACTTAAATACTAGCACAGTGGTGCCTTTTGATACAAGTTTACCCACGCTTTTGACTCAAAACACTCAAATCATCTTTGCCCATTGAAGTGAATGGGTATGCCATTAATGTGTTCCAGCCTCCCCAACGAACAAGAAAGCTTTGTGAAAATATTAGTATAATATGTCTGTGAGTATTGTTATAATATCTGTCTTACATGTATTGCTTTATGATTAACTTGACAGCAAATTCCAACATCGAGTGGCAATAAACAGCTTGAAGAATCAATCATCATGTGCCAACGTGTTGCTTGTTATGAAGTGACAATATAGCGTGTTTATCTCAAATTTTTGCTCAGCAGTCAAAGCAAAAAATAAATAAAATCTGCTTAACGGCGGCTCATATCTCGAAAGGAAATCACATGATACCCACTTCATTAGAAACACCAACACAATCTAAAATGAACATCTCGAGGAGGCCTTTATTTGGAGAAACATTTAATAATAATATCAATTAAATATTACCAGAATATTACAAATTGTTGGACCCCCCCCAAACAAAATAAAATGGACCATTATGGAGAAATGCATCACATTGATATAAACCAAAGAAAAGTTGGAACCAATAAGTCGTTGATCATGTGAGAGTTTTAAACGCATTGATTTTGTCACACACTTGGGATGAGTCAAATCAAACAGCTTTTATTCAGCTGCTGTCTTCCCAAAAATGATCAGTTCAATCGATTTACTTTCTGTTAATCACAAATAGTTTCCTCAGTTTGTTTTCCCCTTCCACTAACACTTCCAAGGAAATCAATTCAAATTTAAACATGTAATATAGCACCTGTTATGTGGGATTTTAGTCAATCGTCAATCAATTATCTTTTAAAGATTTATCTTTAACCGCTTTCACAGTCACACACATGCAAAAACAAAATCAGGTTTGTAGAACAAGTGAGGAATTCTTTAGTAGCGTTAGTGGCTACCCAGTTTGTCTGGGACTGACTCAGTTGGCATTTATTTCTGTCCATTACGGAACTCTTGCTATAAAATAAAACAAATCCCTTACAAGAAGGCTAAGAAATGTCCCGCAGCTTCTTTCCTTGTGGGTCATGACACTAAATAAAGTCTTAGTAATGCGCACACGACAATAGAGGCGTCTGCTCTCCATGTTTTGCAGCGATGTGGGGAGATCAGACCGAAAGTGCCATGAACCCTGAAGTGGCTCTGTTTGTTGGGCCTGCAAGCACTCAGCGGACGACTGGAGATGCGCGAGCGCAGCCGACTGTGCAGGAGCAGCGCTGTGTCGGCTGTCGCCGTTCCGAGCAAGGTGCGTGTTTACTCAACAGGGGTGTTAACGTCAGTCCAGGAAATCGATGTTTATCCTCGACTGTGTTAAGAGTGAAAAGCATGTCGGAGTGTGTATAACCCTCTCAGCTGCCTTTTGCTTTGCCTGCATCTCTTCGCTGTCCACAAACACGCACACTCACCCAGACGCACACACACAAAATGATGGTCTGACTCAGCTCAGGCTTTTCCATTGTAATATAAATGGTGGGTGGTGTGAGAGCGTCACGCAAGATGATTTTAGCAACTGCATATGACAATACTACGCAGAAAGAGAACATCATCACTTTGTTTTTAAAACTCTGCACCCAGGGTGTCCCCCCCACCCACCTCACCCGTTCCGTTTTTGTGGCCACTTTCCCAGCGCTCCCTCGGGAGTCTTTCCCAGCCGCCGCCATTCGTTGCAGTCCCAAACCGCAGATGACCATCACGACGGCCCGCGTGCTGACATCATCGGCCGGGCCTCCACGCGCAGTTGTACGCAGCCCGGCTCGACTGATCGTCTCACGGGACACTGCAGCCTAAATGTTTGACACACTGATGTCTCCCATTGCAAGTTGTAGTTCCCAGGGCCTCAGAGTCGTGGTTGGCGTCAGTGAGGCTTATTTTTGAGTAGTTGTGAAAGCCTGTTGTGGCTTAAAGTGACACACAGGAAGAGAGGAAGGACGTCTGGATAAATCATTCAGTGAAGATTGCTCATTTTTATCTGATGCGTTATTTATTTATTAATTTTTCCAATGTAGTGTTCACTCAGGGTCCATCTGTATTGTAAATGTATTGGAGGAATGTACGTATCTAGCTCGCTGTCACAGGAATACCCACTCGAATGAAATGTGTGTGTGTTTTTTTTAGCATCGTTTTTTTATCCGATAATTGAAAACGGCTTTCAACCATCGATTGAATGCTTGGAGAAACACATGAGTGCCCTGATACATGACATGCAACTCTACCATTTAAAGGCATATAGTTAACATGCAGCCACAGCAATTTGCGCAGCATTTTGTGTTTATTTTTTTTTTTTAATTGCAATGCAATTACACTTTGTTTTAGAAGGGTGTTTTAAAATGACGGCCAGTGCCTAGCCCTGGGCTTTGTGCTGGAACGCTTGATTTACTTAATTTGAACATGTACATCGGGTGCGCATGATTAAAATGTGGTAACCCTATGTAATTTCCCCATGTTTCCCTCAAAAATAATCAAATGATATGTATTATCTTCACACGTTTTAATCATGTGCAACCAAAATCAAGTACTTTTTATTCAGTGCATGGCTGCTGTAACGTGCCTCGTATTTGTGGTGTGGGTAAGCCCTGGATGAACCAGTGGGATCTGTTTCAGCCACCTGAGGCTTCAAGTCGACATATTTTTGTGCCTTAAACATGTAGTTATGTCTTTGCATAAGAATGATGCTGGATTTGTCCAGCATCATCCATTTTTCCAGATTGTAATTCGTGGAATTTGATTGAAAGTTGGTAGCTTGGCAGTGTGTGGGTTTCAGCGCATTCGGTGGGCACGCCCACAGTTTCTGAGAGCGGAGAGAATGGCTTCATTTGTCACAATTTTATATACCTGTTTTTTATAATTAATTCAAATGTAGCAGTTTTTTCACACTTCTGTGTCAAATTCATTAATTAATTCATTTAGTTTCACTTTACAGAGACTTTTTTTGTTAGATCTTTCACCTATTGCTGGTGAGTCTATCCCCTGAGGGTTCGCCTCTACACAGAAAGCTCAACTGACAGAACAGACAAGAATATACCCACCATGTTATTGGGTGCACATACACAACATAATTAGAGCTAATCCAAAAGTGAATTGTGATTGACACCATCAGGCATGTATTATTTATTGAACATTTTGTTGATGATTGCAGATTGCACTGCATAGCTAGACAACAATTCTTTCTGATCATTTTTTCAAAAGCTAAATCGTCTCTGAAATATAAAATAAACTTTCCATCATCTGGAATAAGTGCAAAAATTAGAGAATATTTTACAAGGTCATTGCCTTGGTTTTGGCTGAGTGGTTTGAAGTGGTTATGATTTGACCATGTAGTTGTTGGTGGTACACCCACCCACACAAGTGTTTTCCCTCATTTCCTACCACTTCTTTGGACTGTTGAGTGTATAAACGAACGTGTTAGATTATGTTGTTTAGGATTCTTTTGGGGAGGGGGATTTTTTTTTAGAAACCCTAAACAATGCATTGCTTTTGGAGTTAATGTCGTGGTACCTCGATTTAGGAATTACCTGACAAATGATTTTTTTTTTTTTTTTTATGAGCCATCGCTTGATTTTTGCAGGCAAAATAACCTGTGCAACAAGCGGGAGCTATTGTGGCAGTGAAATTCACAACAAGCATCAGTTTGCCTTGAGCAATTCTTCAAAAATGAGACCAGTTGCTTGAAGTTTTTTATTTCCACTCCCATTTGAAGTTTTAAAAAAAATTTTAATTACAAGTTTTTTGTTGTTGTTGTTTTTAACAAAACAACAATTTAGTTTTACATAACTCTGCAAGCGTAATGCTTAACACACAATGGTAAACACCACCGACAAGCTAACGCCACAAGTGTTGATGTTGCCGTCATTGTAATACAGACATATTTTCTTCATCCTCTTAGAAAAATGCGATTTAGGTGAGATGGTCTTCTGTGTTTCATTGTCATATCTACATTTTAGTGTGTTTATAGGTATCATGCTGACCCCAGCAGAATGAGCAGCGGAATCCCCACTGAATTGTCATGATGCACAAACTGCTTATTTCTTTACATTCAAAAAATTATTTTACAACCATGTTTTCATAAAATACAAGATGGGCAATTTTCTTCTAAAAAAATTACACTTATCCTGTGTGCAATCTGTCAGATATGTGTCCAAATGATCATAAAAATATTCTCTAAATATGTGATATATTATTTTATTTTATTTTTTATCATTAGAGAAAAGGTGAATGCTTGAGATCTGTATTAGTCCTGAAGAAAATCGCTTGAGGGCAAAATCAACAAATGTGCATCTATTGACAAGATTGCAGTATTTACACCTCCGTGCTAGTTCTAGGCTGTCTGGCACTTTGTATATCGCCTTTGGCCACCCTCCTCTCCCATTTTGCGGGAGGTGTCTTCACAGCCCTGTCCGTCAAAGCATCGGGGCCAGTGGTGCTTGCCTCGCACCCCTTGAGGTGAACACTTACAGTTCACAACTGTCTGAATACAGCAGTGGGGAAAAAAGAAGATAATATTGTGAGGTAAATGGAGGAGGCATAATGGGGGGAGGGGGGGGGGCAGAAAGAGCCCAAAGGCATCAGGTTGTCCTGCATTTCTGGATTGGCTCAATCCAAGCATCGATCTCATCAATAATAAAGCTCCAGTGGCCGTGGCGCAATATTAAACATGACAACCGACGACAACGTGGATCCCACATACGCACAGATTTCACCATATTTGTATGCCGCCTTGTGAATTTGTGACTCACGGTGGCAAAGCAGTGTAACTGTGAAATCACGTTGGAGGAAAAGAAAATTAATTGGAAAGGTCACTGCCACGTTTTCAAAACAACTTGTCGTGGAATCAAAGTCATTTGTGTGTGCCTACAAATCACTGACTCACAAAAGAGTCATCAATATGAAACGCCCTCATAAATGAATTAGCAGCGCACGCTAAACACATAAAGCTCCTGTGATCCCTTGTATTTCTCGCCTGCTTAATAATAAATACAGAAACTGCTCAAATCTAATACACACACGCGGCCACTGTCCCTCCTCATCAGTCATTCACCGTGACAAATCTCCGTGAGGAAAAAAATTGCAAGCCTGCATTTTTTCTCCCCCACTAGATAGTCTTTGGTTTGGCTTTTCCTGACTCTCCTGATCTCCATCTATGTAAGCAACTGGTGAGCATTGGCGTGGCAGTTACTTCTCACTACACTGATTGTACCCCTTCTCCAGCTTAACAAGCAACACAGGAAAGCTTTAGTAATGCATATCCACTTTATTGCCCTATTTTTGCATTGAGATTTTATTTTGTGTGTGTGGGGGGGGGGGGGCATATTTATGCTGAATTCCAGAAAATTGGGAGGCTGGAAATGGCGGCCTGATGGTCGAGTGGTTTGCATGTCGACCTCAGAGTGCAGAGGTTCGATTCTAGCTCCGGCCTTCCTGTGTGGAGTTTGCATGTTCTCCCCGTGCCTGCTTGGGTTTCTCTAGTACTCCAGTTTCAACCCACATTCCAAAAGCATGCATGGCAGGCTGATTGAACACTCTAAATTGTCGCTAGGTGTAAGTGTGAGCGCAGGTGGTTGTTCATCTCTGTGTGCCCTGTGATTGGCTGGCAACCGGTTCAAGGTGTCCCCCTCCTACTGCCCGAAGACGGCTAGGATAGGCTGCAGCACCCCCCGCGACCCTTGTGAGGATGAAGCGGATCGGAAAATGGATGGATGGATGGAGAGAGAGAGAGAGAAAAAGAGAGACGCACACACACACACACGCACACACACACGCACACGCACACACACTCACTCGCATGCACACACTAAATTGCTTTGATGTGCTATTGCAGAGTAATCAACACACTGCTTTGAAGCAGGAAGAGCAGTGTATGCAAATCTGAAGGCGTGGCCGATTCACCTAGTTGTTAAAGTGGAATTGCAACATATTTTGACATTGCTGGAAGGCTATCAAAGAATATTGTGTGTTGCATGATGTTATATGTGGTTAGGTAACTGGTGTGCTCAAGTCATGTGGATGAATCAAATGATGTTTGGTAAATAATTTCTGTGTTTTTCTGAGCTGAAAGTCTAAAACGAGCATGTGTAAGATTTCATATGTAGATCCTAATCACGTGTTCCACATTCGTGAGCGCAGCTACCATGTGGCAACATGATTCATGCTTTAGTTTACCTTTTTGCTGTCCATCCATAATATTGATCTTATTTTCCAATATTTTTATACAGTGTGGGCTGGTTTTGATTCAGAGGAACACGTGAACAAGCCAAGAAAATGACTCATAACATATCAATTCCTTTTTTTCTACTCTAGATGCTGCTCATTTTGACTCTGTAAACAGACCGGAGAGGCGAAAACAAGTAGATAAACTGAGAAGCCACCACAACTTGGGTCATGATGGCCTCAAATGACTACCACTCAGAAAGGCTTAATGGCAGACCCTGTTAACATTCTCTTTTATTTTATTTTATTATTGTTTTAAATTCAATGCAGTGGCATTTAAAACAAAAACAACAACTTTAAAAAAAGATTGTTTTAATTAATTTCAATGAGGAATATTGAATTGCTCTTCAGTTTTATTGAGTTCCACGCTAAGTCAGGATACATTGTACGTCACTTGTTGTATTAGAAGTTGCTTTTATTTGATCATCCAGAGCCCATCCCTCATGCCTCTGTAGCCTTTGTCACTTCCCCCTTGCGGAGCTGCACAAGGACTGGAAAATATAGTTGCCTAAAAATATACTTACAAACACTCACACCCTGACAAGTTGTCTTCAATATTAGAAAGCACAAGGCTGATACCTGAGCCATTTTGACTCGGAGGCCACGCTTAGATCCGCCACATGTGCGCGCCACCTCCCGCTCTCCACGAGCACCCTCCAGGCCAGCCGGCAGGTCATAAGCATCACAGTCCAGTTGTCGGCGCATACTTTGGTAGTCACACGGGCATCACCAGGCCTGACGTGGGCCCCCTTGATGCCAGTGAGAGGGGTCACGCATGTGTGAGGGAAAAGGTCACTGAGGCTAGTGTGGTCTACATGAGGAAATCCATGTACTTGAACAGTTAAATCTGTTGTTTAAGCGACAAGAATAGTGTAACCGTCTTTTAACCACATACATCTATGTATACAGTAGTTGTAATATTCCAATGTTAGAATAGTGTCTTGCTGTAGTTAAAAAAAACAACAACAACAATAATACCTTTAAATATTTACCCCCTACATATAAATTACCGGTAACAGCAGCCCGGTGAGCCAGTGGTTCGCGTGTCGACCTTACAGAGCAGAGGTACCGGGTTCAATTCCAGCTCCAGCCTCCCTGTGTGGAGTTTGCATGTGCAGGCCTGCGTGGGTTTTCTCTGGGTACTCCGGCTTCCTCCCACATTCCAAAAACATTCATGGCAGGCTGATTGAACAAAATTGTCCCTAGGTGTGAGTGTGAGCGTGGATGGTTGTTCGTCTATGTGTGCCCTGCAATTGGTTCAGGGTGTCCCCCGCCTACTGCCTGAAGACGGCTGAGGATAAAGCGGAACAGAAAATAGATGGATGGCTGGATATAAATTAACACCACTTCTTCATTATTCGCCTTGCATTCAAATTAACTATGGGGATTGCAGGCGCACTCTTTTTGACAAATACACTACATATAAAATAAAAAAAGGGGGGAACACCAGATATTTATCAAACTTGACAATGTTGCTCTATTTTCCCATGAATACATCAAGTGCTCCTTTTTTTCAGTTGGCACTGACATGAGAATAGTGGCCGGTGAATGTTGCTGGAAGCGTTTGTGATAGGCTTAAGGTACGTGATTTAAAATACAAGAAGGTGACTTCTTGCATGTTCGTAGGACATGTGGGTGTTTCCAGCTGATCAACCTGAGGTATGAATGGCCATGGACCCAGATTGACTTGCTGTTCAGTCCAGAATTTCAAAAGCTTTGTATGTCATAAACTCCCTTTTAATTTGTGGAGACTCATAGGAATTAAATGCAAATTATGGGGTGGTGTGGGGGTGGGGGGGGCATGGCTCAGGAGGTCGTCCAGTAACCGGAGGATCCGCTGTTCAAATCTCGCTGTTCCTTCTGTCCAAGTCATGTGTTGTTCCTCCACCTTGCTTCCAGTGCCACTCAGGCTGCTGTATGGCTGGGTGTGAATGTTTGTTGGCAGTTGGAGAGGCCGAAGGCGCACACTGGCAGCCACGCTTCTTTCAGCCTGCCCCTGGGTGGCTGTGGCTACATACGTAGTTGAACGACACCACAGTCTGAATATGTTCGTACATAAATAATGTATCCGTAGTGAGCACTGTTGTGAGTATGTTACAGAAATGTGCCATATAAATATGATTCATGATTATTATTATTATTATTGTTATTATTAAATAGCAAATGTAATATCTAAACTGGCGTGTTCTTTTAAAATACAATAACATGGTTATCCTACCGCCATGTTCCATAATCGAAAATGCAGTACTGAAAAGAGCTGTGTCAAATTATCACATTAGCCAATGTTATCCTATAGTTATATTAGTTATATATTAGTTAAAATACAGTAATATACTGGTCAACTAAATTACAGTAGTTGCATTGTTGGCGTTATATATAACAAAAAGGCGTTATTTTAGCGAGAAATTCTTGACAGTGTATGGCTGGGTGGTCAAAAGTGCATATCTTTGAGACATTAGATTATCCCCTTGCGATACCGTCTTGTTCCAAAGTGAGTGACAGGCGGCTGAGGGTCCAACAATGGCATTGGTGTCTAAAACCTAATCATCAAATTAGTTTGATGGATGTGTAGGAAAGATGGAAATGAGCTCGACTGCATTTGTTCCAAATAACAATTTGATAGAACAGAAGGTCATGTTTATGGGTTGATATGATGGTTTTGACATGCTGGCATTTGTATAAATGTTAAAGGAGATTTGTATCTATTTTGCATGACCCGTTTATGTACATTATCCTCATGGAGCATAATACAGTGGAACCTTCAAAGTCGATTGTTTGGAATTAAAAGCAAGCATTTCTGGAAAATATGCCTCTGAAGTCAAACAAATCATATCATAATTCATTTCAGTACAGCAAATTCATTTTTTCTTCTGGTGATGCAAATAAGTTTGATGATATCCACTGAACCCAAAACGGAATTTATGGCATTTTCTCACTACACTTGGCAACGTGTAGTGGTCGTGCGAGTCCATTCAGTGTGTATGTGCTACGAAGGCTCGAGGACCGACCGATGAGTGCAAGGTGGCTGCGTACGACGACGTCTCCCTGAAATCAAAAGCATTTAATTTGAGGGAAACGTCACAGTGACATCAGAAGGCGCATCCAACAGGAGAGGGGCTGATGAGGTGATTTCAAAGTGTCAATAGAGTGCAATACACCAACCAGCCTTTTACCTCCCATTTGGCTATTACGCAATTACTTCCAAATATGCACTGGGATGATATCCTGAAGCAAAAATAAATAAATAAATAAATAAAAAAAGGCTGCACATGGTGAAAATGCCTCGAATGTGGCAAAATGAAAGCATCTGACTGCCTTGTACATCTCCAAAGCGCAAGTAGTTCCACTTTGTTTTGGTTTTCTTATCTTGATTAAAATAAAATTAACTTCTCTTGACAGATAAGGATGTTAAAATATGACTCAAAACATCGCCTGAACAGTGACTCCTATTTTTATGATGGTGATAGATTGAGACGGTAAACAATTCAGTTTCCATTATTCCTTATTAAAGTATATATATATATATATATATATATATATATATATATATACTGTATATATATTCGTTTTGAAGTGAAAACAAAATTGGAGTGTCGGCAAATTGTTTTTGACTTTGAAGCTTCACCTGGATCTGCAACTCAATACTGCTCCATTGCTTCAAACGTGACAATGGGTGGCACAACGTAATCAAACTGTATTATAATTATACGTTACATTTTGTCTGAGGGAGGCTCAGTAATTTCGCACGCACCACTTGACTTGACCCACATAGAGTGTACATAGCAGTGATTCTGGATGGCATAAGCCTGACTCAGATTTTTTATAAGCCCACTTATAAAAATCTTCCCCACTGAACAATGTGCTCCACCCTCTGACTAATGGCTGCAACATCCTACCTTGACAGGATGACGATGAACAGGATTTGTGTTTGCGGCAACTTTGTAGGCATTTACTTCATTTTCAGTTACAAGTTGGAGGGCAGTGCAAGCAAAGTCGCATGGAGCAAAGGTGGCTGACAAGTTCTGGTTAGAACTGCTCTGAAGGGCTGGGCAATTATGGAAAAAACAATAATGATCACAATTATTTTGATTGTTATTGATCAAAATTAATACTTAAAATTTTGATTAATTGCTCAGCCATACCACTTTGCACAATTTCACAAACAAATGTGTGATTGGACTGTTTGTGTTATGAAATTAAGGACATGCATATTTTTAGTCGCAAGGTGTGCTTTGTGGGTGCACAATGTCCCCGAGCCTCATGCGTAGGTTTTCTCTGGTTGCCTCCCACATTTCAAAAACATTAATTGAAAACTATAACTTGTCAGTAGGTGCGAATGTGAGTGTGAATCATTGTTCATCTATTTGTGTACTTGGAATGGCTGGCAACCTGTTCCGGGTGTAGCCTGCATGCCTGTCACAAAAAGCAAGCTCGGATAGGCTGTCGCCAGGACACACGTGGCACAAGCGAGGATAAGCTGTTCAGAAAATTGCTGAACAAACAACTTCAAGGAGGAGCTGTGGGAGGATGGTACAGGTTGTTTGTTCGTGACATAAGTTGATTGTGTTGGGTTTGCACTTGGAGACGTTGAGCCGAAAACACTTTGTTGTGGTTTCTGACAATTATTGTTAATTATAGTCAATGGCTTAAAAAAAAAGCTTTCATTGCTTTGCCAGTCAGGTTTTAGGGGCTATTTAAAATTGTTGACAGAGCATTGCCTTGTCAACAAATACAGCACGTCTGGAAAGTAGGCACGGTGCTTCACTT